>NC_071509.1:23970944-24274411 GCF_027887155.1 Malaclemys terrapin pileata
CCTACCTCAGGAAACACCTAGGAGGATTAGTATCAGATACTTTTCCCTTTCATGTGTTCATTGGAGACTAACAACAATGTATGCCTCTTACCAAAAAATATGGTCTTTTGACACTCGTTCCTGCAGAAGAGTCCATTTTTTCCCCAAGTCAACTGACACATATAGCTTCAAAGAAAAAAGAAAAATATTAGCTGGTAGAGCACTGCTAACAGTGTAAATTCTAAAAGACAGTGACTAACCAAGGGACTTTGAAATAAGCTATTAAAATGACAGATTTCACATGAATCAAAATCAGTCCAAGGAACTTTCTAGAATGCTTTCCAAAGCAATAACATTTGAATCTTTTCGAATAAGTGAAACCAAGACAAACTTGCTTAACATTTATACATATAAATAGAAGAGTAAAATGCTCTGTCAATGATGCCTTGTTTCCCATGAAAACAATGCACAATTTCATTTTAGATCAGACTGTTGCTAACCCCGCTGTGATTGTGCAAGAGGAGGGAGTGCAAGGGAATTTTTCCTCCCTTGGTTTTTCCCACATAGGGGCCAGCCAAGTGCAAATGCTCAAGGCCCCAATTCTGCAAAGCTTAAAATTAGGGCTGTCTACTAATCACAGTTAACTCCCGTGATTAACTCAAAAAAATTAATCACGATTAAAAAATTAATGATGATTAATTGCACTGTTAAACAATAGAATACTAATTGAAATGTATTAAATATTTTTGGATGTTTTTCTACATTTTCAAATATATTGATTTCAAATATAACACAGAATACAAAGTTTACTGTGCTCACTTTATATTATTTTTTATTACAAATATTTGCACTGTAAAAATGATAAACAAAAGAAATAGTATTTTTCAATTCACCTCACACGAGTACTGTAGTGCAATCTCTTAATCATGAAAGTGCAAGTTACAAATGTAGGTTTTTCTGTTACATAACTGCAATCACAAACAAAACAATGTAAAACTTTAGAACCTACAAGTCGATTCAGTCCTACTTCTTGTTCAGCCAATTGCTAAGAGAAAGAAGTTCATTTACATTTACGGGAGATAATGCTGCCCACTTCTTAATTGCAATGTCACCTGAATGTGAGAACAGGCATTTGCATGGCCCTGTTGTAGCCAGTGTTACATGCCAGATGTGCTAAAGATTCATATGTCCCTTGATGCTTCAACCAGTTTTACATTATTTTATCTTTGAATGTAGGGGTTTTTTTGTATATAATTCTACATTTGTAAGTTCAACTTTCATGTTAAGAGATTGCACTACGATACTTGTATTAGGTGAATTGAAAAATACTATTTCTTTTGTTTTTTACAGTGCAAATATTTGTAATCAAAAATAAATATAAAGTGAGCACTGTACACTTTGTATTCTGTGTTGTAACTGAAATCAATATATTTGAAAATGTAGAAAACATCCAAAATATTTAAATAAATGTTATTCTATTATTGTTTAACAGCGTGATTAATCGCAATTAATTTCTTTAATCACTTGACAGCCCTACTTAAAATGCTTACTGTTCAGCACAGGCTTAAGTCTCGTGAAAAGCCAATCAGATGCTTCAGAGTTTTGCTGACTATAGATAAACTTATGCACTTGCTTAACAGGGATCCTAATAAGCACAGAGACTGCTCCCTGATTGTACCCCAGGGAGCAACAGCCACCTCAAAAGAGGTAAGGTGGAGATGGTAGGGGATGGGGCCAGGACCTTCCTCTGCACTGGTCACAGTTGGTAACACTGGGCTTGGTTTCTTTCCCACCACATTTAATTTCAGAAATTAATGTGCTAATAACAACAAGAACACTGAGACAAGATATGTCAGTAGCACAGATATAATTCTCGTTCCATGACATGTGCAATACATAACACTAGTCATTCAAAGACTACCTCATTTCAATCAGAGCCTCCAGAAGGCATTCTCCTCTGTAGCTATAAAGTAACCCCTAGCACAACTTTAAGAAGTCAGATATACACAGACATTGAAGTCCCTTGTATTTGCTATTTCATTCAATTTACACATGATTGGGTTCCCTCCCCCTGCCATATTTCAGATGAAAATAATGGGGAAAACTTCTCCCTTTCAATGTAAGTCCTCATTTATCTGTTAAGCACAGTCTGTGCTGCAGTGCAGAGCCTCGTAGGGAATACTCAGAAAGACACTTGTTTGTAACAGGAGAGGCTCAAATGAAAGTGATGAATCCATTATGTACATATTGCGCTTTTATTATGGATATTATGTACTGTGTTATTTACATATTTAAGAATGTGGGGTTACGCACCTCTTCTCGATTAATTTTTGTAATCAGAAATAATATGGAGGCCAAAGAACAACACTATCCAGCTATCGTGCACTATACTGCATAGTAACAGGGCTTTGTTCCATGGAAATGTGAAGTAAAGTGATCAGAATAGGAGACAATGTTCACTGTATTGTGGATATTCACTGTACAGGCTGTTGCTGTTTAAGGTATAAGTTATAGGTGGTATTAGGCTACATATATGACATAGGAAATGCATGTAATGGGAAAGGGGACATAACATTCTGTCTATGAATTTGGTGAAAGCACCTCTGGAATATCACCCTTTATCAGTCAGAAAGACAACGATGAAGAGAGTTCAGCGGAGAACAACAGTTGGTAAGGAAGCAAATTGGAATGACTTGCTAAGGATTAGAAAAACGGAGAAGATATCTAGTTTGGCATAGATGTATCCTATACAAATATGTAGCGGTTGGCCAAAAAACCAGCTAAATGAACAAAAACTTGAAGAGTTTAAAACACCAAGAATGGAAGGAATAATTTATCATAATAAAAAGAGGTATATCTAGGAGTAATGAGCTAGACCCCATTTCAGCAAGGCATTTAAGAATGTGTTTAACTTAAATTCAGTAAGACTTCTCAACATGCTTACATTTATGCATGTGCTAAAATATCTTGCTGAATCAGGCCCTAAATGAGAGAAAACTCTGACTCATCGTGTATTTTATTTTTGATTACCCATGACAAACATCAAATTTGAAATTACATTTGTGGTGTAAAAGTTGTATTAATGGAAAAGGCAAAACTTTCCATTTCAGCAAACACTTCTGAATTAGTTTTTATTCTGTTCATTACCAGCCTTGCACTAAATTAATGTAGTCACTTTTTATAAGGCCACAGGAATACATGAGTTCAGGTTTTTTCCCCACCCTCACACAGTTTTCAAAGAAACAATTAAAATCTCCTGTGATCCCTGTCAAGTCTTAAAAATGAAATCAAGCATTTATATTGTCTCAGTGAACAACTGATTGATGTTCATTATTATTTTGGTAGCCAAAAAAAGAAAGTATAGACTTGAGCCAGTAAGTAGATTAACCCAACCGCACTGACTAGCTTTGTATTCATTTATAGAGTGTCAGTTAGAGATTGGAACTTTATTTAAATAAAATACAGGGTACTCAAGAGAAGAACAATCCAGGTTTTACTATATAAAGTAGGAACTAAATCAAGCCAGAAATCATGAGAACATTGAGATGCTCCAGGAGACAGAAGCTTGCAGATTGCTATTTGTCAAAGAGCTCAATCCTGCATTCTTGCGCACTCAAAAATGCTACTGCAAGTAATGGGTTGATTAGGAAGCTTCTTCTCAGTTTATCCAAATTATCTGAACTTCTTTAGGCTGTAAAAATGAGAGAGCTTGTTCTCATGAGTTTTCTGATACACCTTTCTTTCACTTAGGTGGAAATATAATTATACAACTCTAGGATCCAGACTATGAGCTCTCTCAAGGCGTATGTTACCTCTGGGGCCATGGATTTCAACATAGTGATTCTTTTATGCCACTTCTGAACTTTGCCCTCCATCTCTTCCTTCTCTCTCCCTCATCTCTACCTCTGAGGGGAGGGATAGCTCAGTGGTTTGAGCATTGGCCTGTTAAACCCAGGGTTGTGAGTTCAATCCTTGAGGGGGCCACTTGGGGATCTGTGGCAAATCAGTACTTGGTCCTGTTAGTGAAGGCAGGGGGCTGGACTCAATGACTTTTTTCAAGGTCCCTTCCAGTTCAAGGAGAGGGGATATCTCCATTATTTATTTATTTATATTACTCTCTTTGAGACAAATCCTGCAGTCCTTACTCAAGATTTACACAGGTAAATCTCCCCTTCCAGCCAATGATAGCTTTTCTTACATACATCTTGAGTAAAGACTGCACAATTTGGTCTTTTATGTCCCTATGTTTCACTGCTTTAATTGTAAGACTGATAGAAAGGAAAGATCTATTAGATCACCTAATCCTTCTCCTGGCCAATAGAGGATTGTTACTTACTGCACATTTTCTAGTGTTTTGTCCAGTCTAATTTTAATAGGAGCTTCCACCACTTCCCTTAGTAGATTATTCCACCAGAAACTCAACTGAAAACAGAATGAAGGCTTTTGTGCTGTATTTTTCCCACGTAAATATTTTTGCTGCTGTCAAATTTTCAAAACATTTTTGTATGTTATTTAGGACCTAAAACTGACTTAACAAAACAAAGAAATCCACCATGACATTTGTAAGGCAGAAACAGTCAAAGCTGTCATGAGTTCTTCTAGATGTAGCCTTGTTTGTAAATAGTGGAACAGCATGAACCACTGGTGATCAGCTGAGCATAGCTTTAGATTCAGTTCCTGAAAGGTAGCTCAATGAAACGTCAGTAGAACATCACAGTAATATCTGTGCAATAATTGACAGCAAAATGAACAACTTGCCCTCTACTCCCTTCATCACATAAGCAAGATAAACCCTCCATACACGGTGACAACGCTTAAAGGGCCTGATTCTGATCTTACTCAGTGTTGTACGTATCAGGAGTAATAATAGAGTTATGTCAATATAAACATTGTAAGTAAGATCAAAATCAGGACCAAAATCTCTATGATTTTACAGCTTTAGCTCTGGTGCTATGAAAAAAGATTGAATATACATTTTTATTGGATTGTGTGTTCAACTGCAGGTGTTTACATTAACACATCCAGAAAAATGCCATAAATCTTTATACTTTAAGGAGCAGTAATCCAGAACACTATTGAAAGTCTACAAATAATTTGATGTGACTTCTAAATCTGTATGTGGTCTGAATACTTCAAAGAGAGTATTCTTCTACTTTTCTACAGATCTACCGATTCAATGGAATCTTCTTCTGCTTTACACCTAAGCAAAGGTTTATTTCATTTTATTTTACCAACCAAGAATGGCTTCGGAGCCAATATTTCAGCTCAGTTAACTTTCTACTACATTATACAACTGCTTATGGCCAATTTCTAGGGAAAAAAGTTTCTAGGATTGTACTTAACTATAATTACGTTACAGGATAGATTATATTGCCAATATCAGTATCAACAAGAAATGACAGAGAATGAAAATACTCTAAAAGGACAATGGCATTTTGAGATTGATATAATTTACTGAAATAGAGAAAGGAGCATTTCAGGAACTGGGTATTGCTTCCCCTTAGGCAACTCATGTTATATAAACCTAATCAGCAAGTTATGACAATCTGATTAGGTTAATATGAAACATCATGTGATGGTCAAGAACACCCAAGCTTTACCTTGCCTTCCTTGGTGTAAGCAATCACCTTATCCTCATCTTTTGGGTGAAAAACCAGGGTTTCCACAAAGAAGGTAATGGGCTGCTTTTGAAAAGTGGCTCCTTCATCTATGCTCATGAAAAGGCTCTGGTCCCGGTCATTATGTGAAGAACTCACAAGAATTATCTAAAAAAGAAAAAGGGTATTACATATAAAAACACTATATAAAGAATTTTTCATTGCCAATATTAGAAGCCAATGCAGTATTATTTCTGTTGCATAAATGTAGGAGACGGTAGGAATTAGGCAACACACTTCACAAGAACTCTGTGGCTGAGATTTTCAAAGCTGTCTAGGGGATTTGAACACCCAGTTTCCATTAATTTCCTAAGCAGGTACCAGGCTCCATAAACTTTCTTTCAAATGAGTCTAAGCTGATTGTACAAAGCATCTTATAGGTTTGTACCCAAAGTATCCACCTTATATCTAGGTTTGCCAACTTTCTAATCACACAAAACTGACCACCTTTGCCCCACCCTCTACCCTGAGGCCCCTGTCCTGCCCCTTCTCCGAGGCCCTGCCCCCGCTCACTCCATCCCTCACTCTCCCTCACCATCACTCACTTTCACTGAGCTGAGGCAGGGGGTTAGGGTGTGGGAGGGGTGAGGGCTCCAGCTGGAGGTGTGGGCTCTGGATGAGGGGTTTGGATGTATGAGGGGGCTCCGGGCTAGGGCAGGGAGTTGGGGTGCAAACTCTGCTTGGGGTGCAGGCTCTGGGGCGGGGTTGGGGATGAGGGGTTTGGGCTGTAGCAGGGATCTCAGGGCTGGGGCAATGGGTTAGGGTGCAAGGTGCGGGCTCTGGCCAGTGGGCACTTACCTCAGGTGGCTCCCAGAAGTGGGTGGCATGTCTGGCTCCTAGGCGGAGGGGCCAGGGGACTCTGCGCACTGCCTGCACCCACAGGCACCTCCCCTGCAGCTCCCATTGGCCACGGTTCCCAGCCAATGGGAGCTGAGGATCCGGTGCTTGGGGCAGGGGCAGCATGCAGAGCCCCTGTGGCCACCCCTGTGCCTAGGAGCCAGACATGCCAGTCGCTTCTGGGAGTCACAGGGAGCTTGCCTTAGCCCTGCTATGCTGATGACTGGACTTTTAGCAGCCCGGTCAGCAGTGCTGACCGGAACCGCCAGGGTCCCTTTTCGACCGGGCGTTCCTGTCAGAAACCAGGTGCCTGGGAACCCTACTTATATCTCAAAGGTATTGAGTTTAATCCCGTTATTTCTATTGTGGTCCTTGTCCCAGGGTTGATAAAGCCACATGCAGGAGCTCCAACTACTGAGGAAGGAGTAATTCTAGTAATATCTTGTTTAATGTGACCATTTAAATAACTAACCCTTTTGTGTAGTGAAGCTATTTTTATAAACAAATCACTTGCTTAATCACTGCTGTAACTAAGCTGAAGTTAATAGAGACACACCAGGGATGAAACTGGTCTGTAACATCCTCATATGGCTGAACAGTGCTCTCTCTGTTTGGATCAGATAGCAATCTCACTTTGATGCTTTGCAAAAATAAATGCCAGTCAATTATCCGCATTTCCTTTTTATCTCAGGATATTACTTTGACTCAAACCTAATAAAAGTTGCAGCTGCTGTCTGTCTGATTGCGTGGACTTCATATAAGGCTTTCAGTAACAAAGAAATATTTTTGTTGCAGAATCTAATAAGAATCAAACTCCTTTCAGTTTCTTCACCCTCAAAGCCTGTCTGAATCTTACAGCATGGCTTTTGAAAATGGCATTGTGAGGTTCCATTTGTATCATGTCTCCCGATCAAACATATTCAGCTTGTAAATAAAAAGATTATTTTACTAACTGATTGCTCAGCAAATGCAACATGGAATTTCAAAGTCCAGCTGTGTTCTTTCTGGCTCACACATCAACAACAATACAAATTTTGCAATCAAAACAATTAAAATATTCCGTTGATGATGCACAAGCCAGCAGAGAATCCATATCTCTTTCACATAGTTATGGTGGCTCTGCATTGCAAACAAGAGTGAATAGCAGTCAGTAGTGGAAGCAGAAATGATGACAAACATACTCAGGGAACATCTATTGAGAACATAAGAATGGCCATACTGGGTCAGACCAAAGGTCCATCTAGCCCAGTATCCTGTCCTCCGACAGTGGCCAATGCTAGGTGCTTCCGAGGGAATGAACAGAACAGGTAATCATCAAGTGATCCATTCCCTGTCGCCCATTCCCAGTTTCTCGCAAACAGAAGCTAGGGACACCATCCCTACCCATCCTGGCTAATAGCCATTGATGGACCTATCCTCCATGAACTTATCTAGTTCTTTTTTGAACCCTGTTATAGTCTTGGCCTTCACAACATCCTCTGGCAAAGCGTTCCACAGGTTGACTGTGCCTTGTGTAAAGCACAATGGTATTTTTACTTAGGCCTACTCCACACTAATGCTGTAAGTCGATGTAAGTTATGCTAGTTAAGTTATATAAGTTACATAACTTAAGTTGACATAACTTACATTCACTTAAAGCTCGTCCTTCGACAGAGCTTCCACCTCTCGTTGAGGTGGATTAATTAAGTCGACAGCAGAGCGCTCTCCCATCGACTTATTGTGTCTTCACCAGACCCATTACATTGATGCAGATGCGTCGATCGCAGCAGCAGCAATTTAGTGCATAGTTTAGACAAGGCCTCAGTTACTTTTTGGAATAGAACTGCATTTTAAAAAATTGGACTCCCTGGTAAACTTGCACAGATACAATAGCTGGACTGAGCTTTTATTGCCTCTGTCCCTCAGCAAGAAATTTGTAAATAGGTTATTCACGGGCCCAGATTCAATAAGATATGTAAGTACATGCTTTACTTTAAGCACCCGAAAAATCCCATTGACTGTCTGTGTAGAAGTAAATGGGAATGCTCATGTGCTTAAAGTTAAGCATGAAGTACTTTGCTGAATCAGGGGCCATCCTACATACACCCCTAGGACCACACACTAATTCTTTTTCTCAGTTTTAACAAAATATTTCAACAATATGAGGCCAAAACCTGCTTGCCTTATTCATGTAACTAGCCCATGTAACTAGAAGTAAGCAGGATGTAGCCTGTAACCAACGTATGATTCACTGATTTTCTATATTGTTTATTTTTATGATTTACATGGGAGTGTGAAATATGAAATTTTTATGTGAATCTATAAGGGGGGATTATAGAAATGTTATCTTTACAAGTTTTACCTCTCATTCTCATCACATCTTAATGTCTTTTTCTCTTTAGTTGTCTATAAACTCTGAGTAAAGCATTTTGTGATCCCTGTAAGGACACAATATTCAAATAAAATGTATTTGATTGTATAAATTAAAGCAGTACTGGCCAATGTGCAGCTCATGGGCCAAATATGGTCCCAAAAGAGTTCTGTACTACAGAATTGCATTTCCTTGATCAAGATGGAGCACTGCCTACCAGGACCAGTATTCTATATGGGCCACACCTCGGTATTAAAGCTGAATGCAGTTATAATGTGCTTCTTTGTGTGTTTCACCAACTTCCTCACAGGTTGCTAATGCAATTCTCAAATGGGCAATGTTTGGGATAAACCTCTATGAAAGTAACCGTAGACAGGGTCGGCTGATACCTAACTCACAATGATGACTATATCTACATGCTATTTAAAAACTAAACAAAAAACACCAAACCACACAGATTGTTCTCATTATACTCAAGATGAATTTCTAAATACAAAGTTTGGTGAATGAACATAGTAAGATACTGAGGGTCTGAAATATATTAGAATAAGCCTATTCTCTCACAGACAAAAGAGAAAGTAAAGCTGTCATCTATATCGTAAACATTCATTTGTTTTCAAGATAAGCTATTACAGTTCTGTATCATGTGTCAAACACTGATTTCCATAGGGGTATGTGGTAATTAAAAAAATATTGTTAAAACAAAGATAGTTATTTATAGATCTTATGAAGACCAGCAGACTTTTGTTCATCCCTTTGAACCTACTCTTGTAAAGCTGTCCACCTGGCTAGATCTTTGGCAGGTTTTAAACTAAACAATAACAAATCAGACAGATTATGCGTCTATGTAAAAAAGATGTTGGAGGGCCAAAGTTAAAAGGGTAATTCTAAATTTGGTCATCCATGGTATGCATAGGGATTGTTGTTCCAAACAACTGTCCCAAAATCTGATGGGAAATCTGGAAAATCTCAAGCAATCCACGGAGGGGTAAGACTGGATTAGCAAGGCCTAGCTATTAGTACCATTCCCCATTATATTCCTGGAGAAATATCTAGAAGAGTTAAATGTTAACAGGGGAAACATCAGTTCCCCTGGGCAAAAACCCAGGTATTTGTGTAGGAATTATGACATATAGACAGACTCTTGTTTGGCTCCACAAACATAGCACAAAACCTATGAGGCCCACATGACACAGAGGTCACATGAAGGGAGTTCTACAGGGTTGAAAGAGTGAGGGCATGATGCCACTTAGGCTCAATTTCTATCCATCCACGACTTTTGGTAATTTGCAACATTGCCAACCCCAAGTGTCCAAAAATCAGGAAGCAGGCTACAGCTTTTTTACAGAACAATGAGGGCTTGAGGCTTCAAATGTTTTTAAATGAAAGCTGAGATTCTCACCAAATAACTTGCCTCCAGGAACTGGACTTCATGAAAAACACCAAATATCAGGAGACATCTAATACAATTGCAACTGCTGGTAATACCATGTTTGAAAGAGTTCTCTGCACCCTTCATAGATAGTGTAGGAAGGAATGATTTCCCCAAGGTCCTTAGTTGAGTAGTATGTACAATATTTGTCTCTCATGCTCTTATCCAAAAAGACCAGAAGTACTATCTTCTGCTTTTACACACACACACACCCTCTGCTAGTATACTGGATCTCCACATCGCCAGTCCACTGATACATAAAGACTCACATGTACCTCATGACAGTTTATCGAGGGTGATATTCCAGATAAAATATTACACACTCATCAGGCACTTTCCATAACAAGTTTTGATTTTTTTTTTAAGTGGGACAAGTAGCAACAGATCTTCCCCTTAGCGAAAGATCTTGTGACTGCTTCATGAATGTAACTGGGCCATACTGTCAGGAGAGCAGAATCAAATAGTGATTGCTGATGGTTTTAGCTCAAAATGAATAACTACTTCCTTGAATGGCTTTGGACCCAGAAACCAGAATAGATTTTAATCACTTCTAAACTTCAATTAAGCTTTTCATAACTTTTTTATAGCTTTTCATCATTCCCTTTGGAATCCTCCACTATTTCTCAGTGAAACTATAAAACTATTAAATTATCTCTGACTTTTCCTCTTAACCTTATGGCATCTAAATAAGCAACAAAGACACTTAGGTGTGTATTCATCTCTTAATGTGCATGCATAACTCACATTAGCATTAATTGGAGTTATGTGAGTGTTCCAAAGAGAGAGCCTGTCATTTAAACTGTCAGGCAAGCTATTGAGATAAAGTATAGACTTGTGTCACTGTCTTGGAGTGCAGCAAAAAAAAAAAAAAAAAAAAAAGAGAGAGAGAGAGATAGAGAGCTATAATGTAAGTGAAAAGTAGTAACATAATTTCTTGCATATGTATAGGGCCCTACCAAATTCACGGTCCATTTCATGGTCATAGGATTTTAAAAATCATAAATTTCATGATTTCAGCCATTTAAACCTGAAATTTCATGGTATTGTAATTGTAGAGCTCCTGACCGAAAAAGGAGTTGTGTGTGTGTGTGTGTGTGTGGGGGGGGGTGTCACAGAGTTATTGTAGGGGGGGTTGTGGTACTGCTACCCTTACTTCTGCACTTCTGTTGCTGCCCAGCTCTGAAGGCAGCACAGAAGTCAGGGTGGCAATACCATAACTCCCCTAAAATAACCTTGCAACCCCCTGCAATTCCCTTTTGGGTCAGGACCCCCAATTTGAGAAATGCTGGTCTCCCCCATGAAATCTATATGGTATAGGGTAAAAGCGCACAAAAGGCCAGATTTCATTGGGGGGAGGGGAAGGGGAGAAGACCAGATTTCACGGTCCATGGCGCGTTTTTCATGGCCATGAATTTGGTGGGGTCCTCCATATGTAGTAAAAGATGTATAATAAAGGATTTAGACTCCTGTGTTTTGTTACCATTACTTTCAGGGAGAAGACTGTGAAAAAGAAATATAGAAGCAAAATTTACTTGGTAGTGATATTGCCCATATCACCAACAAATAGCAGAAGATCAATTAAGCCCAAGTGAAAGCCACTGGGAAGATCCAGTTGGTCCCACATACAGTGGGCTGCTCCTGTACAACATAAAGTGACAAGAGCACAGCACAGTGCTGCAAAAAAACAGAAAACAGACAGGCCCTCCCTCAGAAAGTTTACAGTGTCATGCCCAGGTCTCTGCACTGGCACATGTCCAACTGCAGGATTGCATTTGAGCAGAAGACCCGGAGGAGTGAATAACAAAGACTGATTGATTAATTTACTAATAATAATTATTTATGGCTCACGTTCTGTTAATAGCCACGGAAGATGCACCTCATCAGAAGGGTGATTGTTATTCAGTCACTGCACAGCACGGTCCAGTCACTGTGACGCGTCCATCATACAACAGCAGTTTTCAGTAGCTATGTCAGTCTTTGTTTGCTAAGACATCATTTTTACCTAGGTTAAAACACAGCATATATCTACCAGATCTGAGAGTCGGGGTGGGGGGGGGGCATGTTAAGAAAAATAGGGAGATGCAGGGGAAGAACCTTCCACACACAAGAGGCAGGATGAACTGAGCTGTACTGATGAAGTGCTTTGTTTTTTAAACTATACTGTGGTTGGATATTAGAAGAAAGGCATTCCTTAGTGGGTTCATTTTAAGGCTGAGAAGCAGGAATTTCTGAGAACTATTCCCTGTTTTGTCAAAGATTCACTGTGTGACCTCAGGCACGTTGGTTAACTTTTCTCAGTTTCCCCAGCTATCCAGTCAGAATGATAATATGCCTTTACTTACCTCCCGAGAATATTGTGATGATGACTTAATGTCTGTACAATGCTTTGAAAAGCTAATGGACTCTGATCTAATTGTTCTAAAGGTGCTTTTTAAACACTCTTTTCTTAGGTCAAAACTCCCACTGAAATCAATGGTGTTAGTCAATATAGTAAAGAGTGCTGAACGGGGACCAGGGTGAGGGTTCTACATACTGTACTTCAGCACCCATTTCTGGCTGATGATGTAACACCTGATTCAAAGCCCACTGAAGTCTGCGGAAAGACTCCCACTGACTTCCCTGGGATTTGAATCAGGCCTCTAATGATCAGCCTAAGATGGAGTTATCACAGGTCTCCCCACTTCCCTTCCCTACATCTAGCCAACGCGCAGTACGGTGTCAACAATCAGGGCCAGCTTTAAGCCGATTCACCCGATTCCCCGGAATCGGGCCCCGTGCCTAAGAGGGCCCTGCTCCGGGGGTCTTCGGCGGCATTTCGGCAGCAGGGGGTCCTTCGGTGCCGCGGAAGACCCAGAGCGGACCCCCCACCACAAAGTGCCGCTGAAGCCACGGACTGCCACCGGGTATTGGAATCGGGCCCCACAGGTCATAAAGACGGCCCTGTCAACAATGGCTTTTGTGGGAGAAAGGAGGAGCTGGAGATTATCCTGGATTTGGTCCCAGCACCTGGCAGCCTTAAATTAACAAAAAGACACACACACACACACACACACCCTGCCTGCCTCTCAACAGAAAGAGAGAAGAAAAGCATATGATCGAAAAATAAGCTATAAAAATAGTTCATTAGCATTTCTACAGGTCAAAACACAGTAAATAAAAAGTGTTGGACCTCTTAATATTACCCCTTCTCTTATTTTTATCTTAATAATTTTATGATTACAAAGGGCCAACAGTGTGATAGGTACATAAAATGCTTCCAGTCTGAACATAACTGTAGTAATCATCAAATTCTCAGAAATTGGACCAAATGTCTCCAAATTCATGCTGCCAACCCTCACACACACACGCTCTGGGGCAAAAATGCCATCTGCAAACCCTCTGGTTCATTGGAAGTAGTGGGTAGTAGTAGTAGCAGGATGTTGCATTCATAGAACTAGCAAATGTAAACCCTGATCCCAGAAAAATTTAACATACATGCCTCACTTTAGGCACAGAGTAGTCCCATTGAACTGTGGAAGACTAATGCAACATCTTGCTACTACAACTATTGCTATCTACTACTTTAAATGAACCATAGTGGGTTTCCAGATGGCATTTTTAGCTAGACTTCAGTAAAAAATGTTTCACTTGCACTATACTTGGAGATACTTTGAGAATGTGTTTCTAGGACTCCTAGCAGAACAAAACATGGCTCCATTCAAAATCTGAACTCAACATAAAAGTTTATCTTAATTAGCAGGTCTAAAAAACAACAACACACCAAACAAAAATACATAGCACATGGGTAATCCCA
This sequence comes from Malaclemys terrapin pileata, assembly GCF_027887155.1. NCBI lineage: Eukaryota > Metazoa > Chordata > Testudines > Emydidae > Malaclemys > Malaclemys terrapin. The sequence goes on from NC_071509.1 coordinate 23,984,993, forward strand.
TAACATCTGTATAACATCAGCAATTGTTCTTAGCTTTAATTCCAGCACTGATTCTCTATTACCTCTCACAATACTCAAAAGAGGGAATAGTTAAGTAACATGGGGAATGATCATAGGAATTATCTATGGTCTTGCAATAATAGAGATTTCTGTTGGAAGCAAGGGAGCGAGAGCACTTGATTCATACAGTTTTATAAAAACAAAACCTCAAATATTCTAAAATTAAAATAACTAATATTCTTTTGTGTTATAAACTAAGCTTAAAAGCAACGCTCTTTTTAAATATTTTAAATATTTCAGACCCTTCCTAATAAGATGCTGAATGCTGCCTGTGAGGTGCTGACCATCTTCAAGCCCTATTGAAGTTTTTCCATTAAAGTGAATCCCCACTGAAGTCGGAGGATGTGGCTATTAGGAGTCGATCCTGCAAAGTGCTGAGCACTCTGGCTTCAATATAGCAAAGCATTTAAGAATGTGCCTAAACTTATGAGCTGTTCCACTAAGGTAAATTAATTTCCATTAACGGGACGTGGACAAAGTTAAGCACAGATTAAGTGCCTAGGACTGGGGCAAGAGTGCTCAATACTCTGAAGGATCCAGCCCTTAGTGATGACATAGCTTAAAACTGCTGATTAATGTGCTTCACATACCATACTCATTGAGTTTTGGAACTAACTGTTCTTCGTAACAAAATACAGATTTCCGGACAGTGGTTAACAGTTCATCAGCACTGCAGCCACATTCTCAACATTTTTCAAACGTAAGTAACTAACCTGTCTATTTTTGTTGTTTTTACAATTTACATTATTTATGTGTTATTAGATGTGCTCAGTTGATGCAGAAATTACTCTCGCTCCAGGCTCCAATTGTAAATGAGATGTTGTTTCTCAGAGGGCATTCATAAAACACACAAAATGGACTGCCATGGGTTATGATTTTTATCTCAGACGGTATGAAAGACCTGATAACTCATGAGTGGCACAGCTGAAATGAGTTATGGACCCCTTACTCCCATACTGGTGAAAAACAATATCTTAAGAATCAACCCAAGATAATTCCAAGCAGAGAGAGGAATAAAATGCCTTGAAAGTACAAGTTTTATCTTGCAGGTTTTCTCCTGTGGCTGTCCCTAAATCACCCTTCACAAACCCTAATGTTATTAATGCATTTGTATCAGTTGTTTTACATTAACAAGAGCTAGAAAACTGGCTCGTGTTTGTTTACTGAATTTAGTAAGTGCCCACATGTACTCGAACCCCCACCCATATTTATATTCCTGGATACTGTGTTATTGTTACACTCTATTTGTTCATAGCTTCTTCTAGAGCTCCGATTTACAGTTCTATAGCACTTTTTATGTTTTCTTGAGGGGCCTCTTGCAAATGTTTAAGTATCACAGATAAATCTCAGGAGATCATTCCAGAAGAGTGGCTGATTTCCAAGTGAACTGTAAATAGGGAATGTCAATTATGTAAGGTGGGACTATTAAGAAGTGCCCCTGAGAAATCTACTGGACTTACATAAAATCAGGACAAAAAATCAAAGGCCATTTGAAACACTCCTCGTAGGGCTAATAGAAACCGTGTAGAGCAGTTTAGTTAATCATTCTGAATCCGACACTACTAGCTGGGCTATTTATTATTTAGTATCAACAGCGTGCTAGACACTTGTGATGCGCAATGAACCTTACAGGGCTCAAGATGTTAACATGAGCTGGTAACCAGCTAGAATGGTAGCACATGAAGTGTGCTGGAGAGAGAATGAACATCTAAGCTGGCATACCCAGTCAACCCAGCAGGGCATGCAAGCACATTCTTAACTTTAAGCACTCTATGTAAGTGTTTTTGGGCCTTATGGGATGTCTACACTGCAATACAACACGTGTGGCTGGCCTGTATCAGTTGGCATGGGCTGCCAACTGATAAAACTGCTCTGAGACTGAGGCCTGAGCTCCAGGACCCTCTCCATTCGTGGGGTCCCAGGGCTTGGCCTCCAGCCCAAGCCTAACTGACTACACTGCAATTCTACAGCTCCACAGCCCAAGTCCTGCAAGTGACTTGGGCCAGCCACTGTGTTTTATTACAGTATAGAGAAGCCATATTTAGACTGTAAAGGTGTAAGATAATTAACTTCATTTTACATGGGTATAAGTGTTGGACTAAACTTGTGCATTTCTACAGCATCATGTTATGGTACTCTAAGACACTGCAATGTAAACAGGGGTAGAAGAAAAACAGAGCAGTCTTGTGGTTCTCTTCAAGGTCAAACACTGGCATGGCTACTGGAAGCTGTGTGAGTGAAGGGACCATCTAGTGTATTGGGTGTATAATTTATGTATCTAAAAACAGCAAAATCTTAAATCATCCTGTTACGTGGGGTAAAATATACATCTCTCTCTCAGCTGGTTTCCTTTAAAATGCAAGAACTAAATTGGATAGTCTTTCCACCCAGGTCTTTAGGAAGACCTAACATCTCTGATTTCCCAGATGGAGTGGGCAGACATCAATCTTTTAAGTTTGGGTTTTTTGCACATTATTAGAATTCAAGAAGTTGCTTTACAGATCCCACCTTCTCCCCCTCCTCTCCAGTTAAGAATGCATATATTTTCTGCCTCAGGGCATCACAAAGCACAACAACAGTGTTTTCCAAGCAGGATACTGCATGCAGAACAAATGACTGCATATTGTGTCTTAATCTAATGAAAGGACAGAACAAACAATCCCCACTTTCTGGCCTTAAATTTGTTGGCAGCAAACACAGCACTAGACTCTAAGGCAGGGTAGTCAATTTTTTTTTCAAGGTCCACATTTCTTGTTCAAGGTATAGTCCAGGTCCAGACTCCAGAGAAAAACAATAAAGAAAAATAACAATAATTAGTATATAAAAAGATTTTGGTGTCTGTTCAAAAGCACCTGGCAGTCTGGATTTGGCCTGCAGTCCACCTATTGACTACCCCTACTCTAAGGGGAATTACAGGAATAGCAATAATTAGTTTAGCATGCAATGAATAGAGAGAAGACAGGAAGGAAAGAAAGGCAGTTTCCATGACTAAATATTTAGCATATGGGTATTGAACAAAGAACAGTGTCTTTATGCTGGGGAACCAATTGTTTTTGCTCTCCCAGCTGGGGACCATATTTTCACTTCATCTTCACAGAATACAATTAACTCTCACTGAAATATCCTGGAGTGAGCTTCAGGAGGATTCTCCTCTTCTCCTTGCCAGGCTGCTTGGGGAAATCTAATGTATTTATTTTATGTTTTATAAACATTTGAGCTTTGTGATGTGTCCTAAGTACATGCATTTCTGTTATAGACGCCCTTTCTCCTACCTGCCCCACCACCTATGTAGTCACTATACACTAGAAACACTAGAAAAAGCCAGTCTCATACATTTTATTTGCTCACATATTTGGATTCTAGGACCAGCTCTCTCCTGAAATGTACAGAAAAGTACAAAAAAGGGAGCTGGAACTGGGAAGAAACCTGACTGGGGTTTTGAGAGCACTTCAGTAAGCACCTACTCCTATAAGAACCTATATGATGGTCTAACTCTAGCTCTTGCTAAAGATTACACAGCCCTTCTCCTCTAAAATATAGGGTAACATACGCACCTTAAGGAAAGAGATGATGTAAGCCCGTACCATGTAATGCACAGCTGATTGTGTGATTTATTGGGGCACCAAAAGCATGCCTTGGAAATATAATTATTAATTTCCACTTGAATTAAGTTACATCTCACTTATGTAGGCTACAAAGCTTAATTATAAAAGCTCTTTCTAGTGAAATATTTCCCTCATCTTTGATATCCAGTCCAAATGTACTGGAAAAAAAGCCCCCGAAGAACAAAAAGGAAATGTCTTTTAAAGTAATTTTTGGTCCCATCAGGCTGAATCTCATTAATAAAGAAAGGACTTCACTGGAGAATAGAGCTTTTACATTTAACAGCATTCAGTGCTTCTGTCTCGGATTCTAGCGGAACTGTAAATAGCAAACCTTTCATAGATTGCAAGGCCAGAAAGGACTGTGGTGATCAGTTAGTCTGACCTCCCATCTAACACAGGCCAGAGAACTCCAAAATAATTCCTAGAGCATGTCTTTTAGATCAGGATCCAGGCTTGTGCAGCTTTGCAGTGCCCACTTTTTATAAAGGTAGGTTTTTAGAAAACCTACAAATCTGCCAAGATAACTCACTGTTCTGATTCTCTCTGTGTTCAGATCAGGTGGTATTGCTTAGAGCTGGTCACAAACAAGTTTTGTCAATTTTTTCAACCAAAAAATGCTATTTCCTCAAAACAGAAATATTTTATGTAAACGTATCAGTGTTGAGGTTCAAGGTCGGAAGAGAGAAATAGAGAGAGAGAGAGAAAATGAAAGTGACAGCACACTCCTGTTGGAGGTGTTTCAATTTGTATAAATAATTAAGTATTCATTAGCCATTCACCTGGGATGTGGGAGACCCAGGTTCAAGTCCCTGCTCTGAATTAGGCAGAGCAGGGACTTGAACTTGGATGTCTGACCTCCTAGTGAGTGCCCCAACCACTGGGCTATTGGCTATTCTAGGGTGGGGCTCCCTATCTCAGATATATATGCCATCATAGCTAAGGGATGTATTTTTCCCACTCTAAACACAATATCTTAGATATGATTTCTTATTTTGGGCCACATTTTAATGCAAAAAAAAAAAAATCAATCAAATAGAAAAACAAGAAACAAATCCCCTTACTCCAGTTTTTTAATTTTATTTTGTTTTGGTAAAAAGTTTCCAACCATCTCTAGTTAGATTGGTTTTTTTTAAAAATAATTTTGTTTTGAAATTCCAGAGCTTTGTGTACTTGGGAGTGAGGGGACTGCTAATAGAGGTAGCAAGGAAGATTTCAGGACCTTGTTTTGGCATGCACAAGTTTTAACACATTCAGCTAAGAGGTATGGCAGCAACAAGAAAAGAAAATTCAAGTGATTGATTTATTTGTTAAATTCCTTTAAGTGAGAAAGCTATACAAAGGTCTGAAAACATCAGCCTTAATACAGAGCCTGACACTGCATCATTAAAGTAAATGGGAGCTTTGCCATGTTCTTCAATGGGACTGGAATCAGGCCCACAGATCATAGAGTTGGTTCCTCTAGACTAGGACTGAGGATGAAGCATGGTTATGTGGTTAATGCACTAAGCTGAAATTCAGGAGATGGGCTGAGTTCCTGGCTCTGCCACAACTTTCCTGTGTGACCTTAGACAAGTCACTTAATCTCTCTGGGGCTTATTTTCCCATCTTTAGAAAATACTTCTCGAATTTATGAGAATGACTTAATTAACGCTTGCAAGGCACTCAGATACGACAGGAATGGAGGGAGTGGAAGTACCAAAACAGATACAGACAAGTGCTAATACACATTGACAGAGCAATGTGGGGCAAGGGACACCCCCAGAATTTTTTCACATTACACCCTAACCTGACCAATCCTCTTAGTGAAAAACTAAACTAAGACAAGCAACTGTGGCTCATATGGAAGTAACTATTAATCAGGGTTCACACCTAGCATTTTTTGCTTTTATCATTCAAAGTTACTTTGCAAGAAGGTGATTTTTTGTTAACCCCTTCAGTGATTCACAGCCTTTAGGCCAAAAGGCGGGGGGGGCGAGGGGGGGAGGGGGGGGGGGAGGGAGAGGAGCCTTATTCAATCCAAGGCTGACTTTTAATCTCAGATATGCAGATGTGCACATCTCTTGTTGAAATCAGCTATTGTGCTGGCACACACAAGCCCAGTATAAAAAGGAACAGGGAATTGCATATCTTCACCTTTGACCCAAACAAACAGTCTTATAAAAGCCTATGTTAGTCAAAGGATAAAAATAAGCCACCTCATTTAGTGATTTGCTGCTGTGCTCCAGCACTGTTCCCATGTTTGGAAACTGCCCAGGTGTTCCGTCAAACATTTACCTCTCAACTTTAATTTGCAGGATTTCGTTTTACAAGTTCTCTCTTTCCTTTTGTTTTCAGATTGACATGCTCTCATTTCTAAGATGCAAGTAGAGCTCAGCCCACTCTTAGCAACTATTTTTTTTCCTCAGACCAACAACAGAGTTAAGTGATTCCTGACAGGCATCGGGTACCGCAAATTATTCACCAGGCACAGCTCAGGTCAAAGACTTCTATCAGGAAAACCCCCTTTTTTCCTAGGATGCCTAACAGCATAGCAAATGTCCCTCCATACCAGCAGTGTCATCTGCAAAGTCATTTGATTGTGTGCTTTCAAGTCTTGAATTTGGAGGGTATAGGGACCATGAGCCTGTGGAAGGAATTAGGGGAACAACTGAAGAAATTTTCCTGTTAAACAGTAACAGGACAACTTGAAGTATTCCCTAGAAAGAGCAACAATAAATAGGGAGATATTCTGAATCCCCTAGAAACTCAAGTTCTTATTTGCACGTAGGCAGCCTTGTAACATATGATTTTATTTTCTCTATATTTCACCTTAAAACTTCTAAGAGTCTGCCATTTGCAGAAGGTAACTGAAGTTTTGTACGGCGGAGATCATGCAGCATATCACAGAGGAGGCGCACACCATACTCTCTCTTGGACTTTAGTTTTTGTTCTTTCTTGTGCAGTTTTATTTAATCTAAAATAAAATGTGCATCAAAAGCTTAATAATGAATCACCATAGATTCTGATTTAACTACAAAAATTCATGTCCTCCACCTAATTCCAAAGCCTGTTACCATCCACAGCACAGTGTGTCAAGGATCTGGTGAATCATTGATAACTGTGCACTAGCCTTGACCATCAACATTTAAGAGTGGTGGCAGAGAGACAGGGTAATGTGCTAAAATGGAATGAGTCCTTCCCAGAGGGACACCCTCTATGAGTGGTGATAGGAAACTGCACCTCCACCACTAGACCGCTCTCTTGTGGAGTCCCATAATGATCTGTTCTCTCTCACTAGTGCTATTCAACACCTACATGCAGCCACTAAGTGAACAGGTCAGACAACATGGACTCAAGTGCTAGCAATATGCAGATGATACAGCTCTACTTATCTTTCAACACATATGACCATATACCATTACCAGTGTTTGGATAAGATCAGCGCGTGGATGAAGACCAGCTGGCTGAAGCTGAATGCAAGCAAGACAGAGGTTATACTGAGAGGCAGAGGAAAACATTTGAAAGAGTTTGCAGCCTTGGTGCAATTTCCTTTGATTGAAGGCACACATAATTGGTCACTTCAGTCCACAGTTTAGTGGTGTTCCTGGATTTCTCATGCTAAGCTCTCACATAGTGGCACTCACAAGTAATCTTTATACCATCTCCAGTTGGCTAGAAAACTCCCTGCCATCCTGGCAAACAATTACCTGGCCTCAGTTATTCATCTCTTTTTTCACCTCTTGACTGGACTACAGGAATGCAATATATTTGGGCATGAAGCCTTCAGCCCTTAGGAAACTACAACCAATAAAGAACATTACAGTGTGTCTCCACAGTAACACAGGCTACCATGAGCACATCAAACCTGTCCTCAGCACCCTATGCTAGTTTCCCACAGACTACTCAATCAAGTTCAAGGGCTCAGTCCTCATCTTCAAGGCACATAAGGGCCTGGGCCCAGAATAGCTAAAAGATTGACTAAAGCTCCAGGATGGAGACTGTGGTTAATAACTCCATTCCATTGGCACAATGGCATTTTCTACAGTAACGGGAAAAGCTTGTATGTGCAGGAGATGGCACTTTCTCAGGGGCCAGCCTGAGACTGTGGAATGAATTATGACAGGAAAAGGACCTTCACAAGCCTCACAACTTTTGGTGTAAGTGCCAGGCACACTTCTTTGAACTTCCATTTTCTAACACAGATAGCTCTGCGTGTGTGCACGTGTGCACGATAAACCTTCCAAAACAAACCACCGCATCTCACACACACTTCTCCCCCTACGGAGAGGCCAAGAGAAAAAACATATGGCCAACGTTAGTCGCAAGGCTTAATCATAGAATCATAGAACCATGGGGCTAGAAGGGACTGCAAGCGTCATCTAGTCTAACCCCTTAACAAGATGCAGGTTTTAATGAATTACTGGAAGGTGCTAGGATAGCTACGGTGATGAGCATAGTATAAGAACCTATAAAGAAAGGAATAGAGAGTTTTAAACTAGCACAAATTAGTTTGTGTCACAGTTCAGGGCAGCTGCACCTGTATCTCCCCTCAGTAGCCCAGCAAGGGCACCCATTCTCAGGCTTCCAGCTGTTGCCTCTCTCGGGTGGATATCCTGGGAGGTTCCCTACTTTCCCTGCCTATTTCCCAGCAAAGACAGCCTGTCAAAACAAACCTGCTTGATTTCTCTTCAGAAACGGATAGAGTGATTGTTACAAATATAAGATACCATACAGAGTTTTCTAGGCAAGTCTACTTCATTCTTAAGGGAAAAAAGTGTTACAGAGGAAACATATTAAAACGAATCAAAGAACCTGCATGCATGCTTATAAGCTTGCCAGGGTTTATCCTAATTCTCACATGGGCTCTGGCAAGAATAATCTTTCAACATCCCTCCCTAGTGGCTTCAAGTTCATCAGAGCTTCAGCTCAGAACAAGCACATTCATAACATGTTCAGTTTCCTCTTTAAGTAAATCAGGGTTTCCAGAAGCATGTAATGTATGCACAATGGGTCCCGCCTCCCCAGCACGTATCTTCAAAGGGTTGGCTTCGGAGGGGAGAATTTGCATTCCCATCACCCAAAAATATTTCCTAGGGAATCCATTTAATACATATTGTTCCAAAAAGACTTTTGGAAGTTCCTAATGCCTTCCAAGGATTGCATAAATCTTGTCTTCCCGCTAAAGCAATTCCATACAATCTCACAATAGTACATAAACATTTGCATTTCTAATAAAATTAACTCCAAAGGTGTTAACCTTAATTCAGTAAGATTTAACTTAATTCCATACAATTTATCTTAATTCTATAAGATTTGTTGAGCATATTACAAATATTATCAACCTGTCACAGACTGTACTCCTCACCACCTGTTATTGCAGCATGATCGTCACTCCATGTCAGCCTGTCCCTGATAGGAAGGGGCCTCAAAATCCATTGGTCCCCTGCTGCAGCAGGCTTTGCTCCATTGTTGGAATTGGCCCTGCACCCAGGACACATGAATTATCCCTATGAACTTAATTTTCAAACATATATGAAATTAGGGTTGAGTATTACCTGCCCATCTCCATTTTGGAGCATCCTCAAAATTACTTTTCCACTCTTCAAGTTGTTCCAGACTTTGCTTCTTTGTACTTTATACCTGTTAATATTATCACCACTGCTGGATACATCAAAGACAGTTTTCTTATGTTTATAAATGCCTTTCTCATATATCTCTCCGGCTTGTCCTCCTCTCATATTTTAATTCACTACAGTCCCAGACTACAGTTAGCCACTGCTTAAAAGTGCAGGATGTTTTACTGGCTTCGCTATCAAGTGTTTGGGTAACACTGTTAAAAAAATCTTTGTGACTACTTTCAAAATAACTGTAGTACAACACAACCTGCTGTGTGGAGCCTGGACTAAAGAGCAGCCAGAAAGGCTGAGTCATAAAACAAAAAAACATTGAGAGTTATGAAGAGCCTCTTTCATGTAATTAAAAGTTAATTAAAAACTCAGTGTAATTTATGCCCAGAAAAAATGGCCTTTTGTCTTTTATTCAAGTGAGTTTCCTGAAAGAAGCACTCATCTGAGACTGCAGCCCATTCCAGAAAAGTAAATAGAAATCACACAATAATCCCACAGCCCATCCCAGGTGGCATACTAATTTACTAACAGTTCTCGATAATTTATAGCAAGTTAAACAGCCTGGTGGCAGGGGAAAAAAAAAAAAGGTTATTTCCTCTCCTCCTCTCTGACAACGATGTCTCACATTCAAATCTACCTCGCTTCATCAGCTTGCTCCTAGGCATTTCTCTGAATTAATAAGCAGACAAGGAGGAGAACTGTATAGAGAAATAAGCCTATAACTTAATTATTGCTTCTGAGAACAAAAAGCCCCATGGGGCACATGAAGACATACCACACAGTTTACTTTTAAGAGAGAGAGAGATCACCTGGTCAGGCAGCCATTAATGGCAAGATGCCTCCAGATCCATTTTCATTGTTTGTGTAATACCCTCTGCTTATTGTTTTTGTTTGATTATAATAATCATGTTGTACATTTATACAGCACCTGAAGGATCCCAAATCAAAGTACTTTTAGAAGCTACCAGCCAAATTCTTCCCCTGGTTGTATCTGGGTAAAATGAATGTGCTGAATGGGGTTGTATAGCTGTAACCTAGAACAGGGTGTAGCACTATTTTAGCAATAGTAAATGGTAAAAAACCTTAAGAGCCAGATTGTCAAAATGGTTCAGCACCCACAATCAGGGCAAGATTTTCAAAAGATTTCAGCACATTTCCAAACTTATTTATTTAGCTATCACTTAAATTACCACTGTTTGGGACAGGGGCTCTCTCTTTGTTATATGTCTCTACAGTGCCTAGTATACTGGGGCCCTGGCTTCTAGGTGCTACGGGTAAAACATGTAAATAAATAATAACATTTCTAAGTGTCATCTTGCGAGCTGCTGTGTGCTGAGCACTTTTGAAACCCAGCTATTATTTAAAAAGCAACAGAGAGTCCTGTGGCACCTTTAAGACTAACAGGTGTATTGGAGCATAAGCTTTCGTGGGTGAATACCCACTTCGTCAGACACATGTCAGACGCATGTCTGACAAAGTTGGTATTCACCCATGAAAGCTTATGCTCCAATACATCTGTTAGTCTTAAAGGTGCCACAGGACTCTCTGTTGCTTTTTACAGATCCAGACTAAGGGCTGGTCCACACTAACCCCCCACTTCAAACTAAGATACGCAACTTCAGCTACGTGAATAACGTAGCTGAAGTCGAAGTACCTTAGTTCGAACTTACCGTGGGTCCAGACGTGGCAGGCAGGCTCCCCCGTCGACTGTGCGTACTCCTCTCACAGAGCAGGAGTACTGGCGTTGATGGCGAGCACTTCCGGGATCAATCCCAGAAGATCGATTGCTTACCGCCGGACCCAGAGGTAAGTATAGACCTACCCTAACACGGCTACCCCTCTGATACTTAGCTATTATTTAGCTACTTAAATGAGAACTGGGCTGTTTTAAAAAATCACCACTGGTGTAAATTTATACCAGTAAAGAGTGTCCTCTCGTAACAACTCAGGTGAAAGAGTTATACATAATGGGCCAAATTCTGCTCTCAGTTACACCAGTGTAAACTTGATGTAACACCTTTAATTCATTATGCTACTGCTAGGAAGTCAGTCTGATTTTCAGAGGTGCTGAACAATTACAGCTCCCATTCACATCAGTTTTTATATTGCTGAGTACCTCTGGAAACCAGGCCAAATTTATGACTAAAATCAAATTTCTTCTAAAATCTGGTATTTTGAACTTCATATTCCAGGCTTGCCTGCATTAGAGTTCCCAGCATCTTGAAGCTGTGAATGTGACTTAGCAAACAATTATGGACTTGAATCATGGAAATGCAGTGGATATTAATGAAAGGTTAGTTGTGATCCAGGTAATTGTAATTGCTACGACAATTGCTATGGAAAGAGAGAGACAATAAAACTGAAAAATGGAGGTTCAGGCCTGAAGAATCTTGCATGTCACCATTCTAACTGACAATAATGACTGCAAGACTTTAAAAAAGTGAACTGGTCACCTGGAAAACAAGCTCAGATTAAGAAATGTCAAATTGGCCAGAGCTAGTTGAAACTCAAAGAGTGGAGAAGCTAAGCTAATTTTTTTTCATGGGGGACTGCAATGATATTGGAGAGTGTAGATGGGAGTTTGCAATGATTTACCAATGTGCTGTGGTGCTCGGCATCTCTGGAAAAGGCAGGGAATCAAATCACCATGGCACATGGTGGAGGGAGGCAAAACTTCTTCAATTTTACATCTAGTGTGAAAGGTCACAAAGACACAAACACCAGGTCTGTGGCCTGTGAACCATCCTGTATGGTGTTTGTGGAATATGCAGATTTTGGTACAAGAAGAAACATTTCAAATGGAGATACAAATCAGTCACATTTTTGATGCAACGCATTTTGGTTTGTCTGGATTAGTGTCCCATTCTGCTTACTTTAATGTTTCACACTCAGAAGTAAAATATATCCTGTAGGTAAACGACTGTTCCTCCATCCAACTGGATATGAATGAAACAAATTGTACCCAGAGAAAGACATAGATTTGGAGTTCTAAACACTGAGGGTTTTAAAATTTCCTAATGCAAAAATCTTTGTTATTGCCGGGCTTTAGTTTTTCACCCTAAAAGTTACTACAGTGGAATATGTATACATCTTCTGGGCTATGTGTAACATTTGAACTGGGAGGTGTGATTCCCAGCTCATGTAGATGAACCTACATTAGCTCTGCTGGACATATCACCTACAAATAGCCGTGTGGTCAGGGTAGCACATGCGGCAGTTCAGCCAGCCTCCTGAGTACAAACCTACCCAGCCCCTTGAGCATGTACTCAAGTGTGCTAGGGCAGGTTCATCTACATGAGCTGGGACTCACACCTACAAGCTCAAATATAGATACACCCTCAGCAACTTACAACCATATGGGTGATATGTGGCTCCAGTGCAGGCCTGACTCTCACCTAAAACTAGCTCTACAGGGGTGTTACTCCTTACATCACTGAAAGCTGTTGCTTTTTACTCAGGTTTATCTGTAGCACAGTAGACAGTGCATTACATTTTGCTGCCTACCTATGAGTTCACATAATATATCACTAACCAGGGGTTAAACATACTCCACAGTAGTAACTTTCAGGATGGACTACTGACCTCATCAACAAGAAGAGGTTTGCATTAGGAAATTCAATGGGGTTTGTCAAGGCTGAATCCCAGTTCTGGCACTTTGAGTACAGAAGGTAGGGGCCAGCAAGGATTTTAAAAATTAATACTGGCCACTCCAGGCTTGTGTTAAACTTCCAAGGTTACAGCTTTTCTCTAACCTTGGCTTGGTAAATGCTGCCACCACCCAAATGCAAAAAACAAAAACAAAACAAAAAAAAAACCCTTTGGACCCAGGAAGGAGCACTTGGGAATTCCTCCCTGTGGGTTTCAGAGTAGCAGCCGTGTTAGTCTGTATCCTCAAAAAGAACAGGAGTACTTGTGGCACCTTAGAGACTAACAAATTTATTTGAGCATAAGCTTTCGTGGGCTACACCCCACTTCATCGGATGCACAGAATGGAACATATAGTGAGGAGATATATATACACATAGAGAGAACATGAAAACGTGCAAGTTGCCCTACCAACTCTAAGAGGCTAATTAATTAAGATGAGCTATTATCAGCAGGAGGGAAAAAAAACTTGGTACCCTTAAGCCCTTTCACCCCCCCTTCCGGGGAAGAGCTGAGAAAGAAAACAAAGGAAATTAGCGGTTGCCACCAGCTAATTAAACAACATATACAGAAACCTCTTAGGACACCAAAAATCCAATCCTGTTCTTTAAAAAGGTAAATTTTATTAAAAACAAAAAGAAATAAAATAAGGCTTTTGCTAGATTTTAAAAGAGCAATTCCAAAAATTAAACACCCAAACTAGCTTTCTTGGGGGTTCAGCTTAAAGGTTACAAGCAAACAAAAGCATCAGGGGTTGGCACAAAGGAGATCCACAAGCCAAAATAAGAAATAAATCTGATAGCATCTAACTAAGCATTCCCTATCTAAATTATTTCTTCTAGGTATGGAAGATACTTTTTCATACCTGGTTCAAACCTTACACAGCATTCCCGCTTATAGCATTGCTGCTCCGTATCCCTGCACCCCAGTGAACAACAGACAAAGGGAAAGTTTCTTTCACAATTTTAAAAAGTTCTACCTTCCCATTGGCTCTTTTGGTCAGGTGCCCGCGTTTTTTTTCTTTACCTGGGGGACTTTTTAACCCTTTACAGGTAAAGCAAGTAGGGAACAGCTACCAAGAGGGATTTTACAGCTAACTGGCTGGCTGGGTGTTCATCAAAGGGAGCTACTCCCCACACAGGGTTACTCCTGGTTTATGCCAGCGTGACTGAGGGCAGAATAAACTCTGCATGTCTGCAGGGCACCGGAAAGGTTCATGGGATATCATGTTACAATAAGTATTTCCACTTAAGATTGTCATTAATATCCAAGATTTATCATGCTCAGATTGGGAATTTATGTAATTATTTTTCTTAACCCAAGGGTACATCTTTTAAGTTGTCTATGTTATTCATGTCTAAGTAAAACTGGAAGTTGACAAGCGCTATCACAGAAGGGGAAGAAGAACAAGTAGTGCAAGTTACAGGCTATTTTAACAAGTAGCACTCATGTAAGTGGGTCCGTCAAATGTTTTGGCTAAAAAATAGCCCAGCCTGCCATGCCGTTGTGTTGGATCTTGGCCAGCTTAGGAAGGGACATTTGCTGCTTTAGAGTTCCTATTGGTCTCACATTGTGACATGATCATACAGTGCAAGTGTTATGTTGACTTATCCCATAATAAAGGCCTGTTTGCTTACAGCTCTCTTCTACGCCAGTGTTTTATCTACAGCTACTCCTATCTTGAGCACTTTTAGTGAGATGTTATTTTCTTTTCTTTTTTTTTCTATTATTCATTACCATAGTGTATTCTTCGGTTAACACATTAGAAATGACCTTTATTAACTCCTAACTCATTTAGTTAAACATGAAGAGAAGAAAAATAATTTTCTTTCACAAGATCTAATTTTGACCTGCCAATGGAGAACATTTTTTGCAGAATGGTGATGGCAACAAAAATTATATTGTGATTATTGTAACCCAATGCAAGCTGACAAAGTACAGTAACTATGTCCCAAAGCTCACAGCATCACACAAAAGTTGATCAAGGTTGCAATAGATGCACGGTCTGTTTCTAACAGAACATTTAGAATGAAATTAAAGATCCTCAAAAACGTCTCACTCGGCGTAAGATCTAAAAGGTGTGTTGGTTGTGAATAAATCATTTACATCTCTTCCCCTAATGCCAGACTGCAGCGAACGGGAGGCAGTAGAGCTAAAGGTGAGAATAGGATCAGGACTCTTCAGTTGCATTCCAGGCTCTCTCCGTGATTTGGTGTGTGGCTTTGGAGGAGCACACTAACATCTCCGTGCCTCACGATGTCCATTTATAAAATGGGGATAATAATATCTGCCTGCATCATAGGAGTATTGGGAGGATTAAGATATCAAAGATTATTTATTCCAAGAACTGCCTCCTGCCCCTAAGGGCTCCTGGAAAATCTAGTATTTTATCCTTGCCCATGGAAATACGTGGGTTTATGCCAAAGTGGCCTTTATCTACCATGTGACTCGCTCTGGCTGTTGACTTAGAATGGGCTTCAAGGATATTTCTGTGCCGGACATAACACAGCCCATCATAATCATAAATATATTTATTGTAATTAGAGCCACAAAGCCCAGATCCACATCTGATCTTTCCAAAAGTCCAGGGGTGATAAGATTCTGGGTTTGGGGGCCTGATCCTGTAACCTTTATTCACTTGGCTGACACTTATCCACACAAAAAGTCCCATTGAAGACAGTGAGACTTTTATATGATCAAAGGTTACAGAACTGGGCTCATGGTTTGTAATCATCTCTAACTGCAACATTTTGCTTTTAGGATTGAAATGTTTTATGACATGGGTGCTATCTCTAAGCGAAATGAAAGGCATTATCCGAAATTGGCTTTTGGTCTACAGCATGCCCGAGCCTATACGGCTATCCTCAGTCACAAACAGAACATAACGTGCCTGTCACATTGCTGAGAAATGCCCCATATGGCACAAACAGTTGAGTGCCAGTTAACTAAAAGAGTTAATATAAAATTAATAGTTCTATATTTAGCCAATAATGATCATTATGCAATCTTACTGCTCAGAAGAGAATGTTGACTTTAGCACCTACCAATATGTTAATAACTTGGAATAGATGATACTTGGATTACTTAATAAATTAAGAATAATTAGCTATATTGTAGCTATACAAGTGAAAAAAAGCCATATGTTGAGTGTGAGGAAGTGTAATCCATTCATTGGCTTAGCAACAGAGTCCCCCAGTGAGTGTTACAAGTTCACATGGTAGTTTTGAGTGTGGATTTTTCATAAGGTTGTTTGGTTTCATTAGATTTGATGTGTTCAAATCACACCTAGGCTACAAGCGTTATATTGGATACTTTCCCAAGAAGACTCTTGTGCTTTGTTTCTTCCAGACAGTGCATTAAAATATGTATGCAGTGTTGTTGTAGCCATGTTGGTCCCAGGATATTAGATAGACAAGGTGGGGGAAGTACGGTAATTTCTTTTATTGGACCACTTCTGTTGGTGAGAGAGACAAACTTTAGAGAAGTTGGTCCAATAAAAGATATTACATCCCTCACCTTGTCTTATTAAAATACGTAGCATTCATGAGATGTGCCCCAGTTTCAGACACATGTATGCGAATAATGGGAGTGAAATCCTGGCCCCACAGAAGTTAATGGAAGCTTAGCCACTGACTTAGATAGGGTCAGGATTTCACCCTTAGTGTGTAAGACTAGGAATTTCATCTTTGGTCATGACACCACTACTCTTGATTTTCAACACAGATGCATCTTTATCCTAATGTATTTCTTGGAGAATAGCATTACCATACTGGAGCTATCATTTTGAGAGAAGGCTGCTACTACCCTCTCTAATGTATATTGTACCACTTTGCACGAATATCTGGATCAGAGATCAAAACTGAGCCCTTAATCAGGTTTACTTTTGTGAAAGAACAGTTTTTCAAAAACACAGTGAAACATGTGCTATTGATCACCTACTAATTCTGCTCATCTGTCCTAACGGCTGCTAAGATCTCAGTCCTCATGAGTTCATCCATAGTACTCATGCTTCTATGTGGCCACGTATTATACTGACTAGAAAATCATCAGTCCCTTTCTTGACAATTATTAATAGATTTCCTTCAGATCACTGGGGTAATTATAAAAACCATGTTGTAGTTATAAGAGAAATAAAGGGCCTGATTCTCCTTTCACTGACACAAGTTTTATGTTGTTGACTTCAGTGGAGTTAACCCTGACTTATACTGCTGTAAGGCAGAGAAGAATCAAGCTAAAAAGGGTTAGAAAGATCTGAAAGATCTTTTAAAAATGGGACAAAGAGTTATTGTTGAAAATAAGTTTGTGTGTCCCTGCTTCTAAACTTATACAAATAGGAATAAACGTTAATATTGCAATGTATCTACTGATACATAAGTGTTACTATTTCTCTGTAATGACAGGTATGGAAAATAAAACAGTCTCTAGAAACCATTAAATACCAGTTATATATTATGGTTTCTACATTATTACATTAATGACTGGACCTTGACAGGAACAAGAAACTATCAGTGCTTATACTTTTGTTCCTATTGGTTTATTAATTTTAGCTTTATTTTCCTATTATATGCCACAGCCCCTAGCATAACAAAAATGAATTAAAAGAGTGTATTCTCAAGATGCTGACATGAGGTATGTATGAGCTGGGGCACTGAATCAGTTAAATGTTAGAATTAACAAATGGAGTGTGACAAAAAGATGGTTATAAGTAGTTCTTATAGCATACATTTTAAACTTTGAGTACCTTAGGAGATTTATTTAATATTTCTATGTTATATAGGTTCTTTACTGTGCTCATAACCGTAGTATCACAGTGCATTCGAGTAGTATATTAAGTGACGTGGCTAACATCTGTCATGTCGTTTTTTTTTTTCTCGTCGTCTCACAGAGTCCTGAACTACTGATATCAAGGAGGATGGTTGTTGGGAAGGAGGGGGAGAGAGGGTGTCTTTGGGACTATATGCCCACAAGGTCCAACTCTGGGGTAGAGACAGTGGTCTTGCATATCATCAGAAGACAACAATGTGCTATTGCAGCAACCACGTACATTTTTTTAACTCTGGTTCGAATTCAAGTTCTGAAAAGTATAACTTGAATGGCAGCTTGATGAGCGTTCATGACATACCCCAACCTTTCACCTAGACACAATGGGCTTGCTAAATGATAAATGTTTCAGATGAGGATATAGTGAGTGTGATTATTGTTTAATGGCAATAATAGCATGTTCTAATGCAAATGGGAATATACATCATGGCAGTGAGATTCAAGAGAAACATCCTGTTGGTGCAAATTGTTCAAAGACCTCATTCACACTGAGAGTGTTTCTTAATGATGCTGTGTGCTAGGCAGCATGTATATTTATTAAAGTCATTTTTAAGGGCCTCTAAATATGGTTTCTTGCTGGTTTAGAAATAGAAGAACCCAGCAGGTTTTTGTGCAATTTATCAAGACAAAAATCTCAGCACAACCTTATAAAAAATAATTATCATCTATGCCCAATGGCTAACCTTCACTCAAGTCATAATACCTTTGCATTTCATGACTCTGATTGGAAAATGTCAGATTTACCCTCAAATTGAGCAGTTTCCTTACTGGACATAATAACAACAATATTTTTATTACAAGATGAGAAGAAATAAAAACAGCTGATATTCTGTGAAATAATAGTAATTAAAAAAAATCATTCTTGACAGATCACTACTGTGAATAATTATATCCATTGTATGAAATCTGACTCCTTAATGCTACAAGTTATGACCTTGATCTCAAACAACGTACAATTCCTTATTATTATTTTTTTTTTTTAAAGGAAAAGAGAGAGAGAGAGAAAGAGAAGCAGCAGCCTTAAATGATTTCCTCAAGTTTAGACTGGATGTCTGTGACAGAGATAGGAACTGAACCTAGATCTTCACTTCCAGTCCAGCGCTTAATACTGAAACCATCCCTTCTCTCTTTTATTTACTTCTACAGAAATCAAATATCTGCTTGGTCCTCTCAATGGGTGCCAGAAATAAATAATAGTAGAAGTTTGGGGATATTTCTTTAGAATACTATAGTAACGTCACAGATTCTTCCTATCAGATGAAACAGAAATAATCCAGTTTCCACTGTTAGATTATGGCTCTGATGTCATTCACAGAAATCTCTTCTGTTTAGTGGAATGACCTGTGTTATCCTTCATTAGAGACACATCAATCACCACAGGCTTCATTAAAAGGGAAAGGAGACAGAAAAGTCCTTTAAGAAAGTTGGGCTGTCAAGTTTTCTCTTAGGGAAGTTAACAGTTCTTTTCACATGGCTGCCTGAGCTAAATTATCATTGACATTTATCCCAATTCAAATCTACCTAAAAGTTACACAATCAATCAATCAACATTCATTAGAATAAGGAGTTTGAATTTATTAAAGCATTTTTCTTTCTTCTTCACTCTTTCTGCCAGGCCCTCTTCCAGTGCAGTTACAGCCCAATATCCACACAGCCGACAGGTGTACTTCAAATATTAGTCTTTTCCATGGAGTATCCCTTTCCAATACATTTATGGCTAAATTCTGCCTTCATTTTCACCCATGAAACTCCAATGAATTCAACAGAGAGATATAACTGAGAATGAAAAATGGCCTACCCATGGCGTAGGTATGTCTAAATTGCAGTTAGATACCCTGCAGCCCGAGCTCTGGGTCCCTCCCAACTCGCAGGGTCCTAAAGCCGAGGCTCCAACCCCAGCCCAAACATCTACACCGAAATTGAATAGCCCCTTAGTCTGAGCACTGGAAGTCCAAGTCTGCTGGCACGGGCCAACCTCAGGTTTTTAACTGCAGTGTAGACATACTCATAAAGGCTAGCACGGATGTGTACCACTGCCCTTTTCTGGATGAATCAGACCTGCTCAAACTTTTATGATAGCAACCTACTGTTACCTGCTACTTTCTTCTGTGGTTTCAAGTGACAGTTCAAAAGATATAGTATTTGAAATTCCGATCCTGCCTTCTAAGCTTCTGCTTCTTAATGAGGTTTTGATACACTGTCACTTGTGCATCCGATTGTGAATTTACAGACTAGACAACAGGATCAAATCAGAAGTGATCAAATAATGAAAGACGATGGTTTCAGCGCAACTAATTAGGATTATAATATGCCCTTATTAAGCAACGTTCTTGTTTAAGTACAGGGCATGTTTGCAAAAGTTGAGCAATTGAGGAGATTGAAGGATGAAATTCATCAGCTCTGTATATGCAGTACACTAAAGACAAGGAAGCATTGTAAGAAAAGTCATAAAATGTTCTGCTGTGTGCCTTCATACTGGCACAATGGGAGGATGCTTAGCTATATCAGTTGTAAGGCTGCTGCTTGTTGAGGGCATCCATTTGCCCAGATTCTAGGAGGCAGAATTTGACCCACATGTGTACAGCTGTTATTGTTAACAATTGAAATTATCAATGCCAAACAGTTTTTAAAAACACCAATTTACAATGCAAGTGCTGATCAATTTCTCTAACTGTAAAAACTCAATAGATTCATACATTTTAAAGCCAGAAGAGACCATTGTGATAATCTAGTTTGTGTATGAAATGTTGCCAAGATTATTTGTGATAGTACCACAGGTTTCTAATTGGCCATTCTCAGCCTGATTCCAATCTCCTATCATATTTATGCTGGTGTAACTTCATTGATTTAATGGAGTTACTCCATATCTACACTTCTTAGACAT
Organism: Malaclemys terrapin pileata; assembly: GCF_027887155.1. NCBI lineage: Eukaryota > Metazoa > Chordata > Testudines > Emydidae > Malaclemys > Malaclemys terrapin. The sequence goes on from NC_071509.1 coordinate 24,005,614, forward strand.
TTATACCTGGCCCATCACTGTAGTATAAGAATAAATGCGCATAGAATAAGGCCCCGGGCTTCTAAATGGTGCAACTGTATTCACCAGGTTAGTGCCTGGTAAATGTTTTCTCTTCTTTTAATTTGTTTTAACGATATAATTCAGCTAGTGGAAGAGAATAAGTTTCCAAGATGAACCAAAGGGCAAAAGCAACAGAGAGTCATATTAACACCAGCAAAGCAGTATCAAACCAGCGAGTTCCTTTTTCCCTTGAAATTGAGCATAGGAATAGCTCAGGGCTAGACTGAGACATCATTACTGTTCAAGTCATTTCTATGGAAGAATATTTCCATTGATGAAGGGTCCACAGCAGTCAAGGAGGAACTTTCACTATACTAGGACTTGAAAAGGTGGCTGTGATAAATAATTGGTGCTCCCTACATGAGCTGTCTGCTGGTCAGTGTCTAAGAGCAGTTCTTCGATGCTGATAGTGACATTGTGACAGACTGAAATATCCTGCTTAGGTTAGCCAGCACTGAACGCCTTACTTTAAAACAAAACTTAATAGAAAAGGCCACTTCAGATTATATATTTGCTTACTCTAATCTGCCTCTTCAGTAAAGATGCCACACTGGAAAAAAATGAGAACCATTAGTAGATTATTCTATATGTGCACCTACTGTGGACAATCCATCCCATAACATTCTGTCTAACTGTAGAGTGGCGAGCTGGCAAACAAGCTCAAACAATTGTATTCAGATATGTATGGCTGTCAGTTTGCCATATGCATTGCTGACTAAACATTAGACTTTGGTTTAAATCCAAAGTAACTCCACTAAAATTAAATTATTTTGGATTTATGTTATGGATAGTTTTGATACAAAACTACTTGAGATAGTTAAGTCCCAGGCAGACTGCGAAGAGCTACAAAAGGATCTCTCAAAACTGGGTGACTGGGCAACAAAATGGCAGATGAAATTCAATGCTGATAAATGCAAAGTAATGCACATTGGAAAACATAATCCCAACTATACATATAAAATGATGGGATCTAAATTAGCTGTGACCACTCAAGAAAGATCTTGGATTCATTGTAGATAGTTCTCTGAAAACATCCACTCAATGTGCAGCAGAAGTCAAATCAGCGAATAGAATGTTGGGCATCATTAAGAAAGGGATAGATAATAAAACAGAAAATATCATATTGCCTCTATATAAATCCATGGTATGCCCACATCGTGAATACTGCATGCAGATGTGGTCGCCCCATCTCAAAAAAGATATACACCTCTACCTTGATATAACGCTGTCCTCGGGAGCCAAAAAAATCTTACCGCGTTATAGGTGAAACCGCGTTATATCGAACTTGCTTTGATCTGCCGGAGCGCACAGCCTCGCCTCCCCGAAGCACTGCTTTACCACGTTATATCAGAATTCGTGTTATATCGGGTCGCGTTATATCAGGGTAGAGGTGTATTGGAATTGGAAAAGGTTTCAAAAAGGGCAACAAAAATAATTAAGGGTATGGAACCACTGTCATATGAGGAGAGATTAATAAGACTGGGACTTTTCAGTTTGGAAAAAAGAGAGATGACTAAGGGGGGATATGATGGGGAGGTCTATAAAATCATGACTGGTGTGGAGAAAGTAAATAAGGAGGTGTTATTTACTTCTCTACATAACACAAGAACTAGGGGTCACCAAATGAAATTAATAGGCAGCAGGTTTAAAACAAAAAAAAGGAAGCATTTTTTCACACAACGCACAGCCAACCTGTGGAACTCCGTGCCATAGGATGTTGTGAAGGCCAAGATTATAACAGCGTTCAAAAAAAGAACTAGATTAATTCATGGAGGATAGGTCCATCAATGGCTACTAGCCAGGATGGACAGAGATGGTGTCCCTAGCCTCTGTTTGCCAGAAGCTGGGAATGGGTGACAAGGAATGGATCACTTGATGATTACCTGTTCTATTCATTCCCTCTGGGGCATCTGGCATTGGCCACTGTCGGAAGACAGGATACTGGGCTAGATGGACCTTTGGTCTGACCCAGTATGGCCGTTCTTATGTTCTTATGAGAACACAATTTGCCTTTTAACAACAGTTATTTGCCACATAAGTAGGGGAAACAATTGATTATAATGAATTTGAGCATCTTTTGTGGTATTTGGCAGATCAGGTTACATAATTACTACTAAGTACTGTGCAGGTACCTTCACAGAAAACAAATTCTTGCTATCCCTCTTTTCTAACCAACACAGAAGAAAAAAACGTTAATGACTCAAAGATGAAAAACTCTTCCTTGAACAAGAGATACCAAATAAAAAGGTAAGAGAAGCATAAGGCTAGGTGTGAGTGTTTTAGGAATATTTAGGAATATATTTAAAACCAAAGTTTTCCCCAAGAAAGCCAAGCAGAAACTTACCACTTAGTAATACATAGAAAAGGATATTAAAGCTATGAAATCAGCAAACAAACCACCAGACACATCAGACATCATTTTAGAAGATCAAGAAAAACACAATGGCAGGGGCAGGACATATAATCAGAATACACACACACACATAATCACAGCGATGGACGTTGCATAAGAGCCTGATCACTTTGGAACAAAATACAACAAAGAATGACAAAGACTGAAACATTCAGCTGATGCTGATAGCATCTTGTAGTGAGATCTTTAGGAACCTCAGAATTCAGAATCCTGGTCAGAATGCAGTAAGGATAGAAGAGGCTTCATGGAGAACAATGTGGGAAGTAATAAGATGAAATATACAGCTTTTTAAACATGCTGGTGGCCCAACTGGGCTGCTTAAAATAGGTAGGGATTTGGTATAATTGATGTTGCTCCTCTGTTGCCTCTTTAATTTTGCTGTAATGATAGTTTACTATACAGGCTTTAATTAGATCTTAAAAAGATTTGGCATTTTACAATTTGGGAAACAGCACTATTTCAAAAATCCTTCAGGTTGTGAACTTTACCTAGGATTTGTATAATAATTAATCCAGGAGCAAAGAATGAAACTGGGAACTATGAAGGCAAAATGATTCAGCAACCTAATCAGAAAGAAGGATTTGGAAATTATTGCAAAAACCCAAAATTTCACAACCCATTAGCTCAGTATAGAACTGCAGTATAGACAGACAACTAAAGAGACCAGATTGTACTTAGCACAGAAATAAACCACAAAATAAAAACTGTGATACTGTTTCAGAGTTTAGATCATATCCAGAATAGCAAATACAGCACAGACCTTCACAGCACAGGAAGAATATTATTGCCTGGAAGAAGTAGTGTGGTGTGCTGTACCTTAGGAACTGAGTTATATTATAACTCTTTGCAGCAGGGACTGTGAGTACATCTGTGATACTGATAACTACTCAGGCAAAACTACCTCACACACAGGAATAGGTAATATACTAAAATACTCGAACTGGTTGAAATTTTGCAAACAAAAATGTTTTAATTAAAAAAATCTGCCTTTTTAAAAACTGACAATTTTCAGGTTTGTTTTTAAAATTTTCCAACTTTTGACAAAATTAGAAAATAGAGTTTATCTCCCCTTCTCCTGGCTTTATTGTTTCTAGAACTTTTCCATGCATCAAAACAATCACATCTTGATTATCCCAACACCTGTTCTCCAAAGGACAGATATTCTCCGATGGTTGGATTCAGCACATAAAGATTTATGTGTTGATATCCTAAAGCGTAGCTTCCTGCTAGGCCTGATGGCCTTAAGGAAGCCAGACATCTGTCTAAAATGAAGGAGCTAGCAAGCAAGCTTTTAAATCAGCATGCAGGGTCCATGGGTAATGAGCTTTCACAGTTATCTGAAGATTATTGTTACCTAAGCTCTTCAATTAATCAGGGTTCTACCTTATTTTCTGTATTTATAAACTACTATAACAATAATATACAAATTAAGAGCCCATCAGTATGTTCCTGAAACACTGGGAAGAGTAGAATTCTATGTTTTGCCAATGGCAGAGATAACCAAAAATACAAAGAATCTAATTTTCAAAAAGCAGGTATACACGACTGCACTTATAATTGCATCTTTGTATTCATCCTCCAATTGGCCATAGATGCATAACTGACCATTTTGGGTGGAAATACCCAGTCTGTCTGCACTATTGTGGTAAGGGAATGGATTAGACACATGATTGTGTGGATATCTGTGCATGTAAATGCAGACTTGCATGGCTGGAAATCAGCAATAAGTGACTATGTGAAATCAAACATAAAGGAGTTCTAGAAACACACATTATTTCTGAAGAAGCACAACACCACTATATTTTTCAGGAGGGGAGGGATAGCTCAGTGGTTTGAGCATTGGCCTGCTAAACCCAGGGTTGTGAGCTCAATCCTTGAGGGGGCCACTTAGGGATCTGGGGCAAAAATCAGTACTTGGTCCTGCTAGTGAAGGCAAGGGGCTGGACTTGATGACCTTTCAAGGTCCCTTCCAGGTCTAGAAGATAGGGTATCTCCATTAATTAAATTAACAAAAATTGAGGAGTATGGTAAAAAAACAATATGATGGGATTAACATAAACTCAAAATGGGGGTGCATGTTAGACTGGAAGACATTTTCTTGTTTATAAAATGATGTACATACACCGAAACACAGATTCAGACAGAGTTTATTCTTCCCAGTAAATATAATACTGTCACTAGATCCCATGTGAGGCACCTTTTTACCAGTTGCAGCTCCCAGTAGATTACCATAGAATCACAGAATCATAGAATATCAGAGTTGGAAGGGACCTCAGGAGGTCATCTACTCCAACCCCCTGCTCAAAGCAGGACAGTCCCCAATTAAACCATGGACTAGTGCAACATAGCATACAAAATTGCACATCATGTTGCACTGGAAAGGAACATGTCATGTGTCACCCACTGCATAAGGCTGACTGAGCACAATCTTACTTGCTTGGTCAACAATGTTCAGTGGCAGGACACTTGGTTTGTCCATAGTAATATCTGTAGTGTGTTGAGTCAGCAGCATCAGACTCTCTCACCTTTTCTTCTTCTTCCCTTTTTCATAGGTATTTGGGGTCACGTCACCAGCTCAGTCTTTTCCAGGCTTGCCAGTCCAGAGCTTGCTCTATATCCATTCTGTACACAGTTTATCCATCGTTTCCTTGGCTTTCTTCTTGTTCTTCTTCCATGTACACTAGTCTCAAATGTCTAACCAGATTCCCTTCATTCATCTTTCATATATGTCCATATCATCTCGATCTCCTCTCTTGCAGCTTCTCTCTGATATTGTGTATATTACTCCCCATTTGGTCCTTGCTGCCCTCAAACATCTCATTTCAATTGCTTTAAATCTTCTCATGTGCCTCACTTGGTTACCCATGTCTCTTATCGACACAGAAGAACTGTATCAGAGGGGCAGCCGTCTTAGTCTGAATCTGTAAAAAGCAACAGAGGTGTCACAGGACCCTCTGTTGCTTTTTACAGAAGAACTGGTCTTTCCATGGTTTTGTATAGTTGTCCCTTAAACAGTCTGGGCATCCATTTATCACAAACCACTCCTACCTGTCACCAGATTTCCATTCTGCTCTTCAGCCTGGCTTACAGTTGTGTTTTTTCCTCCATTTGCCACTAACCAGACCTTAAAAGGGCTAAAGTGTTGCCATGGCCAGGGATGGATCTGAAGATGAGCTCTCAGTCTATAAAAAATGCTCCAAATGGCCAGAGTTAACATGTAGCCTTTTATAAACAAACTCCTACCACCTGCCTTCTGGTGAAGATGATGTTTCAAACAAAAAGTGACTGTGTGAAAGATGAGTGGCTGGTGCCTTAAAATCAGGCTGCTCAGGGCAGAAGGGACCCTTTAGCTGTGGCTGATGACTCAGCTAGGAGAAGGAAAACTCCAAATTAAACCCCCTTGAGATGGGAAAAAAATGTAGAGTCTTGGGCAGAGGCAGTGCTCTTATGGAGTTTTGGAGAGACAAACTGAAACTACGTATACACTTCTGAGAACCAGCTGGAGAGCGGAGTATCCCAGGAAGGAGGATGGGTCCTATCAGGCCTGGCCAGCCACAGGTCTAGATCATGTTGCTAGGTGACATGCTGGATCTTTGTCCTTTTTCACCTTACACTTAAAGGGAGGGATTAGTTACTGGTTTTAAGGGGTAGCTAGTCGGGCTTGCATATAACCAGGGACTCTCACAATGGTAAGAGAGTTGTTTAGCTCTAGGCTGACAGTTCGCATGGGCTAATAGGATTCCCAGAGGCTGGCATCTGTTTATCTCCCCAGAGTTCAGGAGAATAGCCCAAAAGGTGAAATGTCAGATTAAAATTCAGAATTGCAAACCAAATGCCTAACAAATCTTTGTGAATTGTTGCCCTTAACAGCTAACGGCATGGAATCAGCAGGGACAATGGTCTGAAGATACATCAATATACTCTGCGTACATCGATATACGCTGCAGGTGAACACTTTTCACAAAGTGATCACTCCATATGTGACCTCTCACTCCTCATCCTCAATGAAAACCTTCACAACACTTTCAAAAGGCAAGCCTGGAAGCTTAAAATCATAACTCTGCTAGACACTAAAAATCATGGTTTCAACAAAGGTACTGGTTTTATAGTTCATTACAACAATTTGTAATCTACTAACCCCTCTTTGTCCTATGACTGCAAAGGTGTTAATTGCCTACTTCATGGTGAGTGGTTTCTTGCAACATGTGTTAACCCCTTATATTTAACAATCTGTCCCACCTTGTATTTAGCTGTGACACTCTCGTTATCTTTTCCAGACTTAAAGAAGAGCTCTGTGAAGCTCAAAAGCTTGTCTCTTTCATCACCAAAGAGAAGTTGGTCCAATAAAAGATTTTACCTCACCCACCTTCTCTCTGCCATCTCCTAAGATCAACACAGCTACAACACACACAAACACACGCATGCTATTACTACCCCCACCCCTGCCAATATAACATACACACACAGGTCCCAGGTTTTTGAATGTTAATGTAAGGGGACTGTTGCCCGCTTACTAACATTCAGTGGGGGTGTTCTGGTTGGCTGGCTCCCAGCACTAAAAGAATGGGGAGAGGCCAATGCACCAGGTCAGCCTCAGCCTCTGAACCTGATTGACAGGGCAGGCAGGCTAATCAGGGAGTCAGGAGGCCGGGGGGCGGGGGGTGGGTGGAATCCCTTCCTCCATGTGAGCTGGAATTGCCTGGGTCAGACAGAGTGGGGCTGAGCTAAGGAGAAAGCAGGGGCCCAAGCTGAGCTGGGGAGCAGAGCCGGGCCAGATCCAGAAGGGCCAGAAAAGCAGCTCAGGAAGCAGGTCAGAGTTGGGAGCAGAGTCACAGAAGTAGCGCAGGAAGAGAGCCGATCCTATGCTGGGAGCAGAGCTGCAACCACAGAGCCAGAGACAGCGCAGGGAGAGAGCAGATCCTATGCTGGGAGCAGAGCTGCAGCCACAGAGCCAGAGACAGCGCAGGGAGAGAGCAGATCCTATGCTGGGAGCAGAGCTCCAGCCACAGAGCCAGAGACAGCCCAGGGAGAGAGCCGATCCTATGCTGGGAGCAGAGCTGCAGCCACAGAGCCAGAGACAGCCCAGGGAGAGAGCAGATCCTATGCTGGGAACAGAGCCACAGAGCCAGGTGTGGTGAGCAATTGGGGCCAGCCCAGGGGGGACCTTGGGCAAAGGGCCCAGCGCAGAAAGATACCCCCAGCCAAGGGTCCTTGCAGGCCAGACTGCGAGGGGGATCTTAACCCAATGGGGGGATGATGCTGGAAAGAAGGGTCCCACCACCCAAAGCCCGGAGGTGTGTGGCCACCACCATTGCAAGTGTCCAACTCGCAGCATCCCTGCAGCACAGCCAGGGCCTGAGAAGGAGGCCTGGGACCTACAAGGAACAGACTGTGAAGTGCCCTGATGTCCAGAGACGCTGTTTGTGATGTTCCCTGCCACAGAGCAGGGTGATGTGTTTTCCTTTAACCTTTCCCATTTTTCCTTATTCTTTTTTTTTAATTAATTGTTAATTAAACAACTTGTATTTGCTTTAAATTGTATGAAATGATCAGTAGGTCAGGGAGGTGCCCAGTGCAGAGAGAGTACCCCGGAGTGGGGACACCTTAGCCCCTGTCCTAGGTGACCACAGCAGGGTTGGGGGTTGAGCCCCCCCAGGAATCCTGGGCCCAGCCTTGTTGGGGTTACGAGGACTCTGCCAGACAGGAGAATGGAAGGGGTGTCCTCGAGGGCTGGGAGGCCTCTGGGTAAAGGAAGTGGGAGCAAGGACTCAGATCCTTTCGCTAGCCCACTTCACTGGGGTAGTGCAGAAGCCAGGAAAGTTCCCCTGGACCATTCCTCCGCTTACACTAGGATTGCATTTCCTATATGCAGATGTATCAGTTGGTGATACCAAGGGTTTTCCCTCATGGTCTGGTTCCATCCCCATTATTGTCCAACGCTTACTTGAAGCCAGTAGGAGATCTGATTGGGGCTAGGTTGCTCAATGCCCTATGTATGGGGAAGCAATTATCTACACTACTCAAAGAGGAAAGAGCTGTGTTTTAGAGATTCATAATTTCCCCCCTCCCTACCTCTGCTCCCTAACTTGCTCCTGGGGATGAAGTAAATTGCAATATCCCACTACTGGGTGCAACATACTTCCCATCATGCTGTTGTTGCCGGCACAGGGGCCCGAGGACAGCAACAGTGGGGTTCGGTGCCCGGAGTGCTTCACGCCAATAAACATACCGGGGTGGAGAAACAATCAAAATTTATTTGAGATCTCAAAGTGGTGCAATGAGACAGGCAAGTCTCAAATCGAGCACACCAGCAAAAACAGTTTCTCTCTTCTTTATACATTTTACAACTAAGCCCCTCCTCTCTCCCCCTCTCTACCACCCCTCCTCTACTCCCTCTCCCCTCTCTACCGAAGGCATGTTTATACATTTAAGCAACTAAATCATTCTAGGGCTATAAATCTAGCTTGTTAGTAACTTCTCCCTAAACAGTTATTTGGTCCTGTTTACCCTTAGTTTATTACCCCTTCCCCAGCTAGAAACATGCAAACCTCATCATTATCGTTTGGTACCTAGTATGAGCAAGGTCGTAATTGCTAACTGGCTATTTACACATTCCAATTCCTGTCCTTGGTTGTTAAGGTCGATTAGAGTTAAACATGGAAGGACAGAGTTTAAACATGGAAGAACTCTGGCTCAGGCAGGCATAGTAACCCCAACACTGTTTCACCTTCATCCCCTCTCCAACCACCTATTCAGGGAGCAGAGGGGAGTACCCAGGACACAGCCCATGCACTCCGCTCCCTACCCCAGCACCCAGCCCAAGATCCTGGGAGCCCTAAACGAGCTGTGCAAAAGGGTGCAGCCTTTACTCTCCTGCACAAGCACATTGGGGCCAGTCACATTTTGCCCCTTAGGAAGCATGATTTGAGGCATCATTATGCTAAAAATACCCTGAAGATCTATGTTCTACTGTTACCATCAGTCATGGTGATGTAATCTCTGCTTTATCTTGCTGTTCTACTCAGGTTGTGCATTGTATGTGAAACAGTTGGTATAAGCTTGGCCTGGATAAAAGTCAAGAAGTAATGATGTGGGAACAAAATAAATGTTAAGATAAAAAGAGAGAAAAAGGTATTTTTGCTTTGTTGGGGGAAGCTTCTGAAGGCTCTTGTTTTTCTATTCCTGCCATATCTATTTGTTCTAGAGATCTGGATGAGGTGAGCAAGGGGGGAATTTTTTTTTTTTTTGGAATCGGACCTTAATTGGGAGCTGCAGTTTTAGCAGTGTTTTTTTTTTCTCTCCCATCTTCCAGACATTCAGAGTTTAAGCTTTCTTTGTCAGCACTGGGCCTAGCCACAAGGACCCACCTATTTGTCACTTCTGGATGAGTTATATTACATATGAATTGTAAATACTGCGCAAAGTAGAAGCATGTTGCTCAGAGGCTGTTGTCTGTATTGCCCTGCCTATCGTCCTGCAAGAGAGCATCAGCAATTTACTTCTAGTATTTTAAGCCAGGAGCAATATCAGTGTTATCTACCTGGAGAACTTCCTATCATCCTGTCTTCTGGGCAGCCAGTTTAATTTGTTAGGACAGGAACTGCTGACCATCACAAGGCATAATCTGGATGGGCTGATATGTTCTCCACAGAGGCCTGTGATTCTCTCTCAATCATTATACGCCTGAATATTTCAGGCCAGACTCAAGTCAAGCCGCCTGTGTGTTTGATTGAGCTTTATTCTCACGGGGCATTTGTATGATGGATGTTGGGTTGGATTTTTCTGCCCGCCCTGTGTATTTGTCCTTTTTCTCGCTCTCACTGTAGTTTATTTGGAAAGACTGATTTCAGTTATTCTTTTGTTTTGTTTAAGGCACCCAGAAGTCTTTGAATGTGGGACTCCAATATAATTCAAATTTGTCAGAGTGCCATGTATGCTCTAAGTATGATTATTAATAGCTCCTGGGCGGAAAGAAAGATACTCATACCACTCTTTTTTTGACCCCTCTGGCTAACACATAGGGTTGCATTATTCAGATCCAGAAAGAGTTACGTCCAACACTCTGCAGCCACAGCAAAATATATTTATTTATTACAGCACTTGAGTGCATTCTCTAAGCTTCACCGATCATTTCTCTGGAATTTTTGGTGAGAGTCAGGATTAAAAACAGGCTTCACAGCGCCTTTGGTTATCTTTAAATTATTCTGCAAAGATATGTACAGAGACAGAAGCTACCCCATGGCTCTTTACTGATGCAGAGTTCCTCATGATAAGCAATTCTCTCTGGCTGCAAAACATACCTTGCAGCTGTCCCGATTTTAACCTCAAAAGTTCATATTACTGCCTGATCTCAAATGCACCTTACTGGATAACAGGGCAGAAAAATGTCAGGTATTAAAATAAGTAAAATCCTGTTAGCAATAATAATCAGTAATACAAAGACCATAACAAAAAAAGTAAAGATGTTTTGGCCCATTTGCGTCACCTTTTTAACAGTCTTTAGTTTCCAAGCGCAAGCATTTTAAAATACTGTTTAAACAATGGATTCTTGTGACACACTAGGCTTTTAAATAAATCTCTACATGCAAAGGGCACAGACAGACCAGAGAGCAGGAAGCAAAGCATCTTTAAAGCTGCTCAATAGTAAGTGAAAATTAATGTGTCACTTTTACTCTCTTAACATGCCCACAGGGACTGTGCTACAAGCCCAGAGTGGTTCTAATTGGTTTCAGTATTCCAAATATGACATCCCTGTGTGAAAGTGCAAGATTCCTCTGCCTGTCTGACTCTCTGCATTGCTCATTCACTGGCCTTCACTCCTTGTGGGATCATTGAGATTCAAATATGGCATGAGATGTTTGGGCTCTCAAATGGGACAGTAGTTGTATTTAACTTATATAACAAGCTGTGTCTTGTGGGAACTCATCTAAATGTACTACACCTCTACCCCGATATTCCGCTGTCCTCGGGAGCCAAAAAAATCTTACCGCGTTATATCGAACTTGCTTTGATCCACTAGAGTGCGCAGCCCCGCCCCCCCCGGAGCACTGCTTTACTGCGTTATATCCGAATTCGTGTTATATCGGGGTAGAGGTGTACTTTCAATTATGCCATGGAATAATTACAGCTGGTATTCAGATATCCCAGCAAAGAATCTATCCCTGCATTTGCCTGGGATATCTTAATGTCCCTATCATGGACAAACACATGTAATAGGAGTTGTTGGGGATTAGGGGAACATGCCAGAGTCCCAGAAAGGAAACACTCATTGTGTTTATGAAATAATACCTAGCACAGTCAAGTGAGATTCTAATCCCCCAATTATCCTTGGGTGTAGCAGTTTTTTTAAGAGACAATATACATTTCCTTTCCATTATCAACCACCATCATGGCAAAAGGAAGGTGAATAATTTATGTCTTTTATTGTAAATAGTGCATGACAATTTTGCAAAGCTGATCCAGCACTTACAGTAGGTAGTGATTTACATTTTCAACACATTATCTAAACATTAACTAATTAACATTCATAATAACCTTGGAGGTTGGTAATTTTGCATTATGGGCCTGATTCAAAGCCCAGTATAGTCAAAGGAAAGACTCCTGTTGACTTCAATGGGCTTTGGATAAGGCCCTCTTAACCCCAGGTTATAAAGGAGAAAAATGAGACCACAGAATGTGTCCTACTTCATGCCACGAAGCAAATCATTATCAGAGTCACAGTAAGCTCCAAGCCCATGAATATTCACTGGACCATTCACAGGTGGTTCAGCTCCTCTCCATGTTTTAAACATTCACATTACCTTTATTATCTGTTACTCACCACATGACACAAACAGTATCCACAATAAGGTCCATAAATCAAGTCTCAGGAAAAGTTCATTTCAGGTTGAGTCTGAGGGTTGGGCAGATGTTCAAGGTAATTATATTTTCTCTGTTTACCATTTCCCATTATTTTTAAAAGCAATGGCTATGGCTTAGTTTGATGCTCTGAAAATGAACTGACATTTTCTTGTCATGAAAATGAACATGGCATTTGACTTGACTGTGGTATTTCCTGTTCTCACGCATGCAAGAGAGAGAGAATTTACATCTATATCTATATATGTAATGTTGCTTTCATTGGGGCTGCTAAGTCACTCAGGTGTTCTGTCCCATCTAGTAGCACCAAGACAACTTATAGAGAGCAATTAATAAGTCTGCTCTACAGCCTTAGCTAACAGCCAGTTGGTTTTTATCTCATGCTGTAGAGGCTCATACACTAAGCTCCAGAAGTCCCAGGTTCGATCCTGCCCATTGATAAGCGGGGTCTGTCCTCATTACAAGTGGGGGCTCGGCCAGGATTTCAACTGGGAAGACTCTGAAGCTCGGGATGCACTTCCTCAGCTAGGGGAAGTATGTAACCCACCCACCTTCTGGATGTGGTGTTCTGTCCCATCTAGTGGCACCGAGACCACTTAGAGAGAGTTAAATGAGTCTGCTTTAGCTAAGAGGCAGTTAGCTTTTGGCTCATGCACTAAGCTCCAGAAGTCCCCGCTTCGATCCTGCCCAACGACGACCGGGGTCTGTCAGTGTTACACAAGCAGTAGGATTATTTAAATCAAAAGACATGCAGTTAAACTATAAAATCAGGTAAAATAGGGAAAGTACAAAACCCATTTATTGCATCTTACAAGATAGACAGAATTTAGATCGATTCTGGTCTGTTGTCTGTATCACTTTGCTCCATACATAATTAAATGCTTATGGTTCAATCTAAGCATATTGCATACAACTGCCAAATGACAAAACAAATGCCAAACAAAAAATGTAGTCAGTCCCCCATCTAATGCACCCAAGGGATCCCTTTCTCCCTAAATGTTAGCACACTCAGAAATGGAGAGTGACAGGCAAGTGTCATTAAAACAAATAATGGTGCATTCCGGTATTTCCCTAATGCTCTGTTCACAATGCATGAAGCAGAAGCAAAAGACCTGGATAACCTGAGTTCAGGTTCAAAAAGAAAAATCTCTGCTGAAAACACATAAAGCCATCTGGCAGTTGAAAGGCTTAGGAATGTTTCTAGCAGGGCTTAGTATCAGAGAGGAACAGATGTAGACAATGTGTGTTAGATGTGCATCCTAGGGTTTACCTGCCAAAAAATCAATTTTATAAACCAAACTTCACACAGAAGCCAGAGGAAAAGACCTTCAAAGGAACAAACATTTGGAAAAAAGACCCTTTGCAACAAGCGCAAAAGAACACCACTTGTGCTTCTGCAGGATTGCTCTCAATTAATCTTTACGGTTCGCTGCCCTGAAGACCTTACAGTCTGAATATGATCTTCTCATGTATAAGGAAAAGCAAATGATAGCGACTCAGGTGTAGATACCGGCTTCAGGTTTTATGGCATTATCACCATTAGTGATGGAGCACACACTGTGTGTGTAGTAAATATTTAGCAACACTGTAGAAGACTTACATCATGGAACAACTATGGGACAGCCACAGCACTATAAATTTTAGTCAAGTCGGCCTATTTTAACCTCAGACAACTGAAATTATGGAGCTTTCTAGGCCTTTGCTTCAATCTTCTTTGCTTCAATTTTCCACACCCACATGCCCATATTTTTCAAGGGCTGAGTATTTGGATATTGAACTATCTGATAGCTAAAGATGAATGGGGATCGGGAAGAGCAAGTACAGCCAAATAATATTTTACTACTGAACTTTACTATATGAAGTCCTCTGGACTTTTCACCTAAGGAAAATTCAAATATACCTGCACAACTTTATATTGACCCCATCTCCTTTTTAATTATTTTAAACCATTTTATTCTTGCCAGATTTATCTTTCATAGAAAGGTACATTGTGCAGATTCTAAAAATTTGCTAATACTTCAGTGCAATGCTGGTCATGTTTCAACTGGATATAGATATGCCACTCATTTGTGATATGGAATCTCCAAATAACAGGCTAAATGGGAATTGGGGTTAGTATTGTGCTACCATTTGATCAATACACACAGCAGAATTTGATGCCTCAACTTGAAACATATACAAAGTGAAATACTGTATTACTTGCTAAACTGGATTTCACATCAAAGAAAAATATTAGAAAATCGACTAACTGCTATGTTTTCCATCAATATTTCTGAAGCTTTTATCACTGTACTCTCAAGCACTATTTAAGATACAGTAAGATCTGTAAGGGGAAGTCAGTTCTTCCTACCACTCTAGATGTAATCTGGGCCCCGACTATGAATGAGAAGTCTATTTTCTGTTCCATTTTGGGAACATGCAAAATGCAGTTAAAGTGATTGCAGAATATGGCTCTCATAAGCCTTGTTGGCTCTCTTGGTAGAGACACCTAGCATAGAGCTATTCTCTCGCTCTTGTGAGTAGTCATAGGTCCTTGGTAACCACTCCAGGTCAGGTCAAAGTTGAGGCAGATTTAGATGGGCAGTGTGGGGAAATCACGCCCTATCATTGCCGATGCTGTGGATGAAGGTGATTGGTGTCAAGCTCACTTTTTACAAGCAGTGAACCCATACTTTATTCTCTCTCTCTCTCCTTCTGACGAATATACACACACACACACATGCAAAAAAAGAATATTGCATTCTTTAAAATTACCTTAGACAACTGAAGGTTGATAGCAGATATGAAGATATAATTCATAGATAAAGATGTAATTGAAACACGTTTTTTAATATACCTACTCCTTAAAATGGGGATAATACTGTAAAATGGGGATAATACTTTTTTCTGGGGGGAGGAATAGCTCAGTGCTAACATTGGCCTGTTAAACCCAGGGTTGTGAGTTCAATTCTTGAGAGGGCCATTTGGGGGGTTTAGTTGGGGGATTGGTCCTGCTTTGAGCAGGGGGTTGGACTAGATGACCTCCTGAGGTCCCATCTAACCCTGATAGTCTATGATTCTTAGTTACATGTATTGTATACACCATGAATCTATGGTTCTCTAGTACTCTGACAATACTATGAGCAAATATTAACCATAACTAATCACACAATAATTTACAGGCCAGATCCTCAGCTGGAGTAGCTCTTTTGGACTGCGATGGAGTCCGATCATATACATTTCTGCTATGCAAGTAATTTTCTTATTTTACAACTAAATCTAACCAGTTCTTCAACTATCAAACATCCACATAAAATGACAAAAACTTCTAGGCAATCTAGCTACCAACACACTGCCTTTATGAGGAGAGTCTAAATAGAGAAATACTGGCATTAGAATGATTGGAGACATAAGAAATTTGAAACCCATGCTCAATAAGTATTCTGCACAAGACAACAGATTCAGAGAGGGCAAAGCGCCATTTGACTGGAAGCTGGAATTCTCTTTACAAAGATATAGAACCAGACAAATAAATTGCATAGTCTGCCCCATTAACTGAATAAGAATCATTAGAAATCTGTCTGGAACCTTCATAATCACACTTCCTTGGCAAGGAAATACAATAGCCATATTTTTCTTTTATTAGATGTCCTATTTCCTAATGCAGCCATCTCTCGATTCATAATACTTTATTTAAAAAAAATAATTCTATGTTACTTTTCCTTCCAGAGAGGCACCGTGGTTTAGCATTTAAGCTTCAAGACTGCTGGAACTAATCAGAACTACTGATTTTTAACCCTGGCTGTGTCACAGCAATGCTGCTTTTTATTACTGGCTCACTGTGGGAAAGTCCCTTCACCTTTTTAGGTCTTAGTTTCACCCTCTGTAGAGTGGAAATGATAACACTTGTCTATCATGGGGTGGTACAAGGATTGTTAATGTTTTATACAGCAGTTTGAAGATGTGACGCACTATCTAAATGCTGAGCGTCACTACAGTTATGCTGGAAATGAAGAAGCAATCACAAAAGCATACTAGACGGAGTTAAATTTTATGCTAATGGTACACTGATATAATGAAAAACATATCCTCAGAGTCAGCAGTAATGAGATTCAATGTATACCTGTACTGATATAAGAATAGGGAAAGAAATAGGGAAGAAATTTCACCAATGTTCTAGAAATTTGTTATAATAAATCACATCCCACTGGGGACCTCAATCAAGGACTAACAAAATGTTAAGATTCTGATGTGGCAATGAAAGCCAAAGATAAAAATTGCTCTACAAATTAAAGATGTTCCTTTTAAAATATCCCTTTAGAAGGATTCCTGTAATTAATTGTGATTCAGGCTGTTGGCAACAGAAATATCCTTGTAGAAGGACAGTTGCCATGAAATTCAACAGTAAAGTCATCAAATGCCACTGCTTAGTGAGTTTGGTACCATCTGGTCCTGGGTACAGACATTCAGGATTTTAAAAATCTTAGGTCATGATTCCTAAAGACAAGGCGATTTTCTCAGTGTCTTGGATGACATTCATTTGATGCTGGTTTTTTACAACAGTATATGTAATATTGCAGCGTGAACATTGGCAATCATAGTTACCTGCATGCTATCTCTGAATCACAGCTTGGTATGTGTATATATTACAGGGAACCTAACATAAAGCTCTAAAATACTTTCTTGAAGTAAGTGTCAGTGACCCTCACAGTGAAACTTTATTTAAAAACCATGTAAATCAACCAAATTCTACTTCTTCATCATTAGATCCATCAAGCCCCATAATTATACCACTGTTGTTACATGGCTGTTCTAAAGCACAAACCATTTTTACACCGCAGGTTAAAAATATGAGATGGATATAGAAATTCAGAAAGTAGCAACATGCAAAACCATTCAAAAAGGGAATGACAGACGATACTCAAAACAGCTGAACAGTCTCAGAGAAACCATGAAGTCACAGACATGAAACAATTCATCAGCTATCAGAACAACAAATATGCTGATTATATGCTGGTATGGATTGTGATTAATTGCTACTGAAAGCCAACAAAGATAATTCAGTGTAAATTTGTCTTAGCAGAAGCAAAACACAGGTACAGTCAGCAAGAGGTTTTCCTCAAAGGAGGTTTATAATCAGAAATCAAAACACGTATAATAATAATAATAACAAACAAGAAAACCCTATCCATCAGCATAGAATTTTACTCAGTTCTACAGTTCTGGGTATGAAGCACTGCCTTCCCTCAAACATTCTTCCCCAGCTGTCTGACAAACAACCTTTTCTTGTGCACCTGTGCAGTAGTAGTGGTATCAGAACTGAGATTAATCTTTAGCTCACCAGGGTCCAAGTATTGCTCTTGTATGGTCACAGTCAGCTTTTGCTAGTCTCTGAGAGACTATAGTGATGGGGGCTGTATGAGAAAATACAATGGCTAATGAGACAGATGTTAGTCCAATCTTTTTTTCCATATAAGGTTAGTATGTTCTCCCTTCCCTGTCATTCACATGGACAGTTAATGGGAGAAATCCTGCCCTTAGTTCCATCTGTGCATGGTTGTCTGGGCATCAGTGTGCTCGAGAATGCTGCTCACTACAAAACTTGATCCAATTGTTGCATTTAGACACCCAATGCTACCAATGGATTAAAAAAAATACAAGACATCCACTGTTATTGAAATGTTGTATATAGCCATTAGAACGGATTGCAACCAAATCTGAAACCATGTGACATATCCCTGATTTCACAATGTATTCAACTATCATTTTTCATCAAATAAATTGTGGGTTTTTTTCTCATTATTCTATTGTCTCTATTCCTTACCTATTCAAAAGAGAAGATCAAGTTCGCTGAAATATTTACTGAGATTTGAAAAGTCCAAGTGGACCAGGGTCCACCTTCAGCAAAACATAGGACCAACACGTTTTGCTTCAAAATCCTTTGATGTGTGCAAGTCTACGTAGTTCCTATACAAACTCAGGTAAAATTAGGCAGCTGTGGTTGAGTTTTGCATTTCTTCACACTGGAAATGCAAAATGAAATTTGGGTATTGCCACCCTTACAGATGAAAAGAAGAGAACGTTTGGAGAAACAAAACCACTGAGTTTTGCACAGCTCTAGTCCTGAGACATGAGGATGAATGGTTTGTTATCATATCATAAATAATCTTTCCATGTGCCCATTGCTGTATGCCAGAACATACACCTAGCCCATCAATCTGCTTTTGCATTCACCAATTATCTTTGTACACAGTGGGATGGGAAATTTCTGACCAACTCTGCTCATGAAAGGAAAAAGAATTTGGTGAGTTGCAGCTATTTTCCTTTAATATTTTGTAGCCAAAAGGGTTAAGGGGGTTACATGATTAGACCTCACTGTGTGGTGATATTACACAGCACATAATATATTAACAAATGTGAGCAAAACCTTCCTTGCTGACAAATTATCTATAACAGTTTATTAAAGGTTGACTGAGCCAAAACAACCATCCCACTGTTACAGCTCTAAATAAAGGGCCTGGGGTATCATACCTCTTATAGGAAAGTTTGGGAAAGAGGATGACTAGGCTAATCTTTTGGTTTTCCAACATTAGGCGTGGTCACAGAAGACAAATGCCACCCTGCATTACTCATCTACAAATTGGTAATTTACATAACAGTTTTTATAGCTGACATATGCTATTATAGTAGATTACCCAAAGATGGCAGCACTCCATCCCCTTATTCATTTAATTCACCAGCCAAATCCTATATATTTTTTTATCATATGATATGCTTTCCTGGCCTTTGTATATAACTCTGGAGACTGAACCCCCATATTAATGCATGTAAAACTTTAAATCAAACATGATCTTTTGCCCAGGGTCAATGCCTTTCAAGGCATTCGCATTGCTATCATCATGATAGATAGTGTGCATCTATAGAGTTTTAGGAGTGCTCTTTCAACTGGACAACTGCTGTTCTTTTAAGGAAACTCTGAAAGCTAAATACATTTATAAAATAGAATACAGTGTTTGAAAGACCATACACAAAATTACAAATATTGGCATTTCTGGCCAAAAGCAACACTGAACAATGTAAAGCAATAACGTATAGGACTGTCTATCAAAGTGGTCTCAACCCAGCTTTTAAAATTGCACATACACTTTTTGTCCATTTATCTGCACGTGGCACTCTGGGTACTATATGATTTGCATATTTATTCACAGGCAAAAATGACTGCATGCAATTTTTAAAAACCATTTTTGAAACTTTGACCTTCATCCTAGCCTTCAAAAATGCAGCTTGCAGCCCCAGCTGATGAGCAGCTATCAGGTCTGGATAGATATTCATTCATAGCTGAAACATGGTATCTATCTACTCTGCATTCATCACTGGGGTGGACTAAATTTGGATTAAGGAATAATTATTGAACTGTCTCATTTCATAGTAGATTCATTTAAGACAACATGATCTTTACAAAGAGTTTTACTCTCACAGTAAAGAAAAAAAACTTTCTGGGCAACTGTTTTAGTCAATCAAGTTAATTTTTCAAATTAAGTTAATCTTCTTTTTGTGATTTCCCCCAGGAACCACATCTGAAAATTGTGATTATGCTTTCTTGAAGTATTACAATTCCACTTGCCCTACATGTTATTTTTTCTGCATTACAGAATAAGTTTAATTGAATAACATTGAGCTCCTGTTAGAAAAGAGGACACTCCTTTCTGACATGACAGGTAGAATTTTATGGTTCCAAGCCTTTATTAACTATTTGTAAAATGCCAACAATGTGCTAAGCTCTTTATAAACAGAACCCTGCCCTGAAGAGCACAAAAATTGAACTAGATAAGGTAGAAGTGGGTAGTGGAAAGATGAAAGCATGGGGAAGCTCAGCATACATCTTGTTAGTTCAACTGTTTTTGCTTTGCTTTCTCCATTTGAATGCAACTTATTCAGTATATTCATTAAATGACAAGGGGTTAGGGGTAGAGTGTGTATCTGCAGATTGCATACCTCTCCGTAGTATTGTCTAGACTAGACTGGAGTGGTTGAGCAATATATCATTAAAGACTCACATGAGGCCATTTATTCAGTGGTTATTAAAGTGCTTTACAATTTTAACTTTTGCCTAACTGACATCACTGTGGTTGTAACTGGGACAATTTGGGGAATCTGTCTATGTACAATGTATACATTCTGATTAATGTTATGAAGTTGTTATTATGAAATTGTTGTATCATGGAATGCCTCTATGTGGATGTGAAATACACCATTTGCTGACAGGGGTTGTAGCACATCTGACCCTGATCAGATACAATGGTGGATCAATAGGCTTTAATGGTCACCTATTCAGGTGAAAGCACCTTGCGACAGTGGTACACCTGGGTGGAAACACTAGTTCCTCCAACTTCTCCGCAGAGAGGTGGACTGGAGAATCCCCAGCAAGAGAATAAAGAATTCAGGTGTCAGTAGGGGGACATATAAACTCAAAAAACTCAGATAGAAAACTTTGGTCAGGAGAGAGGAAGCAGGGGTATCCTGTTTTACTAAGGGACCAACCCAGGGTAGGGAAAGTTAACAGACCTAAAACGGCTCCATGATTCTGAAAAAAAACCATGAGATGAAGGGGAAGGATCCCAAACACCCCAGAGGACTCTGCCCAAGCACAAAGAATTTACGAGAGTAATGAGGAACTCAAGGCAGAGAAAATGCATAATGGTGTGTTTAAATATGTTATATAGATCTTGTATTTCTCGTGCTACCTACATGAAAAGTAATAGTGTTTTTGAATGCTGTGCAAAGTCTGTCTGTGTGTCTGTCTGCTTCATTGTCACGTGCCCCTGCAAAGGGATTCTGGGGAATGTACAACAGCTGCTAGTGAGACTTGGGAGAAGACAGCACTAGTTTCAGGATCTAGCCAATTAGGCTGCAGGGCCCCCCCTGCCAAGAGAGATCTCAGACATGAGGTCTGAACGTGGAGTGCTTGGTAAGCATGGGCAAAAAAGTGACAAAGGCATGGAGGACTCTACATTTGGATGCAGAAGTCTGGAGAGAGTCCAGCAATGGGATCCACATATCCGTGACATTGTGAAAGCCACAAATTATCACTACTTGCCTGCAAAAGTGAAATGTAAGATTCGAATCATAGGGTTAGAAGAGACTGCAAGGGTCATCTAGTCTAACCCCCCGCCAAGATGCAGGATTTGTTGTAACTAAGACATCCAAGACTGATGGCTATCCAGCCTCCTTTTGAAAACCTCCAGTGAAGAAACTTCCACAACCTCCCGAGGCACTCTGTTCCTTTGTCCTACTGTTCTTACAATGATAACCTCTGTACTATGGATATGCACGAACACAGTCCAAGTATATAAACTAAAGTGAGTATGGAAAATTTAATATATTAGAAATAAGATATAACTATGATACGTACCTGGGGATACACTGTGTGTTGCCTCCCTAGAAAGCCACAGATCACAGTTTAAATACAAAAGCTATGGTTTTGCCTCCACAGTATTTCAGAGGAGCTTTCTGAAAATCTAAGTACACTATATCCAGTGGATCCCTCTTGTCCACATGCTTGTTGACCCCCTCAAAGAATTCTACTATTAGTGAGACATGATTTCCCTTTACAAAAACAATATTGACTATTCCCCAACAAATTATGTTCATCTATGTGTCTGACAATTTTGTTCTTTACTATAGTTTCAACCAGTTTGCCTGGTACTAACGTCAGGCCTACCAGCCTGTAATTGCCGGGGTCACCCCTGGAGTCCTTTTAAAATATTGGCGGCACATTAGCTATCCTCCAATCATTTGGTACAGAAGCTGATTTAAATGATAGGTTACAGACTACCGTTAGTAGTTCTGAAATTTCACATTTGAGTTCCTTCAGAACTCTTGGGAGAATACAATCTGGTCCTGGTGACTTATTACTGTTTAGTTTATCAATTTGTTCCAAAACTGCCTCTAATGACACCTCAAGCTGGGACAGTTCCTCAGATTTGTCTCCTAAAAAGAATGACTCAGGTTTGGGACTCTCCACCACATCTGCAACTGTGAAGACCATTGCCAGTGCATTGGTATATAAGCACTTTTAAAACTTGTCACTTTTTAGCTGTCTCCCATTACATGATGTAATTTAATGAGACTTTTTTTCATTTGACTGTTTCTAATCAGATCCTACCTGTATTTTATCATAGATTCATAGATTCTAGGACTGGAAGGAACCTCAAGAGGTCATCGAGTCCAGTCCCCTGCCCACATGGCAGGACCAAATACTGTCTAGACCATCCCTGACAGACATTTATCTAACCTACTCTCAAATATTTCCAGTGATGGAGATTCCACAACCTCCCTAGGCAATTTATTCCAGTGTTTAACCACCCTGACAGTTAGGAACTTTTTCCTAATGTCCAACCTAAACCTCCCTTGCTGCAGTTTAAGCCCATTGCTTCTTGTTCTATCCTTAGAGGCTAAGGTGAACAAGTTTTCTCCCTCCTTATGACACCCTTTTAGATACCTGAAAACTGCTATCATGTCCCCTCTCAGTCTTCTCTTTTCCAAACTAAACAAACCCAATTCTTTCAGCCTTCCTTCATAGGTCATGTTCTCAAGACCTTTAATCATTCTTGTTGCTCTTCTCTGGACCCACTCCAATTTCTCCACATCTTTCTTGAAATGCAGTGCCCAGAACTGGACACAATACTCCAGCTGAGGCCTAACCAGAGCAGAATAGAGCAGAAGAATGACTTCTCGTGTCTTGCTCACAACACACCTGTTAATACATCCCCGAATCATGTTTGCTTTTTTTTGCAACAGCATCACACTGTTGACTCATATTTAGCTTGTGGTCCACTATAACCCCTAGATCCCTTTCTGCCGTACTCCTTCCTAGACAGTCTCTTCTCATTCTGTATGTTTGAAACTGATTTTTTCTTCCTAAGTGGAGCACTTTGCATTTGTCTTTGTTAAACTTCATCCTGTTTAACTCAGACCATTTCTCCAATTTGTCCAGATCATTTTGAATTATGACCCCGTCCTTCAAAGCAGTTGCAATCCCTCCCAGTTTGGTATCATCCGCAAACTTAATAAGCGTACTTTCTATGCCAGTATCTAAGTCGTTAATGAAGATATTGAACATCCTCTCCTTCATAGTAGGACATAGAGAATCCCCATTAGTAGATCCTCCCATAAGGGATGTCTCTATCCAAACCACATTCTCCTCTGCACCTGTCGGCTTTCCCCCAAGCCCTTAGTTTACAAACTGCTCTATGACCTTTTTAATTTTAAGTGCTAGCAATCTGGTTCCATTTTGATTTAAGGGGAGCCCATCCTTCCTGTATAGGCTCCCCCTTTCCCAAAAGTTTCCCCAGTTCCTAATAAATCTACACCCCTCCTCCCTACACTATCGTCTCATCCACACATTGAGACCCTGCACTTCTGCCTGTCAAACTGGCTCTGCATGTGGAAATGGAAGCATTTCAGAGAATGCCACGATGGAGATCCTGGACTTCAATCTCTTACCTAGCAACCTAAATTTAGCCTCCAGGACCTCTCTCCTATCCTTCCCTCTGTCATTGTTATCTACATGTACCATGACCACCAGCTCCTCCCCCAGCACTACACATAAGTCTATCTAGATGTCTCGAGAGATCCGAAACCTTTGCACCAGGCAGGCAAGTCACCATGCGGTTCTCCCAGTCATTGCAAACCCAGCTATCTATGTTTCTAATGATCAAATCCCCCATAAATCCCTGTCTTTTCCTAATAACTGGAGTTCCCTCCCCCAGAGAGGTATCCTCAGTGCGAAAGGATACCATAACATCATCTGGAAGGAGGGTCCCAACTATGGGATCGTTTCTCTCTGCTCCAGTTGGATGTTCTGGTTCCCTGAAACTTTCATTCTCTTCAATAGCACAGAGGCTGTCAGACCGGGGGTGGGACCATTCTACTGTGTCCTGGAAAGTCTCATCTATGTACCTGTCTCCTTGAGGTCTTCCAGCTCATCCACCCTGGTCTCCAAAGCCCATAGACGGTTTCTGAGGGCCAGGAGCTCCTTGCACTGAATGCACACATATGTTACCTGTCCATAAGGCAGGTAATCATACATGCTGCATTGGGTGCAATAAACTGGGAAGCCCCCACTCTGTTGCTGGACTTCTGTCTGCATTCTCTTTTTACTCCTGCAGCCCATTCCTTTGCTGTTGTTTTGTTTTTATCAGGGGGTGTTTATTGGCTTAAGTTTAAAGAAGTTTACAGAACGTGAAGTGTATGTAGCCCCCTCTTACACTCCCCCTCTAAACTCCCTTGCAAAACTCCCCTGTTCACTAGCTCCTCTGGTCGCTTATGAGCGGGCTTTTTAAAGCCCTGGTCTTCCTGAGTAGCCCTGCCCCCTGGTTAAAGGTTGATGGGTGCTAAAAGGCTTAAGGATCAAAGCCTCATTAAGAAGCTTTCAGCTCTCAGCCTTGCCTAGCAGGCCTCTAGGTCAGCACACGGTCCCCCAAACAAACAGACCACATGGTATATTTCAGTCTAGCAGCAAGCACACCACAACACACACAACAGACAACAAACTTACCCCAAGGGTCATGTAATCGCTCCTCCTTCACCTGGAGAAGTCCCTTGCAAAATTCCTGTTAGCCGCTCCTGTTCACTAGCTCCAATGTATTCAATGAATACATTTGTCATGCATTGTTCCCTTTGTACAGCGACTGCAGAGATTACACTTTTTCATGTCTGTTGTCAGGTACCAATGAGATGGAGGCTAATAGGGGTGTATGGATTTGTTCAATTCTGAAACTGTTCACCTCTATGAAGTAGTAATTGGACCCGTGGAGCTAAGGCTAAACAGCAATGAAGAGACAATGCACTGATTGCTAACAAACCCATAACAACTACCTTGCTGCTCATCTATTTTCAAGACACATGTTACATCCAGCATGACTTTATAGCCCTAATCATCCTACATTCTAGAGTAAAGTACTGTAATGTAGTGAGATGAAACTGCTGAAGCCCTTTTACAAAATACATAGTTATGAATGGCAAATGTCACTTACTCAAACATGGCTGTCTGGTGCAAAATCCAGCCACAGGAAGGAGATGAGACTGCACAGCGTAGTATCTCCTGACCGTCCAGAGTCTTCAAGGGGTTGAGACCCTCCTCTCAACTCTGTGCAACTTCAGTGGCAATGCAAGATGAGAGCTCTGGGCAGCCACAGGACTGGGGGCTTAGTGAATACATATGTCTGAATCTGACTATAGTAAGACTTATTAATTTGTGCTGCCCTGATCTTTGCAAAAGATGTCTCCATACAAGCTAGCATAATTCAAAAATGTATAGACTTATTTGGCCTCCTACACCAACCCACACCTTTGTGCTGGTCACAGATAGATTGGATTAGTCACGACTCAGCTTCTGCTCTCTAAAGCCCTTCATTTACGAACACAACTGTAATTAACCTTTCAGCTAACACATGATTCTTACCATAGATGTAAAGACAGTTCAGTAGCTGAATCATGTTTATATAGAAAAAAAGAAAAGGTAAATGCTCCTGGCAACCACATAGTCATAGCAGGGTGTCAAAGGAGTAGTGAGCATCATCACTTCAGAGAAAGAACATGACAATTCAGTAGTAAAGTCACGGCTCATCTAGAAAAATTAAGGCCACTGGAAATGCCCAGGGCCCCCAGAAGTCATGTCATACTAGCTCAAATCAGCTTTCCTTCCATTTGTTAATAATAAGCAGCCACTGAAAACAAGAAAGTAAAAATTTCAGAGGGGGAGAGAAAGAGGGAGCAAGACAATGTCTTAATATATAATTTTAATAGCCCCTCTACAAATTAAAAGTTTGTAATGTACCTTAGCCTAATGTACAGTAGAAATAGATCCCACAGGACAATTTATTTCTAAAATGAATGCAGAAGTGTTATTACTCTGAGAAAATAAGGATCCTAAAATTTAAATAGAATAGCACCTTGGTAGTTATTTATTCACACACTCTACAATTGGCATTAAAAAAGAAAAAGAAATTACAGTCTACTCTCAGGATGGATTTATAAAATGTGTAGTGAGATTCGCTAATTACTATGCTGTTCACTAAGAATTCATGAATTTTATTAAATATACCATAGACTATTTATCAGCATCCTAGGATTAAATTCCACTGGTCAAATAAATGAAGAAAGTATATTTTGTGATGCATTATCCTTGCCTTTTTTTTTTTTTTTAATAAAAGAAAAAAATTGTGTGCTTGCTTACTCACTCGTTCACAAAGTCAGTGATTGTATAACAAGTCTCCAAGTCATTAATTTGAATTAGTGAGATTCTGCAATATATCTAACTGGAAAGGAAGGTCAGACAGAATCAATCAGCAGACAGCAGAATTAAGTTATCATTGTAATACATTCTATAGAAATGTAAATTCACCCTTTATGAGCTTGTCACAGTGATGCTACAGTGGTCCTGTAAGCTGCTTAGTGCCTTCTGAGTAGTGCTGAGTGCCCTCAGTTCCCAATGACTTCAGTAAACATGAGAAAGGATAGCAACCATCACCTTCAAAGGGATGAGTAATCCTCTCACAACTTCAAGCCCTTACTCTAGGTCAGGGGTTCCCAAACTTGGTTCACGGCTTGTTCAGGGTAAGCCCGTGGCGGGCCACGAGCCACTTTGTTTACCTGAGTGTCCACAGATACGGCTGCTCGCAGCTTCCAATGGCCACGGTTTGATGTTCCGAGCCAATTGGAGCTGCGGGAAGCGGTGGTCTGGCCCGTGCTTCCCGCAGCTCCCATTGGCTGGGAACGTCAAACCGCGGCCATTGGGAGCTGCGAGCGGCCGTACCTGCGGACGCTCAGGTAACCAAAGCATCTTGTGGCCTGCCAGAGGCTTACCCTGAACAAGCCGCAAACCAAATTTGGGAACCCCTGCTCTAGGTGTTGTTTTATTAAAACACAATAAGATGGCCAATGGGGAGATTTCCAGTTTCCTTTTGCTACTGTTGTTTGTGGACCCGCTCCTGCTCCAAAGCCCACTTAAGTCAATAGAAAGACCCCCCACGGATTGCAATGGGTTTTTGATCAGGCCTATAAGCAGTTTTGCCATTGACTCTAATGGCAGCAGGGTCAGGCCTTAAGGTTCCATTTTCCCCTGTATCTCGGTGGCAGATCCATGCAAAGTAACAGCCCCCTTCACCCTCCAAGGTTCAATTTAATTTCTGTGCCAAAATGAGATTCAATAAGAACACATGCTGCACTTCATTTCATAGCAGGTACACCAACAAGATCAGTAACAATGCATACTTTTGATGTTTAAGAAGAATAGACTGATGAGAAGTAATCTAGATGAAGTACAAATACAGGGTTTGCATGTAGCAGAATTTACTATCCGAGGATCTGGATTATTGTTCACAAGAAATGAGTAAAGAACAATAAACCCTGGTCAGCCAATCTTCTGGATTTCCAAGTCCCATCTAGTCGATATCTGTCTTTTTTAAACTGTAAGCTCTTAAGTGCAGGGAATGACTATATTTTGTGTCTTGAACAGTGCAGAAAACATTGTCGATGTTGAACAATTATTACGTAGAAAATACAGGAGCAGTCCCGTTGTCTCTGCTACAAGGCATTTTGTAAAACAGGCAATGCTTTCCATGTACTTGTAGTCACTCTGTGCCTTAAGGCTTATGTGATAATGCCAACTTTGTCAGAGTTGAGAAAACTGAGAAGAAACAAAGCAGAGCCTCGTTCAAAGAGAAAATGTGTTTGGATATTTCTGCAACCAATATAATTCATATTATTTATTTCTAAGGTGACTATAAAAATATATGAAGTTATTTAGTCAAGTTTAAAACTGAAGTCAGTTACTAAATGTGTGCTTTCTTCTCCCTAAAGGTGCTAAATACTGTATATAATAAATAATTAGATGTGAAAATAATTTTAACCACCTCCAGTCTTGACAGTACTTGAAGGTAGTGACTCCCTTTCTGGTTGCCTGGCCTGGTGATTGTCAATAGCACTGTTTCAGGAGAGCTTGTTTTATGTTTACGATCAAATCACACAGCTAGAATAACAAAATTCTAACTATGTCACTATTTTTCATGGGATTTCTGTACATTCTTGTTTCTTGTTCATTTTTAATGAGACCATGTGATCTGGTGTTTAGATGAGAAGTCATGCGAAAATTAGTCACTGAGCCATGAACTTGACTGTGTGACCTTGGGCAAGTCCTCCTTATGCTTCATTCAGTTCAGCTGGGAAAAAAAATGGGTAAAAATCTAAGACCTCAGAGAAAATCAGAGGTGACATCTGAGCTGAGTTCCACTCCACCACCACACCACAGTGGGATGAAAAGTGCTCCTAGGCTTTTAAATTTTAAACAAATACTAGAAGCTATAACAAGACCAGAATGCATATTATGAGTAAAGTAGATGGTGCCACCGTGTCTAGTGATCAAGTACAGTGTGGGGCTCATTCTCAGAACTTTGGATTACTGCGTATATATCATTTGGTGACACTATCCATAGTGGACCTAAAAGCTATGTCTAACCTGATATCCATTTCACTTTTTGTTTGCAATATTAATATCACTAATTCATCAAGGCAAATTAAGTACAAATACTGTTGGACTGAATACAGATGGCTACCATACAGTAGACATTCCGATGAAGGGTTTCTAGAATTAATTTCGTTCAGAAGCGGCAATGCTATTTTTGAAATGGCCTATTAAAATGTGTCCTATTAAAAAACGTGACAAAGTTTCAGGGTTTTTCCTCCATGGTCTTCCCCATTGTTTCCAGACTATTACTTGAGAAGAGGCCCTATTTCTGGAAGGATTTTTGTCGCTTTTCTTTTCTCTTTTGTATGTCTGTTCACCCACATCTTCCTGACACTTTTTGTGTGTGTATGCAGGCGCCATTTTCCATCATTCTCTGTTGTCTTTATTCTCTCTTCCTACTACTTGCCCAGTGCTCCAAGTTCAATGGATTGCTTGAATTCAGCACTACCTACAGAGGAGTTGGCAAAATGACAGAGTTCAGTGCAACAACTACATCTCTCTTACTGATTAGCAGAAGAAACTGACTCCAGCTGGAAAGGACAGGACAGGTGGAGAGGAGAGAGACAATGGCTGATCAATCAATCATAGAGTTTCTGGCCAGAAGGAACCACTGGATCATCCAGCCCGATTCCCTGTATATCACAGGCCATCAACACCACCCAGCCACTGGCATGCTGAACTCAACAACATGAATTAGACCAACGTATTACAACTCACAGGAGACTAAACTATTGACTTACAGTTAAGAAAATGCTGCCGTTGCTGAGGATGCTAGGAATTATGGGTGATACATTATGGCAACTTGGATTTACAGTACCTTACGTATAAATATTTCTCGTTGAAGTACAACAGAATAACAAATGGACGCTGCCTATTTATTGTACTTTTGAATTTGCTATTTATAAGAACACAGAAATATAGCTGCACCGTACATTTATTCTTGTTACCTTTCCATAAAAAAAGGATTCAAGGACAGGAAGGAATTCCATTAGCTTTGGGATCTACTACTGTGTGTAAATTACAGGGATCATTCCAAAAATATCTGAAGGAAGGTAGCAATAGCCCACTCAACATCAGTGAGAATGACAAGCAGTTGGCAAGAGAGCCAATTTACAAAATCATAGATGAGTGTGAATGATGTACCCTGAGAAGAAGAGAAAGGAAAGACTGAGACATTGATGAAGAAAATAGAGTGAGCCAATGGGGGTTAGTCAAGAGGTAAACAAATGCGGGATTTAAAAAAAAAATTCATTCTACAAATGTACTGCTTGGCAGTAGTGGCAGTCTTGAAATAGAACATCACCACATATAATGGCCTGACAGTAACAGAAATCCTATTTAGGAGGAATATTTTTGAACTTTTTTTTCAGCTGAAATTATAGGTTTTTCAGGACCAGTACCGAATGATAATTTACATTTAAATACAAAAAATAACCATTTTATGGCTTAAGAAAATGCCTGAGACAAAAAGAAAAATCCTCAGTAGGAAATTACCTTTATAAAACTATCTCCCATGACATGGGAGAATATCACAATAATCTTGGCATCTGTTCTCCATGTACCTTCAACATTTTGTGTATTGTAAGCCTTATAAATTAGGAGTTCTTAGTAAAAGTTTTTCATTTTGATTTAAAAACAAATTCAATTAAGACCTTATGGAAGCCAAGTGATATGTTTATGGACCTCTTTCCCTATCCGTTAGACAAATATTAATTATTGAGATCAATCTGAAATTCTATGGTCTGTATTAAACAGGAGGTCAGACTACATGATCTAATGGTCCCTTCTGGTCATAAAAAAAAAAAAAATTCTATGAATTTTCTTAGAAAAGCCATGCAAATAGCAGCAGTTACATTGTTTCCTTACATCCCGCTCTGGTTCTGATAGAAACATGAGCCAGATTCTGCTCTCACATACTTGTGATATACACTAGTGTAATTCCATTCAAGTCTAAAGGTATGTGGATCTGGCCTGGTAACCCTAAACTTCAGAGGCAATCATATAAATACTAATAACAATAAATTACAACATTCATGAAGCAGTAAGTTACATGAAGACCCCCAGAAACTATCTTCTACTGAAAAAGACAGAATACTGCAGTGGTGTTATTAATCCCCTTCTTGCTTAGGGCTGGCATTGAATCCAGTAAGTCCAAAGAGGAGAGAGAGAGAGAGACAGGAAAAGAGATTTACTGAGAAAAAAAGAGCTGATCAGCCGTATAGAAGATAACTTTTTTTCCCCCTTTCGAAGTACAGAAAGTGGTGCTTATGTGTATCTATTTAATACAAACACACACTGGGGAGAATGGAGCTACTTGTAGTATTAGACAACTCTGACCACAAAGCACCCTTCTCATACCCTCTTAAACTAGTGTGAGAGAGTTGGAGAACTAGGAAGATACATAGCTATATTTTTCAGTCCTATTTTCTCGCTCGCTCTCTCTCTCTCTCATTCTGTTGACTTCCTTCATTTGAACTTTCATTTCTTCAATTCACTATGCCCACATCTTGAATACTGTGTGCAGTTCTGGTCGCCCCATCTCAAAAAAAGAGATATTAGAACTGGAAAAAGTACAGAGGAGGGCAACACACATGATTAGGGGTATAGAACAGTTTCCATATGAGGAGAGATTAAAAAGACTGGGACTGTTCAGCTTGGAGAAAAGATGACTGAAAAAGAATATGATAGAGAACTATAAAACCATGAACAGTGTAGAGAAAACGAATAAGGAAGTGTTATTTACTCTTTCACATAACACAAGAACCAGGGGTCATTCAATTAAATTAATAGGCAGCAGGTTTAAAACTAACATAAGGAAGTTTTCTTCACACAACACACAATCAAGCTGTGGAACTCATTGCCACGGGTTCCAGAATTGGGTTCAAAAAAGAATTAGATAAGTTTATGGAGGATAGGTCCATCAAAGGCTATCAGCCTAGATCAGAGCCGGCTCCAGGCACCAGCCAACCAAGCACGTGCTTGGGGTGGCACCTGGTAAGGGGTGTCCAATCTTGGGGTGGCGGGGGGCAGCACGGTGCAGTGCTCGGTGCAGGGGGGTTCCGGTGGTGCAGTGCTCGGTGCGGGGGATTTCCAGCAGCGTGGCGCTCGGCAGGGGCTGTTCAGTGGCGCGGCGCTTGGCGGGGGGTGTTCAGCGGCGCGGCGCTCGGCGGGGAGGGGTTCGGCAGTGTGGCGCTCGGCGGGGAGGGGTTCAGCAATGTGGTGCTCCGCAGGGGTGTTTGGCAGCGCGGCGCTCCGCGGGGGTTTCGGCGGCGCTCCGCACGGGGGGGGCTTCAGCGGCGCAGCATTCCGCGGGGGTTTCGGCGGCGCGGCACTCCACGGCGGGTGGGGCGGCGGGGTGGGGCGGTGCTGGGGAGGGTGTTACGGCATGGCGGCGTTTTTTTTTTGCTGCTTGGGGCGGCAAAAAAGTTAGAGCCGGCCCTGGCCGAGATGGTCAGGGATGAAACCCCATGCTCAGGATGTCCCGAAACCTCTGACTGCTAGAAGCTGGGACTGGACAACAGGGGATGGATCATTCAATAAATTGCCTTGTTCTGTTCACTTCCTCTAAAGCATCTGGCACTGGCCACTGTTGGAACACAGGATATTGGGCTAGATGGGCCACTGGTCTGACCCAGCATGGCCATTCTTATGTTCTCTGGTACCATTTTTATCTCAGAGTTTACCATTTTCTTACCAACTCCTCCCTGTTTTTGTCCTCCCCCTGGAAGTCCCACTCGCTCCAGCATTCTTTACTTAACCTTGATGAATCTACAGTATTCTGCTAAGTGCCTGAAGAGGAAAAGTTGGGAAAAGACTCTCATTCCACCAGTTGATAGGTTTTATGAACCATCCAAGTGTGAGTGGACAACCAATGCATCTTTGAGGTATGGAGGACTTACAACAATTTTAATGAGAGAGTTGTGCTATCACAGGATCCAGCCTGAAAGCTGGCATCCATTATTAGCTAAAAAAAACAGAGTTTCTTAAAGAGCCAGTTCAGGCAAATTTGTAACCACCTTCTGAATCAGTTTTGCTCAAGCCTGGCAAAAAATAATAAAAAATAAACCAATCACTACATGACCTGGAAAACATCAGTCTTAAAATGCAAATTCACAAAATTCCGTGTGACTGGATATAGGATTTAGAATGGAAATCATTATACGATCTAACCAAAACTAGGAGCTCTAGCATGCACTATAACAAAAGATTCTTTTCCAACTATTTACTCTGTTTGGGATATAAAAGCTTGAAGGAAGGAACTGCAATTTCCAAGACCTCATGAAAAGTATATGATTCTCAATTTCCACAGTTTACTGGGGCTCAGAGAGATGATTTTCACCTTCCAAAAAAGCCTGATTATGGGTATTTCAGCAGCCTAACTTTGCCTATATATTTTTAATAAGCACTTGAGAGGTCAAGTTTTAGTTTGCTCTTATTCTTTTGCCTGAGATTTGTTGGTGTTTAAGAATCATAGAGTCATAGATTTTAAGGCCAGAAGGGACTGTTAGATCATCTCATCATCTAACTTCCTGTATAACACGGAGCAATCACTCCTGTATTGAGCCAAACTTGTATTTGGCTGAAGCCTATCTTCCAGAAAGGCATTCAGTCTTGATCCAAAGACTTTGAGAGGGAGAATCCACTACTTCCCTGTTTATTCCAATAGTTAATCACCATTACTTACTGTTAAAAATGTGTGTCTAATTTCTAATTTGAATTTGTCTAGTTTTAACTTGAAATCATTGATTCTTGTTATGCGTCTTTGCCAGATTAGAGTAAAGAACTCTACAGTATCTGATATTTTCTCCCTTTTAAGGTACTTATATGCCATAATCAAGTCACATCTCAATCGTCTTTTTGCCAAGGTAAACAGGCTGAACTACTTTAAGGTTGGGAAGTAGGGTGGTACCATCCCTAACAGACTTTTGGTTACAGGTTCAGTGGTTCACTGGGTTGGAATCCAAGTTTCCTGTTCATTAAGTCTCATATAAAAACTTCAGATGGCCATTAAAGACTTCAAAGGCAGGACAAAAAGTACTTCCTTTTTGACAAAATCATCTTCACTCAGGCTCCAAAGTCATTGGGGTGACAGTAAAACAACTGTAAGAATTTACTCTGGCTAATGCAAACCGACAAACATTGTTGATCTGTGCAAGGAAAGTAGCATACTCCTGAAGTAAAAACTCTGCCAAACACACAGCTTTTTAGCTGCAAAGCAACCACCTAGTTGGCAATATATTTGGACTGTTCGATCTTGTGATGAAAAAGAACTCAGCTTTGGAATCACCCTTTGGACTTGTGTGGTAAAAGGTGAATCCTGGACACTTGAAGGTTATCATCCAGTTCCCAGGGTCCACTGAATAGAAATAGTGTTTAAAATTGGTACATTTTTCACCAGCTTGAAGATGTTCCCTTTACAATTTTGAAAACTGCAGGAATTCAGTCCATATAGTCTTTATCCAGTTCTCCAAGCAACAGCCCTGGGTGGGAGGCAGTGGGAGAATGACAGAGATGTTGCTCTCAGTCTCTGGAGCAGGGGTGATATGAAGAAACTCTCCCCCTTCATAGATGGAACTGGACCTAAGGGTTATGTTTCGGCCTTTGCCACTCCATAGGCAAAGGGAATGCAATGAGGCAGTTTGAAGACTCGAAGAGAATTGGTAACTGTGGCACTGTCTTGGGTTATATACAAGATTCGTAAGCATTGACAAGAATGAAATACAATGGTCTTATTATAAAGTGTGTGGACTTGTAGAGGGGTTGTCTGTTTGGTCAGCAGGCCCAGTGGTCAAAACCTGCTGCTTCCATCTCTCTTTTTAATTGACTGCATCCTGGATAGAGTTCAGATGGGTCAGTCTCCCCTAGTCTTGCACATCCCAGAGCTAGGTATAAGGGAATCTAGGGTGGGTAGGCAGACCACTTGGTCCCTGCCACTCCACTGGTCCCTGAAAGTGTAATCTTGTGAGATGGTCTACATTTGGCCCACCTCCTTCTCACCTTTTCCTGGGCCACTTCCTACCATGGAAGTGCCTCAGTTTGGGGCGTGGCTGCTGTTTAGTCATAGTCCTTTGCTTCAAACCCCAGAGTCTGAGGCAGGTGACCCTCTGGTGCCCCTGCCTGTAGTTCTCCATACCTCTTGCGTGATGTCTAAAAAAGGGGGGTGGGGGAAACTCACAGCCAGACCCTCTCAGTTAGAGCTTCTTCTTCTCCTGTCTAAGGGCAGTGCTCCTCCTGCAAATGGCTTCTCTCCTCCTCCCCTCCTTCCCCTGGCTTGGGCTTCTGGAGCTCTTTATACTTTGCTCAGAAGCACACTCAGTGTCTGAGGGGCAGAGTTTTTCTAGTCCAATACTGCTTCAGCCTTTTCCGTGTGTTGGCCTTAGTATGAGATTTGTAAACCCCTTCACAAAAGTCCTCAGCCAAATGGATAATGCTCATGGTGTGAGATACTGAGTATGAGGGTGGGATCTTGGAGACTGACAAGGATGCAAAGGACCACTTGAAAAAAATGAATGCAAAGATTTTTTGGTAGCCAGACAATCTTTACTCATCCTCAATAAACAACACTGCAAGGCTGAGTACAGCTAATTATTTGACTGCAAACTGTAATCAACCATTCAAACTATCTGAGCTGTACCCCTACCCTCTTGCGACATCTGTTAAAACCTCAATAAACTATGAGAATCCTCCAGACCCACTTCCCAGTTGCCTAGTCCTCTCATATCCCTGTGACGATTAAAATGACAACTCTCAGGTGTTGAATCCTCCTGCAATCCCCGTCTGCCTAATCCCCCTGCAAACCACCTGTGCCAAGTGCCCAGCAGAACCCCCATCCAGCTGTCTTCACCCCAACAAGTGACGTGATCTCATACCCAACCACCTCTGGAACTCTGACACTACTGACCTGAACTTCCTTGTTCTATCAACCCAGCAGTCAAGATGTCCCAGTTTCCATGTGTTATTCACCTTGACATCTGGTAGCATTCTAAGGGTTACTATTGACAGACACTATGCAACCATTCCACAAACCACTTGGAATATGTACTCATGTGACATATAGAACCCCACCACTGAGGTGGCAAAAGTCTTGTGCACTTAAGGAATGGTAGCTGCTTGGATTTTCTTTTAACAGAAAGCACCATCCTGGGTCAGCAAAATAGAACATTTGTTGAGAAAAGAAGGGAAATAAAATAGATGTCACAATATGCTTGATGGGAGAAAATGTCATGACCAGCCCATCTGTACAAGGTTGCATTCTGGGATTTTGCTGACTACATGTCACCTAGGATCACATCAGCCATCCTGGCTTCAGAACCCTAGTTTTCACTTTTTTTTTTTTTTTAAAGAGGAACTAGTAGAAATATTTTATGTTTAAGAGATTATAACTTCACTGCAGCAACTTTATTCAAGTAGGGCAAAGTCAGGATAAGAGCATTAATCTGGTTTTAACCAGTCCAAAGGAAATCTTTCTAAATGTTCTGACCGTAGCTAGATTTAGTTAGTTTCTATGCCAAACTGCTGCATGTCAATGACACAAAACTAAAATTCCTCATCTTTATTAAAAGTATTAAGAAGGGAGGAAAATTACATTGAGGACAGCTTTATAAAACTCTCCAGAAAGCAAAGTACATCTATTTTTAATGCTACTACCAATTAAAAGGAGAGGTTGGGGTGGTTTCTCGCTCTGTCTCTCTCTCTCTCTCATAGCAATGAGCCACTTCATTTCTCTTTATCTACAATTATTATATAAATGCAAACTCTTTTAGAAGAACTCCTATTATCTACCCCAGAACACTGACAACAAAATGGATAGAGATGTTTTATATCTTCTATAATAACCCCACATAAACACACACAATGCCAGATGAGAAAGCAGCATATACTTTTATCAGAAATCCATCATGCGTGTACAGAATACAATGGGGACTCAAGTGTCAAATCTCACAGTGGTGGACTTCATCAAAGAAAGAATTACAGCTTTATATCTTCTTTCAATAGGAGATCAGGATTTTATTCAAAGCCTTCAGTGAAATCCACTTCTAACAACCACCTAAATCACCTTTAATCCTCTAAAGCCAGAATCCTAAAACGTGCAATTGTAGAGATATTAAAGATATAGCGCTGAATTCTTTAACCAATTGACCATCTTTATTAATGCAACTGCATTTGAACAAGGCTTGCCTCTGAACCTGACCAATGTCCAGTTCTAAGAACTCAAAGTTTCCTAACTGAGCTGAATATGTCTCAAGGTCAGGCCCCTAAGAATGGGAGCTGCAACTGCAAACATATTTGTTCTTACTCTTTGCTTTACAAAAACCAGGTGTCATAGTATCATATCCTATGACTGAAAATATCATTAGCTACCATGGAAGAGAACCTATGAAGGGAAAAAAAAGAGATTTGCCTCTAAGGAAGGGTAAACTGGACAAAACAAGAACTTTCCCTGACTGCACTGAACCAAATCCAAATCTTGTTTAAAGCTGCATCCCTCTTAAAAGTGACTAAAGCTGTATCCTGGGATTTATTGTCTCTCAATGATTTCCATAGGTAATATGCTCAGTTTATGGCATTTTCCTCCATATGCCACCCCTGCAAACTCAGCCTGGAATCTGAAAGTCAAGCTGGATATTTTTAAAATGCATCACCATCAGTAATAAAGGTTCTACAGACTATATTATGCCAATTACACCTGTGTAACCTCACTGACTTAAATTATGCCTTTAGTGACATGTGGTCAAACCCACTATTTTCAGTGGGTTTCAATAGGTATAACTAATGGGAATTTAGTAAACAAGACTGTTAATACATAAGCAGGAACAGAATCCAACATATTCTCCATAGACAACAGTAGTAAAACACAGTAAAAAAAAATATTTAACATTAACATTCAGTAGATGTGACTCTGAATATACACAAGAGTTACATAAATATAATTCTTTTTATACCTCAACAAATAGCTTTTACTGAATATTCATGAGAGCAGCTCTGATTTGTCACAGCTCACAATGCAGATGGCAATATCTAAGCCAGTGAAATTAAATGTTGAGGTAAATACAATTCAAAAGCTAAGAATGCCACCTTCAAAAAGGCATGATTCATGCTATAAAAAAAAGAAAAATGGTAAAAAAGGATTGGGTAGCATTTGATTAAAGGGATCAAAACTCACACTTGCCTTGTATGCTCACATTTAAATTATCCATTAATGACTATTTTGACTAAATACTGGAATAAGTCCAGGTTTCCCTATTGTGATGCTTTGTTTTCATTCATTGTACTAAGCTGCAATACTGCCCCCCCTTTTATGTTAACTCTTTTTGATGTAGCAAAAACTGCTAACAAAACAGTAGCTGTCAGATTTTATACCTGATACTAAGAACTGATGAATGCCCTCTACTCCCACTGAAGGCAAAGGGACTGAGAACCTTTATGACTGAAAATAACTAGGATTGTTTACCTCCTGAGCAAGAAAAACAACTGAGTAATTGAGAAAACACAGCTGACATAGATGTCCTTTAATATGCAATGCTGAAACTGTGAATCCATATTGACATGAACAGCTCTCTTTAGTTGGTTGGTTGGTCTCAGACACAGGAGCTAAGGGAGCCTGCAGCATTATTTGCTGGATGTTGCTGTGACTGCAAGATAAATTCAGCATTCTTGTTTTTATCTCTGAAGTGCCTTTCCGATAAATAGTCTGACCTGAAATGTGGCCATCCTCCATTTAAGAACAAAACCAAAAGACATCCATTTTCCAACAGAACCAGCTCCGAGCAGAAAAGTGGCTTCAGAACTGACGTTTAAGAATAGCATTTAATGAGTAATCCTGACTAGGCCTATGCAAGCGGTAGAACAAAAAGAAGCTTGGTGACCCCTACAGCAGTTCTTAT
Organism: Malaclemys terrapin pileata; assembly: GCF_027887155.1. Classification (NCBI taxonomy): domain Eukaryota; kingdom Metazoa; phylum Chordata; order Testudines; family Emydidae; genus Malaclemys; species Malaclemys terrapin. The sequence goes on from NC_071509.1 coordinate 24,044,336, forward strand.
GCGAGACAGGCAAAAACAATGAGGATTTGAACTTGCAATACCATTGTTATCAAGTTTTGAAAAATCAAGTAAAAAATGGGTGATGTCATTTATCCAATCTCTTGCTCTAAAGCTTTAAATAGGGAGTAGTGCAAAGCCGCTACTCTCCAGCAGAAACTCCACTCCCAGAGCTGCTGAGGAGCACCATTGCGGCACCAACTCCTTAGGGGGGTACAAGCATGCATTCCCCTCTGCAGCAAAGGCAGTTCAGATAGCTTGTGCAGAAAAAGGCAAACCCATGTCCTCCTCCTGACTTTTTGAGGGGCTAGTATATGGAGCAGTCCATAAACTGTGGCTTCCCCTATCGGGAAGGAATGAGGGGGTGAAAGAAAAGGCTGTTCTAGTCTCCATACAGTAGAACCTAAGAGTTATGAACACCAGAGTTACGAACTGGCCTGTCAACCACACACCTCATTTAGAACCAGAACTATGCAATCAGGCAGCAGCAGAAACAAAAAAACACCAAACTAAACAAAAAACAAATACAGTACAGTACTGTGTTAAATGTAAACTATTTAAAAAATAAAGGGAAAGTTTAAAAAAAGATCTGACAAGGCAAGGACATTGTTTCTGTGCTTGTTTCATTTAAATTGAGATGGTTGAAAGCAGCATTTTTCTTCTATATAGTAAAGGTTCAAGGCTGTATTAAGTCAATGTTCAGTTGTAAACTTCGGAAAGAAAAACCATAATGCTTTGTTCAGAGTTACGAACATTTCAGAGTTACAAACAACCTCCATTCCCGAGGTGTTCGTAACTCTGAGGCTCTACTGTATATACATCCTACCATACTACATCCCAATACATTGCTAAAAAAATATTAAATCATACAGCACATAGGAACCACCCTCTACATTTGTATGAATCAATTTGAATTCAATAAATTGTTTTGTTTGTAAAATAAGCACCAGGTTTATATGAGATTCTATCACCCCTGGTGAGACACCTCCTCATGTTCCTACAGCATTCCTACCACCCTTTCCTAGGGTTACCATTCGTCCGGATTTACCCGGACATGTCCTCCTTTTTGTTCTAAAAATAGCGTCCGGGGGGAATTTGTAAAACACTCAAAATGTCCGGGATTTCCCCCCTCCCCCGGCAGAGCAGAGCGAGCAGCTGGGAGGGCTGCAGGAAAGTCCCGGGCTGGATTCTGGAGCAGCTGTAGAGGAGCCGGATCCGCCCTGCATTCTGAGCCGGCAGCTCTCCCCTGCAGCCCGGTCCAGCAGCACTGTGCAGGGCCAGGGACCGGGTTTTGTTGTGCTGGGGAGCGCAGCCATGTGTCCGGCTCGGCTCGCACAGAGCCCAACACCCTGTTCTGAGCAGCAGGGTAAGGGGGCCAGGGAGGTCCTGGAGGGGGCAGTCAAGAAACGGGGGGGGGGCTTTTTGGGGGGAGTGGAGAAAGTTTTGGGCAGTCAGGGTACAGGTAGGGGGTAGGGTCCTGGGGAGCAGTTGGGGGGGGGTCTTAGGAGCGGGCAGTTAGGGGACAAGGAACAGGGAGTCTTAGGTAGGGGGTGGGGTTCTGGAGGGCAGTTAGGAGCAGGGGTCCCAGGAGGGGGCAGTCAGGGGACAAGGAGCGGGGGGGTGGGGAGCTGGGAGTTCTGGGGGGGGGCTATCAGGGGGCAGGAGTGGGGAGAGGGATCGGAGCAGTCAGGGGACAGGGAGCAGAGGGGTTTAGATGGGTTGGGAGTTCTCGGGGGGGCTGTCAGGGGGCAGGAGTGCAGAGAGGGATCGGAGCAGTCAGGGGACAGGGAGCAGAGGGGTTTAGATGGGTCGGGAGTTCTGGGGGGGCTGTCAGGGGGTGGGGAGTGGTTGGATGGGGCGTGGGAGTCCCAGGGGTCTGTCTGGGGGTGGGGGTGTGGATAAGGGTTGGGGCAGTCAGGGGACAAGAGGCAGGGAGGCTTAGATAGGGAGTGGAGTCCTGGGGGGCAGTTAGGGGCAGGGGTCCCAGGAGGGGGCAGTCAGGGGACAAGGAACGGGGGGAGGGTTGGGGATTCTGGGGGGGCGGGAAGTGGGAGGGGCAGGGGCGGGGCTAGGGCGGGGCTCCTCCCGTCCTCTTTTTTGCTTGCTGAAATATGGTAACCCTACCTTTCCACTAGCCCAGACACAAATGTAGAGCTGCCTAACTTTGTGGGTGAGCTTCAATACTGGCATTAGGTTGTTGCCAAACTCAGCATGCTTCCATGCGTTCCTTATCAGCAACCTTTTGTGCCTGCTCTTACTCCTGCAGTTCCTCCAGCAGGGATCTGGGATCCTGCCCACTGCCACTTAAGTTAATTTATGAAGCTTCAGTTGTGGGTTAGCTGAAACAGAACTACAGTTCAGTTCTGGAGTGTATTAGCTTCACAACTTTACTCTGAGAGTGGCTTCCTGAGATGAGTCCATAATCGTTCAGCAGTAGCAGCTGTAGATGTGTCAGCTATTGTGGGGGGAGGGGATGTGGACAGGGAGAGGCTTAATATTTGTTGCTATATTGGCTGAATTCAATTAGCCCAAATCCTGCAACATATGGCAGCCCTCTTGTTTTTTCTCAGTGGCATGTAATCCTGGTATTATGATATGTTCCATTGTTCATGACAGCCAATTAATTTACAATTACCGAGGCCATGTGTTTAAAGAGTCTCGAAAGCTGAAATGTGCTGCCAAAAATGTGGGTGTCTAAAGAGGCTCCACAATACATTCTGTTATATGGATTTCTCATGGTAATCTTAGCCAGACAAAGCTATTAGTGGTAAATATGTTCAGTTCTAAATATTTTATTATTAAAAATGGAGTTTTAATTAATTCCCCTCAGAACAACATTTCCTTTTTTCCCAACTGGATTTCAGTCGTGTGTGATAGCAGAATTGATGCCATAATTAGAGGGAAATAAAGCCCTGACACAATGCACTTACCACTGAGAAGTCATTCTCTTTACATAAAATACAGCAATAAGCACACCTTCCTTCTCCCTAGATAAATAGTACTTACTGCAGCATATGAGAGTTTCTCTCTTCATTTGAGCAAGAGTGATGTCTATATTGTGTGACTTTATTACTGGATTGTATAGTTGCATGGAGATATCAGGTTCAGTGCACTTCAAAAAATATAATTGTCAATTGTCATAGATGGAAAGAAATTAGAGACACAAAATCCTTCTAAGGTTATAGGTCTATGGCATTTCTAAGGTGTCATCATCATAGTATCTAGGACATCATACTAGGCAAAAAGTTGCACTGAACATGCCCATAAAACCAGTCTGAAATATTGTGTTCATCCCCCATGCAGGACTCTTCCCTGCTGTATATTATCCAGTGCCTAAGTCCAGGCTAGCTATGAACACTTCAAACAGTTTTCTCCATTTTCATTTTGAGTCTATTGTAAAGTCCTATAGACATCACTGTTGGAACATTTTCTTGATATTCAACCTATATTTTCTGTACCACCCCTTAATCCTACTACTTCTAGTTGTATCAGTTTGTGTCATGTTCAATAAGTCCTCCCCAGCCTTGAAGTTGCTTATGCCCTTTAGTTGCAATTTAACCAAGCAATTTCATTCTTTTGATATTTCCTCTTAAATCAATGTCTCCAGCCTCATAATCCCTTTTCAGCAGTCAGCTACTATTATCAGTGTTATAGAAATATATATTTGTGGCCTTTCTCTGAATTTCATCAAAATTGTCAACATCTTTTCAGAGTAGAGAGGCTCCTAAAATTGAATACTGTGTGGTCTCATTGGCACCATGTAGGGAGAGACTCACTCATGTATGTAAAAAGTGGTAATGCCTATATTGTAGTAAAGGTGCAGTAGTTATTACACTACCATTTGTCTCTTTAAAATCCTGAAGGTAGCATAAGTTAGTAATTATTCCATTACTGTTTGTACGGTTCGTTAAAAAGAGAAAACACTATAGTGTAAGTATCATTATAAATCATTAAGACTTACAGAGTCACAGTTCATGCTCAGTTTGCCCACAGCCAATAACACTCAGCACAGTAAGGGCCCACAATGTCTAGAGGAAACCTACTAGTAGAGTTATCTGTTCTCATTAGGAGTTAGGCTGGTTAAGTGTTCTTGACCAACAAGGGCCCAGATCCACTAAGGGACTTAGGTGGATCTAGAATCCACAAAACCTGAGATAGGTGCTGAGGCTCCCTATATAATGAATGGGGAGAGATAGATGCCTGAGAATGGGATCCACAAAACACAGCATGCTAATTGGGGAGCTGCTTAAGCTAGCCAATGGGAGATGTCAACAAGAGGGGTATATCCTAAGCCATGCCCTTTTCAAAGAGTTAGGCTCCTAAATCTGGGCTACAAGAAGGCACCTATCTCTGCTTGTGATCCATAGCCAGGAACCCCTCTCCTGGAGTCAGGCAGCTTAGCAGTGCTTAATTTGTGCCAGAGCTGAGCCCTGTCACCTCTAGGCTGGGCAGTTGATAGCCCCGCCACTTCTGGGCTTGCTGCATCAGTTATGAATGTAAAATAATTGCTTGAGCCCCGCCATTTCTGTCATTACAAATTAAGAACTACAGTTTAGGCACCTGCCTAACGCCACACAAAACTGTCCCATGAAGGATACTAGGGGGCATCCCTTATAACCTTTAGCCTAGTGGTTAGGGAAACTTACCCAGGGTGTGGGAGACCCACATTCAATTCTCCCCTCTGCCTGATGAGGAGAAGGGTTTGAACAGAGTTTCCCCACTTCTCTGGTGAGTGCCCAAACCGCTGAGTTATGGGATATTGTGATGAGAGCGTCTGTCAACATCTTTTGTTGAAGCCATTCCACTTTAATTAATTATTAATGGGGCCAGAGACAGAGTGAGAATCACTTTATAAGTCCATTGGTTAGGGCACTCATCCAAGTGGATCCCTAAGTCCCTCTGTAGATCTGTCCCAAGGATTTCATATTCCCCAGCTAGTCTGAAGATGGTACTTCTGTAATTCAAGTCTCCTCAAAAGCTACCAAGATGGCTTATCATTCAGTCAAAAAAGAACACTGAATCATTTTATTACAATAAATATGCAGAATGTAAAACAGTTAAGTACAACAGAGGCATTCTAGCAGGCAGAAAAATAGGACTAATTTATAAGCTATTCCTCCTGCTAGCGAATTAGAACATGCTGTACAATATCCCAAGCTTCATCACATCCTGAAGAGTCAATTTAGCTAACAGATTGAATATTTATTCTTTTTTGTAACTGTAACAAATAGAAATTCATCTGCAGTGTGATGGACAAGAAATACGTCTTTGTGCTCTGTCTATTCCACTGAAAATGCCGAAATAAATTCAGGAAAGAGTTTTTAATAGATTCTATAATCTGAAAGAGGCTTTTTAAACTGAACAATTCCACAAAAGATGGACTTTCTAAGGGTTCATAAAAACTAATGTCTGATAAGGGAAAATCAAATGCTCATTTTGCAGAAGAAAATATTAAATTAACTGATACATAAAACAAATTTTATGTTTTATAAAAGAAATTTTATAAACAAATTACTGACTTTGTAGTTGAAAATTAAAAATGCTAGCATTGATTCTGTGCACAAGAAATATGGCCATACAAAACAAGTGATAGAGAAATTGCTGAAAATTCTATACATATTATTTCAAAACAAATCAAATATTATAATATTTGGATGCTGTTACCTTACCAAAATGTGGACCCTCAAATACATAATCATTAAGACATAAATTCAAAAGGAAGTTCTTATGGCAATTTTATAACTTACATCCCATATAGGTCCTAGCCCCTTTGTTTTTTGTAAGGCTTTTAGAAAAGATTAATAATCTTATAGCAATGTTCATAGTCTTGTTGTTACAGTATTTGACTGTTAATCAAGGAGTTTGAGTAATTCCTACTTCAAATTCCAACTTTCACATTTCTTGTATGAACCTGAGGAAATAAAAATCTCTTAAAATATGGGTTATAATACCTTCATACCACAGACGAATTTTGAGGATAAATTCATTAATATTGTGATGTTCTCACATATTAGAGTGATGGAGGCCACATAAATAGGTAGACAGAATGATGCTGATTTACTTCCATAAAAGATATGATATATGCAATTATGGGAATACAAATGAATGAAAAAACAAAACACTAAAAAGAGGGGTGAGGATAAGAAAACTGTAGTTGGTAAAGTTTCTCTGTTATAATTATATTAAAATATCATGTAAAATACTGGATTTAAGAATGAAAGGTTTACATCCTAATATTTACATAGGGATTAAAGTTACCTTCAGTAAATATTAGACACTCAAAATGATCACTTTATTCAGTTGAGGAAAACAAATTGAAGTTCTTTAGTTAATATAGAAAAAGCTTTTGACTGTGTGGAGTGCAAGTATTCAGTTGCAATTATTGAACATGCAAGTTTGAGCAATAATTACCTGAAATTGTTTAAAGCTGTGTACATAAGCCTGAGGCTAAGTTTTTTGTAAATATGTTATCACCTTTGCTTGTCATTTGCATGGAACTTGTCATACAAAAGGATTAGACAGAACCATTACAAACTGAATGTTAAAATGGCAATATACAGATTATTTTTGCCCAATATACTTTGTCTCAAAACTTGTATTTTCTTTGTCAAACCTAATGATATCTGTTATGTTTTATATGCAGTCTTTGGTTTTAAAATAAATCAAGATGAAATTTGGCACTCCCAATCTCACTGTGACATGATTAAATTGTTCCTTTTCTGAATTATTCTTTTAAGTTGGCAAGAGAATATACAATATTTAAAAGTTAAAATCTCTTTATTTGCAAGATGTATTCACATTTATTCTACTCCAAGATAAAAGGTTATCTCTGAAAATGTTTCAACTTTGCCTGGACATCTCAAATTAATATTTTTAAATTAATATTGTGCTTGCACTTAATTATGTATTTTGGATTCTTCCAGTGCATGATCTTACTTCCTACTTCAAAAAAACAATAAAAATAATCCTCTATTTTTATTTAGGCTAATAAATAGTAGAAAAAAATGAGAGGTAAGGATTACCTTTACCACACTTCTATTACTACTTGAAACATTCTCTCATTCATACCACAATAATTCCTAACAGTTTTGATTAGAAATTTATCAGTAGTTGGAACGGAAATTCTTATAATTTATTCCAGGGTGTGGCACACAAAAATTATTTCAGAGATTACCTATTTTCCACTCATATATGTGCAATGGCTGTGCTTTAACAAGATGCTTACGTATTTGAGTAATCTCATCCCAATTCAGCAAAACATTTCAAAACATGTTTAAATCCCATTGATTTAGGCACCCTGTTTAAGTGCTTTGATGAAGAAGGGCACATACAATTTAAAATTGTTTGTTTCCCTTCTAGCCCCCATAAAACATTCATTTTTTCCCTCTTAGCACAATTGTGAGGTTTTAATGTCTGGGATAAAAATGGCATTACTCAAATATTCCATTATAATAAAACATGACCCCATGCCAGAAATTCAATGTTTATTGATTACCCTAATTTCAATATGCTGCACTCAATGTGTTATGGAAAATACATATTATGTCCTGTTACTAAGCGTGAGATGTTCTTTTAGACAAACAGTAATAATGGCTTGTTAGGTTAGATGCATATTTTGTTATTTACTGAACAAACACCAAACAGCTGGGATTGCACGGAGGCTTGGGAACAGGATAATCCTAGCGTAAGAAGTCCTAATAAATGGTGGCATAATATGTAGATATATATTAAATAAGGTTCAATTTGCGGCACTACGGGCTTCCTCAATATCTATATTACACAGTGTCTACTGTAGTGGAGTCAGAAGTTCTCACAGTTTAGGACATGATTTAGGGAAAGATCAGCACAGGCTTGTATAACCAATCTGTGAGTTAGAGCACCTAAGAGAACCACTGGGATGTGTTTGTGTCCTGTAGCCTCCCTTTTATATTAATTAACACCGCAAGTTTCGTGTCTGCCATGAAAGAGACAACATTTATCTTACCCTGTCTATATTATATATAACAGACTTCCTCCAACATATATCATTTTGAGTACATAGTGGGTAGGTTGGTACTGTGATACATGAATGATGGAATTGCCCAAAATAGAAAAGATTTTCGCCGCTGTTAGAAATTCAATTTAAGATCATTATAAATTAATCTTTTATGATATCTCCTATTTAAGAATTGTTAGGAGCAGATACTTTTTCCTCTTTCTACCTGATTCTGCAGTCCCGCCTTATTCAACAAATCACCTAAGCACATTCTTAACTTTAGTCATGTGCCTGAGCGTGGGACGTAAGCATATGTTTAAAGTTAGGCATATGCTTAACTGCTTTTGCTGCACTTCCATTGCCTCTTCTCCTTGTACCATGCTGTTGTAGTTGAGATCAGCAGAAATGCTTCAGCAAGAGCTCCCTGTGTTTATAACAAAAGAAGGAACTATCACCAGTAGAGAGGGAGACACCAGGGTGCTGATTATGGCTCGCTGGTTGGGGTATGGCTTGGGGCTGACAATTTGAGCTGGTACCAGGCAGGTCTAAGTTATGTCACTGGAGGACTGATGTAGCATAGCAGGCTCCACCAAATCCAACACATCCCTCATGCTGAAGAACACCTGTACAGAGGTGCAGGGCCTGGCAGCGGCACAGGTGCACCAGCAGGGAGTTCTCTTATGACAGGAGAATTCTCTATTGGTGATATGTGGATGGTTTATTCTTCATTTATGTGACCTGAGTGGTGCTCAACTGTCATAGCTAGGCTTGAGAATCTGGTCCAGGGTATAGAGGGATAGAAAACAAAATCTAGGAATTAAAGTAGCATCTGTTCTGTTCCCCAACTTCTCTTCACAGGTACATATACATTTAGTCAATATTACACTGAGTGCCCTTCCGATAAAGTGCACTGTTGTACTGTTTTGGTATTACTGAGTGCTTGGATTATCACTAGCACTAGCTGGAAAAAACTCCTCCACTAGATAGATGTCTTACAAATATTTGGAAAGGTTTAACGATAGCAAAATGACTTGATTAAAAAATAACAACTTGCATATTTGGCTGCTCTTCAACATTTACAGTCAGAAAAGAAGTAGAATTGAGCTATTTACTGACATTTATTTTCTTTATTTATGCAAAGTTTGAACATATTTTAGTTGATCGTGACATATTAATTGTTTGATATACAATGTATTGAAGTGAAAATTGTTTATCATAGACTTGCAATCATAAATAGAAAGATCACATGACTGGACTGAGCACAGACATCCAAGTTACATTTTCAATAACCAAACTAAATGGAAATATCAACATTTGGAACTTCATCGTACTCTTCTTGCAAATAGGGTTGCCAACATTCTAATCACACAAAATCAAACACCCTTGCCCTACCCCGCCTTTGCCTGAGATCCTGCCCCGCCCCACCCATTCTCCAAGGCCCCATCCCCCGCTCACGCCATCCCCCCTCCCTGCATTGCTCGCTCTCCCCCCACCCTCACTCACTTTCACTGGGCTGGGGCAGGAAGTTAGGGTGTAGGAGGGGGGTGAGGGCTCTGGCTGGGGATGCGGGCTCTGGGGTGGGGCCAAATGTCACGAAGTTTGGGGAAGACAAGGCTCTGCACCCCCGGCTTCCTGCGATTCACCATGACTCTCAGCCAGCCAGTAAAACAGAAGTTTTATTTAGACAACAGGAACAGAGTCCAAGACAGGTCTTGCAGGTACGGACAACAGGACCCCCTCAGTCAGGTCCATCGTGGGGGGGGGGGGGTGGAGGGAGTCTAGAGCCCCATCTGGGCTCCCCTCCATTTTCCCAGCCAGCTCCAAACTGAAAACTCTCCAGCCCTTCCTCTCCCTTTGTCTCTTTCCCGGGCCAGGAGGTCACCTGATCTCTTTGTTCTCCAACACCTTCTGTTGGCATCTTTGCAGAGGAGGAGCCCAGGCCATCAGTTTCCAGGAGACAGAGTGTCGGCCATTCTCTGTGCAAACAGGATCACACTGGCCCCCTAAGGGTCTGCAACAATCACACACCCCTAGACACTCGAGAAATGCATAGGAGAAACTGAGGCACACACACAGCACTCAGAGAAAACATTAATTCCCACTTTGTCACACCAGACATGAGGGGTTTGGGGTGCAGAAGGGGGCTCCAGGCTGGGGCAGTGAGGTTGGATTGTGGGAGGGGGTGAGGGCTCTGGCTGGAGTGCAGGGTCTGGGGTGGGGCTGGGGATGAGGGGACTGGAGTGCAGGAGGGGGCTCCGGACTGGGCCTAGGGATTTGGACTGTGGGAGAGGGCTCCGACCTGGGACAGGAGGGTGCTGGATGGGGTTTGGGCTCCGACTGGCTGGTGCTTACTTCAGGTAGCTCCCAGGAGCAACCGGCTTGTCTGGCTCCTAGGCACAGGGGGCTCTGCATGCTGCCTGCGCCTGCTGGCACTGCTCCCAGCTCCCATTGGTCGTGGTTCCCGGCCAATGGGAGCTGCAGAGCCAGCACTCGGGGAAGGGGCAGCACGCGGCGCCCCCTGGCTGCCTTGTGGCTAGGAGCCAGACATGACAGCCACTTCTGGGAGCTGTGCAGAGCCAGGGCAGCAGGGACCCTGCCTTAGCCCTGCTGTGCCACCGACCAGACTTTTAGCAGCCTGATCAGCAGGGCTGACCGGAGCCACCACGGTCCCTTTTCGACCAGGCATTCCAGGAACTGATTAAGTAACATGTACTCAGACGATCCTGGCAAGTGATCCAGACTCCACACCGCAGAGGAAGGTGAAAAACCGCCTTGGTCACTGCTAATCTGACCTGGGGGAAATTCCTTCCTGACCCCACATAAGGGGAACAGTTGGACCCTGAACAAGAACCATCTGGTCCAGCACAAGAGAGAAAAATTCTCAGAAATCCCTCAGAGTATCCTCCCACTCTATCCAGTTTCCAACCTCCAGCTGTGCCATCTCTCATCTCTAATGTTTCACAGTCAGGGCTGGCTCTGGCTTTTTTGCTGCCCCAAGCAAAAAACAAACAAACAAAAAAAACCCTGCAGGGCAGCAGGAGTGGCGAAGCAAAAAAAAGTGCAGGGCGGCTGAAGGGGCGAAGCAAAAAAAACAACAAGCAGGGCTGCTGGAGCCAGGGTGCAAACTTTCAGTGCCACTTACTTGGCGGCTCACGGCTGCCTCTCCCGGCCGCGCTGGCTAGCGAGACTCCCTGCACTGCAGATGTGCCCCGGGCAGCCGAGTGCACGCCCCGGCTAGTGGGGGGGAGGAGGAGGGAGCGGGGAGGAGAGAGAAAAGGGGGGCGGCCAGAACTTCCTTCTGCCGGGGCGCTCGCCACTCGGCCCCTCCCACCGCGCCGCCTGCTGGGAGGGCTCCACGCCGCTCCCGCCTGCAGGTGAATTGAAGGTCGGCAGGGAGGGAAGGACGCAGGCTGCCGGGCTTCCTGCAGACCTGGCACCAGCTGGGGCAGACGGAGCGCGCAGCCTACTCCCAGCAGGGTACTCCCCTCCTCTGCGCCGCCGCCCCCTACAGGGCAGCCGGAGCAGCAAACCAAAAAAAAAAAAAAAAGGAAAAGAGGGCAGCCATGCCACCCTAGGATTGAACAGAATGCTGCCCCTTAGAATATGCCGCCCCAAGCACGAGCTTGCTCGGCTGGTGCCTGGAGCCAGCCCTGTTCACAGTAAGGAAACAACAAAAACCAACAAAAAAACAGAATATATTGGGGCCGGGGGGGGAGGGTGAATCCCTTCCTGACCCAGGCACTGTGCTCAGTGGTGGATAAGACACAAAGATAAAGACATCCCCTGCACCAAATAGTTTACAGTCTATTCAAAATAAACGGCAAATGTTTATTATTTAGAGCAACAAACTTGACAAAGGCTGTAGAACAGCAATAATCAAAATCTGTGTCTGAATTCTAAATGTAGTCAGCATGCCTAAAGTTTAAGCACTTTGCCAGAAGTACAGTCCTGCAACATAAGAACTTCACCTCCTCTTCAGGAAAAGAGTTTCTTTCTTTCTTTTAATGAAAACTCAACAATTTTCAGTGGAATTCACCCTGGGCATTTCCTGTGTTGTGGGGCATATGGAATAATAAGGCTCCTTGACTGTATTTCATGATTGTAAGGAAACAGATTTAAGTCACAAACTGGTTTCGTGGCCAGAAAACCCGCCCCCCGTCATTAAGTGCTGGAGGTATGTCGCAGGCAGCTAATTGCACAAAAAGACAAATAAGTAAATAGGAAAAGTATTTCCTGTCAACACTTCATATGGGCATGAGGCCACCTCAGTGACTGTTTTTGTTCCCTCCCCCCTGCCCCAATTCAAAGCTTCTAGTAACTTTTACTGTGGCACAAAGTTGACATGTGAAAGAGAGAGAGGGGTCAGGAGGAATCTATTTCTCATCTGCTGCAGTGGTGAAATGCCGCTGACATAAGACCACAAAGGAAAGGAAGAAACAGAGAGCCCTGGTGCTAAAATGTGCAGGTGGCCCAGAAGTATGACTGTACCTTGGGCCAGGTATTTGTGCCTGGGTCATATGCAGCTGCACAAAGAGTATAGGCCTCACACCTCCCAGTATCTGTGTCATCATGTTAACCTTATAACATGTCCTTTTAAAAAAATAGCAGTATTCTCAGAGAAATTTCAACCAAATGGTACTGTACCATTTTGCCCAATGCTAGGTGTAGCTCTCCTGTCATTCTTGATATTGATCCTGACCCTTTCTGCTTTCAGCATCTTAAATTACATTCTGTATCTTTCCCCTTTGTTTATTTATTCATTATTGAAGTGATGAATATATAATTCACTTCTCTTGACCAAGAAACAACAAACAATCTAAAAGCCTCTACCGTTCCCAAGTCACGTGCCTGACTCATACACTCAAACCTTTTTGCCTTGTGGCACTGTGAATCCCAACAGAGACAAAAGAAGAAAAACAAAAACAAAAAAAAAAACACAAATCACATCAAGAAAGTAGTGGTGATATTAATAACAGTAATAATATTTTCATAGTATTTTCACCTGTAAATTTTCAAATTGCTTTCTTCACAAAGGTCAGTACAGACCATTATTCCCATTTTACAGATGAGAAAACTGAGGTACACAAAGGTGAACTATTTCAACAAATAGACCTGCACTATAACTTTTATTTTTAAAAACCCACAGACCCCATGACTTACTGAGTGAATTTTTCCTAATGTCTTCCTGTTAGGGGTACTGTAAATTGTACAGAAAATAAAATCTGACAGTAGTAATAATAACAAACACTTTTTATTTTCAAAGCACTGCAATATAAAGTACGCATTGTCTTGTAAGGGAACAGGATCAGGTCTAGGTGAAGATGGGAGTTCTGTTTTTTTGTTGTTGGTTACATGCATTTCTAGTCTTGCAGAGCAAGGAAATTGCATGAAGTTTTATAAACTGCTTAATTTAACTGCTCACTTAACTGACAGTGATTTAAATTCTTAGTGAAAAGTCCAGCTCTTGGATATGGCTTCCATTTAAATCAGCAGGAGTCTAAAAGAAAGAATATGGCCCTTCATTTATATAATTTTTCATTTTGAATGGTTACAGATAATACAACCCTTTCCTTACCCTTTTTACACAGATGCATATTAACTGATAGAGAAGGAAAGGAGGACTATAGTTTAAAAAATGGGAAATGACCTCAGGCTAGAGAATTGATTTTATGCAATAACTAGTGAATATGATTGGTCATTGAAAGAAAACTCCTTGTAGAATCGCCGGTGACCGTAATGTAGCCCTGACATCACTAACAGGTGCTGCTTTGTATTTGTGGCATGGAGCCCTAAAACCATCATTCAAGAACAGAGGCCAAGAGTGGCAGCAGGAAATGTTGCTAATTTAGAATGATTTTTCATAACTAGTCATTCATATGTTAATTTCCACCCACCCCCCAAGAATAAATTCCATGTTACTAGAAACATGCTAGCAACCACTTTTTAACTAAATATTTTAACTGATGAATAAAGCATTTGGAACACAAAAGACAATCAGAAACTCAAGCCCTGTGCTAAGGCTTCTTTACAAGTAAACTTTATGGAATTCCTATGTTTGCAAATAATAAATAAGAATAATAAAACTTAGCATTTTTATAGCAGTTTTCATCCATAAACCCTTCAATATTCTTTTACTACATTTCACTAACTGCAGCCAATAATTTTATCTTGTTGACTGGTGTGGAAAGTTAAATGCAGGAGTGCAATCCACTAAGTAGGGAAATGAGAAGAAAGATTGTCTTGCGGTTAGTGCATATGACTGGGAACATAACTCCTGGATTCTATTTATCTTTGCCATTGACGCACTGTGCGACCTTGGGCAAGTCATTAGGCAAAGATTTAAGAAGGGTGCCTAAAATTAGTCTCCTAAATTCACATGTAGGCATGTAAATAAGGAGTCTGATTTTCATTGCTACTGAGTACTGTCATTATGGAAAATCTTGGCCTTAACCTTTTGGTGCCCATCTGTGGACTGGCCTATATGGGAAAAGTTGTACTGATTTAACTAAATCAATTTTAAATGGATACATAAACTTGTTTAATGAATTCAAACTTAAACCAGTTTAACTCTTTGTTAAACCATGTTGGTTTGTGATAGTAAATTACCAAGTTAAGTTAAACCAGTTCAGTTGCGAATTAAACTAATTTAAGAGCAACTGCATTAGGAAGATGCATTGGATTAGCTAGATTCAGGCCTGTAACCTAGGCATCCATCTTTGACTTGGACCTCTCTCTAGGTCCTCACATCCAGGCTATGTCTAAATCTTGCTAGTTCTTTCCACATAACATCTGTAAGGTATGGCCTTTCTTATCTAGCCAGGCTGCTAAAGTGCTCATCCAGACTCTCACCATCTTGTGTCATGATTACCGAAACATCCTTCTTTCTACCCTTGACAAATGCAATTTACCCCGCTCAGTTCCATTCAGAATGCTGCCACAAAGATCATTTTCCTGGCCCTTTGCTTTGACTTGTCACCCCTCTCTTTGCATCCCTCCACTGGCTCTCACCTTCTCTATCATACCAAAGATGAGCTACTTGTCTTTATTTTCAAGGCCTTTCATGGTTTATCCCCACTCTACCTATCATCTCTCATTCATTATTGAGATGCAGACTTTCACCTTGGATTGGCCAATGAGGCCACCTTACATTTTTTTCCAAACAAGCACCATCTTGGTTCTTCCAGGCTACTCCTCAAGCTTGAGAAGAGCTGCCCGTAAACATCTGCACAACTAACTCATTATCTTCCTTCATAGACTCTCAGATAAAAGTTCATAGACCAAAAAATACATTACAATGAGTTACATTTCACAGTATCAGTAATTTAAGAGCAAAAAAAAAAAAAAAAAAATACAGGGATGTTGTAATTATCCCTAAACCAAATGTTATAAACTCTGAAAATTCAGAGTTCATGTTGTACTTAAAAGAAATCCAAACTTATTAAGGTAAGAAATGTACAGTTAACAACCCAAACAACCTTAACTCTGTCCTATAGTGATGTCTTGCAATAACCATGTGATTATAATTAAGGCATTTTACTGTTTCTGAGGCCAGATTAGATTAAACTGGGTTTTAAAGACATATTTCCCCCTCAAATAGCATTCCTACAGGGTAGAGTTAGGTTCACTAGAACACCAAAGCACTCCAGTGCAAGGCAGCCAGAGCACACCAGACTGCTAAACTGGGTTTACAGTTGATTTGCATCAAAATAATGCAAAGTGGCCACAAAAATTGACCCTTAATTTATAGTTGACTTATTGTTTTAGAGGGCTGTAGTGAGATTGGCATTACGTGAAAGGGGAGCAGGAGAGCCCAGCACCTGAGTGTCAATGACTGTGTGCTTCAAGGGAACCCACGAGTTCCTGTTTCAGTTTCCCAGCACAGTACAGATGAGGCAGCAGTGCAATGGGAACCTTTCAAATCCAAGCTAGTACACGGACCTTGAATCGTATAAAGAATAGTGACAGCTGGGCCAAGTAAACTACCAATGAGAACTCTTGACACATGCCTCCCTCATGCCACTGATTCATTACAACCACCAGAATTGTTGAATGAAAATTAGTTATAAAGGAAGAGTGATGATTGTTCGAGTTATCTCTGTCACAATTATCCTATTTTAAAAAAGTTATCTGAGCTGTTGACCGGCGCCTGTATATAATCATAATAATTAGATACAATACTTAATAACTTATCTTAATTACAACCTAATTTCTTCAAATATATCCCATATGTAAGATTTCAATTAATTTCAATGGTATGGAACATTCATTTGGAAAAAAGAATAGACTGACATGGATGTGAATTTTCTTAAATGACTCAGTGTTTAATTATCTTTTATTTAGAAACTAATGGGTTGAAGATGTAAATATTCAGAAAATTTATTCTGTACTCAGAGTAAGTGCTTACGTTTCGGGAGTATATGCTGTATTTTTTCCCATAAAAATCCCAAAGAGGTCAATCCCTGATTTAAGTGCAGAACAGAATCCAACCTTAACCTGTGGAGTTATAATCAGTGCCTCCATGACACCTTCCTACTAACGTAAAATTCAAAACTAAGAGCATTTACCTTTGTCCTGCATGAAATCATTTTTCAAGAAGTTGCTAGGTTCTGCTACAAGATGAAATAATATTTTCCTTTGTTAAAATTAAGAACAAGCAATTAAAATTAAGTACGAATAAACTCAGTTTCAATTAGGATATGTTAAAAAGGAAGACTATCAGATGGATAAGATTTTAGTTGCTAAAATTAGTTTGACAAGCTTTAGCTTGATTATTTGATTGTTAGCCACAGGAGTAGCCAAGAGCTGTCAACAATTTAGCAGTGAAAGTTTCCAGCTATTTTTAGGTCAAAATATTAATGATCTGTATTCTCAGTAAGCAGAACCCTGTATTGGGGAAAAAATGCTCTGTGCTAATATGATTGGTATTGGTCCCAACTTTTCCTATTGATTACTAGTAAGACTGGACCCAATTGTGATGCCAAAATATAGAAATCGACATTGATATGTACCGAGCAGTACTACTTGCCAATATTAGTACTATTTTTACAAAGGAAAATTAGGGTTAGAAATTTCATTATTTTTAACATGAAATCCCCTATGAATGAAACCTTCCTAACTTTCACAGTTTTAAAAGATAAAGTGTATTTATTAATGTTTTTCCATGCAGTGAAATATTATCTTCACTGGAATGACAAATCACAGACATGCAATATACTTTGGCAGGAAGCAAACTGGGGTGCAGCATGGTATTCTAAATTCTTTAGGGCAAGAACTGTCTTTTTTTGTTTTGTGTTTCTCACACCAGGGGTCTTGGTCCAGGACTGGGGCTCCTAGGTGCTACGATAATACAAATAATAAACAATATTATTTAACACTACAATTAATATCAATCTCTGAGAAGGCAATACAAATGCTAGGTTTCTCAGATGGCTCTTTAACTTATCAGAGGGCCTTGGTTCATACACACATCAGAGCATACACAGCTCTAAACCAGTAATTAATATCTTGTATGTTCACTGAGATGTGACTATCCCCAGTAAACTCTATGGTCTTTACTTCATTAATTCTGAAGTCAGAGCTTTCCAAGAAACTAATTTCTTAATTATGAACTCTGATCATTCAATTTGTCAAATTACTGAATGGAAAAAATAAATCAATCATTTACCTTTCTAATCATGATAGAATCATTTCATGTCGGACACTTATACAAATGGGACTAATGCATTTCATTTAAAGCCACAGTTGAAAGCTAAAACAACAAGCAGTAGGAATGCAGAGATTAACTTCTAATGCCTCGGATAGATAAACCAGCATTTACTAAGAGACAAATGCCCTGCAGGCACAGGTTCCCGCTGGGGCCAGTGTGGGGCCATTGAGCTGGGGGGAGCACCATAAAGCACTGTGCCTCTGGTACTAAGAATGCCTCTTGCATGTTGTACCATCCCATAGAAGAGTGCAGTGTGCATGTCACTTAGAGGCAAACAGTTGTGGTCACAGTTTTATCAACAATATATATTTATAGGAAAACAGCCTTTTTTCAAAACCAACAATTCCACAAGAAACAAAAACAATTTTGAGATTTTAATTTTTTGTCACCTTTTTATTTTTTTTGTCACCTTTTTTGTCACCTTCATTACCAGCTCTAGCAACAAGTCAGCCCTGCTGGCTGGTATGGAAATGTATGAGGCCCATGGCCCTGTCTCCTCCCTCCCATTTAAGGATAACTACAGTACCAGAAAGTATGAGTGGGAACATAGAATCATAGAATATTAGGGTTGGAAGAGACCTTAGGAGGTCATCTAGTCCAATCCCATGATCAAAGCAGGACCAACACCAACTAAATCATCTCAGCCAAGGCTTTGTCAAGCCGGGCCATAAGAACCTCTAAGGATGGAGATTCCACCACCTCCCTAGGTAATCCATTCCAGTGCTTCACCACCCTCCTAGTGAAATAGTGTTTCCTAATATCCAACCTAGTCCTCCCCCCACTGCAACTTGAGACCATTGCTTCTTGTTCTGTCATATGCCACCACTGAGAAAAGCCTAGCTCCATCCTCAGGTAGTTGAAGGCTGTTATCAAATCCCCTCTCACTCTTCTCTTCTGCAGACTAAATAAGCCCAGTTCCCTCGGCCTCTCCTCGTAAGTCATGTCCCCCAGCCCCCTAATCATTTTCATTGCCCTCCACTGGACTCTCTCCAATTTGTCCACATCCCTTCTGTAGTGGGGGGACCAAAACTGGACGCAGTACTCCAGATGTGGCCTCACCAGTGTCGAATAGAGGGGAATAATCACTTCGCTCGATCTGCTGGCAATGCTCCTACTAATATAGTCCAATATGCCGTTGGCCTTCTTAGCAACAAGGGCACACTGCTGACTCATATCCAGCGTCTCGTCCACTGTAATCCCCAGGTCCTTTTCTGCAGAACTGCTGCTTAGTCAGTCAGTCCCCAGCCTGTAGCAGTGCATGGGATTCTTTCTTCCTAAGTGCAGGGCTCTGCACTTGTTCTTGTTGAATAGTGTTACCATTCGTCCGGATTCCCCCAGACATGTCCGGCTTTTTAAGCTAAAAATAGCATCCGGGGGGAATTTGTAAATGTCCGGACTTCCCCCCCATGCAGAGCGCGCGCGGCTAACAGTGCAGCCGGCCGGATGGTGTCACTTACATGGGGCTCCGACACTCAGCCAGAGAGGGCTCCTCCTCCTCCTCCCCCCTGCGGCAGAGCTCCCTCCCTCCCTGCATCGCAGATCGGCTCCGGCAGTCTGGAGCTCCTCCCCCACTGCTGCCCAGCGTCGGACGAGCGGCTCATGCAGTTTCTGAGCAAGTTCACAGAGACATTAGGTGAAGAAAGACCAACCACAAGGGGGCAGGGGGTCGGAGAAGGGGCAGGGAGGTTCTGGAGGGGGCAGTCAAGAGATGGGGGGGGGTTGGGAATTCGGGGGGGGGTTTCTGGGGGTGTGGATAAGGTTTTGGGCAGTCAGGGTACAGGTAGGGGGTAGGGTCCTGGGGGGCATTTGGGGGGGGGGTCTTAGGAGGGGGCAGTCAGGGGACATGGAACAGGGAGGCTCTCTTAATGGCTCTCCATGTGTCTCTGGACCCTCTCAGCTGTCGGGCTTGGACGGAAACATTGCCTGAGGGTAATCATAATATCATAATATAGCTTGCCACTACCCCAAGTGCATACCCAAGAAGGCGGATACCCCAATGAAGAGCCATACGTGCTCGGTCTGTGGGCTTGGTTTTCATACTAGATCTGGATTGAGCCAACACTGTAGACATAGACACCCTGCTGTGAGGAATGAGCAAAGAAAAGAAGATATGGCTGCTAAAAGTAAGATCAAAGAGGGATCGACTAGATCTCGTATATGGACCAAAGATGAGGTTGCGCAGCTTATACAGTTATTCCATGCTCTAAATTTTCAAATTTTTAATATTGTTTTGAACATTAACATATTTAGTGTTATTTAATATCTGTCCTTCAATAGAATGGTTTTAACTATATAATAAATACTTATTAATGGATGAAATTCCAATTTAAATTATTAGTTTATTTTTTTTTTAACTACTGGATGTGGATGTGGACTGGCCGCGTATAATAACCAGGAAAGGGCAGGTAGTCACGCCTGTACATAAATAGGGGCTGGGGTTCTGGAAGACAGTTAGGAGTAGGGGTCCCAGGAGGGGGCAGTCAGGGGACAAGGAGTGGGGGGGGTGTTCGGGAGTTCTGGGAGGGGGCTGTCGGGGGGCAGGAGTGGGGAGAGGGATTGGAGCAGTCAGGGGACAGGGAGCAGAGGGGTTTAGATGGGTCGGGAGTTTTGGGGGGGGCTGTCAGGGGGTGGAGAGTGGTTGGATGGGGCATGGGAGTCCCAGGGGTCTGTCTGGGGGTGGGGGTGTGGATAAGGGTTGGGGCAGTCAGGGTACAGGTAGGGTGTAGAGTCCTAGGGGGCCAGTTAGGATGGGGGTAGGGTCTCAGGAGGGGGCAGTCAGGGGACAAGGAGCGGGGGGGTGGTGTTTGGGAGTTCTGGGAGGGGGCTGTCGGGGGGCAGGAGTGGGGAGAGGGATTGGAGCAGTCAGGGGACAGGGAGCAGCGGGGTTTAGATGGGTCGGGAGTTTTGGGGGGGGCTTTCAGGGGGTGGAGAGTGGTTGGATGGGGCATGGGAGTCCCAGGGGTCTGTCTGGGGGTGGGGGTGTGGATAAGGGTTGGGGCAGTCAGGGTACAGGTAGGGTGTAGAGTCCTAGGGGGCCAGTTAGGATGGGGGGAGGGTCTCAGGAGGGGGCAGTCAGGGGACAAGGAGCGGGGGGGTGGTGTTTGGGAGTTCTAGGGGGGGGCTGTCGGGGGGCAGGAGTGGGGAGAGGGATTGGAGCAGTCAGGGGACAGGGAGCAGAGGAGTTTAGATGGGTTGGGAGTTTTGGGGGGGGCTGTCAGGGGGTGGAGAGTGGTTGGATGGGGCGTGGGAGTCCCAGGGGTCTGTCTGGGGGTGGGGGTGTGGATGAGGGTTGGGGCAGTCAGGGTACAGGTTTGGTGTAGAGTCCTAGGGGGCCAGTTAGGATGGGGGGAGGGTCTCAGTAGGGGGCAGTCAGGGGACAAGGAGCAGGGAGGCTTAATGGCTCTCTTAATGGCTCTCCATGCGTCTCTGGACCCTCTCAGCTGTCGGGCTTGGACGGAAACATTGCCTGAGGGTAGTGAGAGAATGGGTTATCGGTGAGGTGGGGGTGGGCGTGAGCCCGGTCAATAGGGGCAACCCCTACCAAGATCTGAGCCTTTTCTCACACGCCCGTTAGAGCTCGACATTATGCTGTTTGGGACCCCTCTTTGAGGAAAGCCTCTGGATTGCAAGTCCAACCGCTACCTCCTCGTGGTGAGAGTCGGTAACTGGCTTGGATAGCCAGGCGGATTGCGGAGGACGAACCCACATCCCACATTCAGTGGGGTGTGGGACGGGGTTGGGCAGCCCCATATGGTGCTACATGGATGCCCCCCTGGTAAGGGTAACCTCCCCCAGGTACGGGTTGACTCCCCCTGGTAAGGGTTAGATTCCCCCTGGTAAGGGTAGTCTCCCCCAGGCACGGGTTAGTTTCCCCCTGGAAAGGGTAAGTTTCCCCCAGGTACGGGTTAGTTTCCCCCTGGAAAGGGTTAGTTTCCCCCTGAGAAGGGTAAATCTTTTAGCTATGGAAAAAAGTAATTTATATTTTTATACCGGATTGGCGCTGGACCGGGTTAATAACGCCCCCGCTGTTGGCTTTGATGCCCCGGCTGACAGTGTTAAATATATTAGGGGTGTGATCAGGGTCGCTGGACCAATGGATAAAATGGTGTGGACTATAATGAAGTCTCATGAGCATGAGAGTGAGAATCAAGTCCTCCCAGTGGAGCATGGAGAGGAGGTAGAGGAGAATGTTTGTGATGATCATGGTGAGGAGATTTTATCTATCTTACCGATGGTTTTTACAAGGGACACTTTTAATGATTTAACTATGGACAGTTTTAATCCAGATTTTAAGTATTTAAGTACATTTGATGATCCATATGTTAGGGAATCGGGATATCTTAATGCTCATTTAGTTAATGGGTCTAGTTTATTAAATAGTTTTAGACCAAGTACTGATTTTAATAGGGATCGTAATAAGGATCTTAACAGTACTGGTAGTAATATAAATATATTAGAAAGTAGTTCGTGGAAGGATGGGGTTTTTTATTTAGAGTATCCCGTTGATAGTTTTAATTGTCCAATATGTCCCCAGATATTACCAACATTTGGTAAATGGGCCAAACACATTAATGTGGTTCATAAAAGTAAAGCCATACGAGTTGTATGTAGTAAATGTGGAAAATCTTCTCAATATCGTAATATAGCTTGCCACTACCCCAAGTGCATACCCAAGAAGGCGGATACCCCAATGAAGAGCCATACGTGCTCGGTCTGTGGGCTTGGTTTTCATACTAGATCTGGATTGAGCCAACACTGTAGACATAGACACCCTGCTGTGAGGAATGAGCAAAGAAAAGAAGATATGGCTGCTAAAAGTAAGATCAAAGAGGGATCGACTAGATCTTGTATATGGACCAAAGATGAGGTTGCGCAGCTTATACAGTTGGAAAGGAAATATATTGGGAAAAGGAATATAAATAAATGTATTGAGAGCGAGATGAGGACCAAAACGAATAAACAAATATCAGATAAAAGACGAGAATTAGCAAAGAAGAAGTTAGTGGTAACAGGAGATAGGGAGGAAGTGACTGAGGTAGAGGACATTAGAGTAAATATATTAGAAATTCCGCCCCCAAGAGAGAGGATTTTCCCACTAAAAGGACATCCAGAAGTGGATTTAGTGGAGAAAATATGTAAACGGGGAAAACAAAGTAGGGAGGGAAGAGAAATAATAAATAGTTTAGGGGAAATTGAAGGATTATTAAAGGAGGATTTAACAAAAGCTCTCGGATGGGCAATGTTGGAAAAATTATGTTATTCATTAGTAGAGGGAAAGGACCCTAGAAATGAAAGTCAAATAGAGTTGAGGAATAAAGGAAAAGGGAAGATGAGAAAGGACGGGAGAAGGAAGCAATTTAATGCAATTAGGAGATATGCTACAAAGAAAGCTAAGTATAAATTTTATCAACAATTATTTGATAAGGATAGAAGAAGATTGACTCGCATTATAATGGGAGAGCCAGATAAGGCTAAGTGTGCTATCCCTATGAAAGAAATTGAGGAATACTATGTAAATATTTTGGGAACAATTGGACATGGTAATATGATAGGGTGGCCATCATCCACAGAGAATGCGGATAATGATATATTAATGAGTCCGATCTCTGTGGATGAGATTAGAATAGCTTTAAGAGAAATAAGAAAAGATAGTGCTCCTGGCCCAGATAAAGTAAAAGTGAGCAATTTGTGGGATATTTTTAATTTAGACTCCTTAATACTTACAAAAATTTTTAATATATGGTTTCTAAATAGACAGGTACCAGATGAATTTAAGAAAAATAGAACGATTTTAATACCAAAGACACAAGATGAGGAGGAAATGAAGAAGTTAACATCTTGGAGACCATTGACAATTGGGTCAGTTTGGATTAGAATCTATACCAAAATATTAGCAAAAAGACTGGTGGAAACAGTTAAGATATGTAGTAGACAAAAAGGGTTTATATCCGCCCCTGGGTGTGAGGAAAATATTGCTATATTAGATAATTTGATTAAAGGGGCTAAACGAAATGGGAATGAAATTGCAATAGTGTTCGTAGATCTGGCTAAAGCATTTGATTCTGTGGGACACGGACATATAATAGCCGGGTTGAGAAGATTTGGTATAGATGAACATTTTATAGATATTATTAGGGACCTTTATGATAATTGCACAACTAGGGTATGGGTGGGTGATGAAGCTACTGAGTCTATTTTAATTAGGAGGGGGGTCAAGCAGGGTGACCCGTTGTCCCCAATTTTGTTTAATATTGCTATGGATCCCCTTTTAACTAGATTAGAAGTAGAAGGAAGTGGTTTTTATGTTAAGGGTAATAGTGTCACGTCATTGGCTTTTGCCGATGATGTGGCAATTTTAAGTAGCTCATATAAAGGAATGATCAAAAATTTGGGTATCTTAGAGGAGTTTTGTAAAAATACTAATCTCTCTGTTAATGTGAAGAAAACGAAAGGCTTTCATATTTTAACTAAACATAAAACCTATGTAGTTAATCCTAAGGATAATTGGCAGATAGGGTCAGAGGAGATTGAATATGTTCAACCAGGGGATTTTGAAAAATATTTAGGGGCTAGAATAGATCCCTGGATAGGTGTAGGGGGACCGGTACTTAAAGAAAAATTGAAAGATTGGAGTGAGAATTTAATTAAGGCCCCATTAAAACCGGCCCAAAAAATATTAATTTTACAGACATACATCTTACCGAAGCTATTTTATAATCTTCTTTTAATAGAACCCCCTTTTAATCTTTTAGACGATCTTGATGTGTTAGTTAGAAAAATAGTTAAAGAGATTTTACATTTACCTCAGTGTACCACAGATGGGATATTTTATTCTAGAGGTAGGGATGGTGGTTTAGCTCTCACTAAGTTTAGTGTGCAAATCCCAAATATGTTAATTCGTAAATGGAGGAGACATATTGTCTCAAGAGATGATTGGATGGACCTATCTTATCTATATGCAGGAGAAAAATCTTGTGGATAAAATATTGTCATTTAGTGCAGTAACATCTCATCCCAAGAAATGGAGGGAAGAGGAATTTTTAAGATGGTCGGAACTGAGATGTCAGGGAATAGGGATAAAATATTTTAAAAATGATTTAATTAGTAATTCGATTTTTAGAAACTCTAGTAAAGTTAAATAGTCAGCGTATATCGCAGCATTGCAGCTTAGGGCAAATATTTATCCTACTAGGGAGACATTAGCAAGAGGAAGAGGAGGTGTGAATGCTCTTTGTAGATGGTGCGGTAAGGTGCGGGAGACTGTTCCCCATATCTCAGGACAATGTTATAAGACTAAGAATGCTAGGATAAAAAGGCATAATAGAGTAGTGTCTGCAGTTGTAGATAAGGTTGGTAAATTAGGGTGGAAGGCAATGATAGAGCCCCATTTGAGAAATAGTAAGGGTGAGTTAAGAAAGCCAGATATTATATTTATAAAAGGAGATACAGCAGTGGTGGTTGATGTTACAGTGCGATGGGAGGATAATGCCGGAAGTTTGGAACAAGCCCACAGTGAGAAGGTGGCTTATTATCTTGAGTTAGAGGAAGAAATTAAAAACTTAACGGGAGGTAAAAATATTCACTTCTTTGGTTTTGTGCTTGGGGCGCGTGGCAAGTGGAGTGAAGGTAATAATGATTTGTTACAATTATTGGGAATGGACAGAAGTAAAAATTTTAAGGAGAGTATATGTAGACTTGTTTTATATTCCACTATTGGTATGATGGCTATATTCTTGCCAAAACTAAATTTTAGCTATTTTGGTTTCCATGCTCTAAATTTTCAAATTTTTAATATTCTTTTGAACATTCACATATTTAGTGTTATTTAATATCTGTCCTTCAATAGAATGGTTTTAATTATATAATAAATACTTATTAATGGATGAAATTCCAATTTAAATTATTAGGTTTTTTTTTTTTTTTTAACTACTGGATGTGGATGCGGACTGGCCGCGTATAATAACCAGGAAAGGGCAGGTAGTCACGCCTGTACATAAATAGGGGGTGGAGTCCTGGGGGGCAGTTAGGGGCAGGGGTCCCAGGAGGGGGCAGTCAGGGGACAAGGAGCGGGGGGAGGGTTGGGGGTTCTGAGGGGGGGGGAGTGGGAGGGGCAGGGGCGGGGCTAGGGCAGGACAGGGGCGGGGCTCCTCCCGTCCTCTTTTTTGCTTGCTGGATTATGGTAACCCTATTGTTGAACCTCATCAGATTTCTTTTGGTGCAATCCTCCAATTTGTCTAGGTCACTCTGGATTCTATCCCTACCCTCCAGCATATCTACCTCTCCCCACACCTTAGTGTCATCTGCGAATTTGCTGAGGGTGCAATTAATCCTATCATCCAGATCATTAATAAAGATGCTGAACAAAACCAGACCCAGGACCGACCCCTGGGGCACTCCGCTTGATACCAGCTGCCAACTAGACATCGAGCCGTTGATCACTACCCACTGAGCCCAACAATCTAGCCAGCTTTCTATCCACCTTATAGTCCATTCATCCAATCCATACTTTTTTAACTTGCTGGCAAGAATATGACACTGCTCAGGAGAGAACAGGGACTGCAATTGTGCCTAGTGCCTGTGTACCGGATGCAAGGCTTCTTTTGTCCTCCCCCAATCCACTGCACACACATGGGCCCTAATAAGAGCACAGCCTAACTTTAAATAAAAATATAGAGCGTGTTTTAGGAAATGCTTAATTTTTTGAGGAATACTTGCCTTTGTTTCAGAACCTCCATTACTGTAAATAGTGCTGGTATCTCTCAGTGACTGCAGCCATTTGAATGATACTGTACTTCCGTTCAGGCACACAGAAAGTGCTGCTCACCATTCAGATGCATGAGAAAAGTTTCAAATTTAGGACAATGTAGGGGAAATTCTCTGATATTTATTAGGGAGTAGCTTAAAGTACAGAATGCAATACAAGACTTACATTACATGCAATTTACTGCAGTTGGACCCATACCAAATCCCAGATCTGAACGCCCAGACACTTTGGGAAAGTCCTAATCTGACTTTTTGATGCCTTTGAAAACTCTCTTATCTCACTTATGTTTTCATACTTTGAGCTGCCCTTTGTGTGTCTCAGATTATGGCATCAAGCTATCTAGATGGAAGCTTCCTGCATCATTGCTTCATTTTCTTTTATGTATGTTCACATCGTTGAAAAGTTATTAATGATTTAACTCTCCTTTGAAATTAGATGTAAAGAATAGAAAATCTTTTATTATTATTATTACTACATTACAGCTTTTCTCTAATTGAAGAAATGGTGCCAACTGTCTATGCCACATTCTTAGATGTTAATTTATACAAATGCTGTTCCTGATATGCAATTACAGTAAACAACAATTTGCAGAAACAGGTCATTCCAGTCATTTATTATGAGGTTTCTTAAGCAATTTAATATCATGGACCACATCTCGATAAAGATACTGTGCTGTAGGCCACCTCCTCCTTGATTCACAGTCACATGGACAACCTCTCCTCCTTTTTATAAACACATAATGCCCCTGCGGAAACTTTAGTTGCTTACATGGAAAAAATAATATTAGGAAACTATTTAATGTATTTTTAGCTTCTTTAAATGTAATTTAGCAGCTGGAAACATGGAGGGAATGCAGTAACATGTCCCCAACCAGCTCTCTGTGAATGGACTGAATTTGTATTGTTTGTATACAGTACATCTTACAATACACAACGAGTTACATCTTAACACAATTATTATTACTATGATTTTTTATTTGCATTACCATAGTGCCTAGGAGCTCTAGTTATGTACCCAGACCCCACTTGGTAGGTGCTGTACAAAATAAGTCATGGATTCAAATCTAGGATCTTTAGCATCTGCCACTTGAGCTAAAGAAACTCAATTAGCTACCATTAAGTAGCCAAACTATAGAGGGACACACAGTCACATACTATACAAGCTAGACCTGAGTATCCAGAGACCACAGAGTTCCAGACCCATTTTGTAGTAAACTATGGCTACAGAAATATGGACAGTATGGTCATACAACAACCTGGGACCTTCAAGACTAAAGATCACAAGCTCCTAGCACTTGAGCTTTAGCTGTGCACAATACCTACCCTCATATTAATTCTGTTTACGCTCCTTTCCTTACTGAATTGGCTATTGAACAGAACTGTGTTCCACAAACCCAAAAGCATTGTTAATTTGATCATCCAGAAGTTTTAGAATTGGATGCAAAGTAGCTCATGAATAATTGAACACCTTTGTGAACAAAAAGCACTGCCATTCACATTGGATTAACTCAACTCCAATTTATTCGTAGGCCAAAGGTGCTGCAAGAAGCATCACAAAGAAGTGCCTATAGCATTTTTTAGACTTTTTTACAGCAATATTGTACGCCTATAACATTGCAGATGTTCAAGGTACACCAAGAAAGAATTAGTGGTCTAATTATCCCTTAACATTCAAAAGATCCTGCAATGATTCAATACCTATATGCAAGAAAAAGTTTCAGAAACAGGAAGAATTAGCACATCCAAGATCTTTAATACTAAGGAGGTGTGAACACATTTTTCCTAATTTTGAATCCATCCAAACATCGTGGTTTGATTTGAACACTATTGGATTTCTCTTCTACTTATAGGAGACTTAAAAATAGGAGCAGGGAGGAAAAAAATTATCTGGAAAAAACATGGGGTGGGGGAAAGAGGAGAGGGGGAGATGGAGCAGAGAAGCAGCAAGGAAATAGGGGCTAAACTATGGGAGATAACATGGAGAGAGAAATTCTAATGATAATAGATATACTATGTGTGTGAAATGGACTAATCTAGAAGTCTATGTATAATCTATGGGAAGGACTCCAAGCACCTCTGGTCATGCCTGTCTCTAAAATATATTGGCTGGATCTGCAGCTGCTGCAATCAACATAGTTCTATTGAAGTCTATTGAGCTGCCCAACTAATTTGATGCATCAAGATAGGTCATCCTAGCTTTTAGTTGGTTGTTCTTCTGTCTCTAATACCCAGCAAAGAACCCACTTTTGTTAGGGGAAAAGAACACTCACATATAGAAAAAATGGGTTTGAATTTGCTGGAAAATGTTCAAAGAGTTTACTCCACAAAGTCTGCCTCTCCATGCCTAATATTAGATCAGAGAGGGAGAGATGAATGTGTAACCTTTTCTTTGTAGAAAAAGTGGAAACAAGAAATAACAAGGAGTAATATAAGGAAAGGCAATGATCTAAAATTAACCCAGCTAGATCAATGCCATTTATCAGTAAAGCTCTAATATAGACAACCTTAATCACCACAACAGCATGAAAGTTTTTCTTGTGTATAGCAGGCAAGCACCAGAAATGTGTATCCTGCAAGACAAACATTAACCCTTGACAAAAAGCTGTTATGCCACCATATTATTAAACAATTTAAAAAAATGCTCTAATTATAGTAAGCAACGAACTCCCAATACATTTAAGTCTGTTTCTTAGCTATGTATGTAAAGCCCAATTTGCAAAACTGTCCAGCTGTGAGATCCCCATCTTTCTTTGTTTCTAATATTCAGATGTGTAGAGCACCCACAGCATTCATTGACTTGAGCCGGAGTTTTAGATGCTCAGCACTTCTGAAAATCAGGTCAAACACAGTCAAAGTTAGATACAGAAAATGTAAGGCACCAAAAACCAGAGAACAGTTGAAAGTTTTGGGCTGCAACTGCAGGCTCCTTAGGGTAAAGGCTGTGTCTTCTATTGTGCCTTGTATATAGCACATTGTCAATGCTTGATAAACAAGCAATTATAATAGTAAAAATGAGAATGTGGAAAGAGATAAGCCTTGTTGCCTGATCCACTAGTTACTATCATGCTTACATCTATTCCTGCCTGTAGTTCTAGTGGGGGTATGCACAGAAGTGAAGACACAGTAACTGTGTGCAGGACTGAGCTTTTAGATCAGATTTATGAAGGAATTTAGGTGCCTAAAGATGGAAATGGGCACCCAGTGGGGTTTACAGAAGTGCCTAAGTGAGTTAGTCACCTAAGTCCCATTGACTTCAATAGGGTTTAGGCCCCCAGTCTCCAATCATACTAGCGGATCTATATGGGCAGACATGTATGCCCTCATGAAGCCACGCAGAAGTCAATAGGCAACACACGGGTGCAGGAGCCCACTTGTGCAAATCCAGCTGGAGGATCTGAAACTATGTTTTTGTCAGCTTCACCAGGTGCTGATCTGAACATGCCACAAAAGAAATATGGTATTTTCTGCTTTTATTGTATTGATTCATGCTTCTCCATTCATCTCTCCATCCCCCCCTCAACAAAAATTGGCCTAATTCAAAAGTGACTATAGCTTATGGCTCCTACAGTGCTATTCTGACTCACTCCAGTACCACCAAGACAGCTCATTATACAAAATGGCATCTGTACAAACTGCACATGCACACAGATGTGACGTTTATAAGCTGTGTATGGAATTTTCAGGGGAAAGCCCATGAGACAAGCCCACATTATTCGCTATTGTTTGGAATGACTTTAGTTCATTTTTGTATTGTAGCGCGTACTAGGTCAGCCTACACGGTAGATTACCTTTTTGCTTTTAATGTAGGTAGCATCTGGATAATGAACAATTCAAATGCATTGGGGATGCACTAAATCATTGGGAAAGAAACACAGATACAAGTGCTCTGATTTCTTCAGGAAGAATCCCGTTAAAGTGGAAAAATAGTAATTACTCTTAAAGCACACAGTCAGCAGCAGCAGCTATACTTGAGTAACAGTAAAAAATTCACATAATCTCAGAAGCAGCTGGTCCAGTGCAGGCAAAATAGACATTGCCGGCTGTCCTGCTTTTCTGTGTGCTGCACAAATCTCAGAGTAGAACACAATGGAAGACCAAAGAAGAAAGGAACCCACCCCAAAGAGAATAGTGAGGCTATGTCAGGTTCGTCTAACTACTTCCAGATATCCTCTCTCCTCTCCATTCATTCTCACATTCAGTCTATCAAAACAACATCCAAAATATCATCTATCGTACCTGTTACTCTGACATGTCCAACCCCACTTCACACCCCTTTCCATCATCTTGTGCATAAAATGTTTACCTTTGCTTTGCCTTCAGGGCTCTGTATAGTTTAGCTCCTGAGTACTTCTTAGGTCTTGTCATTTTTTATTCTTCTTCCTCATGATCCAGTTCCTTGGCACACGTGCCACTTATAATCCCCTTTTCCTATTTTTCACCTCCAGACCTTCTTCCGTATGTCCCTAGGAATGGTCTGAGTCTCTGTTCCATTCTCTACACTGCACAATCCCTGAGCTAGTCTCCAATATCATCTCATTCTTGGGGTTTGGCTTTATTGGTAACTAAATAATAACACAACATAACCCTTTAAATACAGGCTCCCTACCCCTGGAATCCATTCCCTCACCCAATCTGCCCCACATTTCCCTTCCTGTCCTGCCTGAAAACACATTTCTATAAGGCCTTTAAACCCTAGGTACTCCTTCAGAAGTGCTAACAAAACAGCAGAAGTTTACAAAATAGTGATAAAAGCAATGCAGTTTGCAAGATGCATGATAAGCTTCACTTCTTATTCACTTATTTGCTTCAGCCCATCCCCTCTTACCTTATTCATATACTGTTGGTTCAATTATTCCTAGCATCTGAACTCAACACGGAAGGTGAGGGAGTGGGGTGCCAAGGAACCAGTTACAATGCCCTGATCCTGTGCTAGCCTGGCCCTGATGTCAGTTAGAAAAGCCCGGGGGCTGCTCAGACTTAAAGAACAGAGGATCAACATAGCAACGCCTCTGTTTTCACACTCCTGTTTCTTACATGGCATACTTCCTTATGCATGTCGTGGGAGGATGTTGTTGACTGAAAAGCTGTCTGCCAATGAGATATTCCCATCCACCAGGAGAATTCCTCACTGACCAACTACAACCAGAATCTGGCCTCTTTGTGCCACCTGAACAGCACAAAGTTGATGAAACATATTGAAGAATCTGACCGCAACTTTCTAGAGTATGAGCAAAGTGCCCGTCGTGTCTTTCATTCTAAAGATATCATTATTATTTATCGGTATTTCAGTAGTACCTACAATGTGTGAGGTGTGATGTCCCATCTTGAACCCAGGCTTGGGTGTTCCCAGACAGCTGTTGCATCCTGACCTCCACCCAATTCCTACTGAAACTTGGTGGGCTGAGAGGCTAGTAGGACGATAGCGTCTGCCAAGGTACCACCCATGGGAGCCCTCATTGGAGGATTGCCCGGCTCCACCGACTGGTTCAACCACACTATTTGATGAAATTCAATGTTGATAAATACAAAGTAATGCACACTGGAAAACATAATCCCAGCTATACATATAAAATGATGGGGTCTAAATTAGCTGTTAACACTCAAGAAAGAGATCTTGGAGTCATTGTGGATAGTTCTCTGAAAACATCCACTCAATGTGCAGTGGCAGTCAAACAAGCAAACAGAATGTTGAGCATCATTAAGAAAGGGATAGATAATAAGACACAAAATATAATATTGCCTCTATATAAATCCATGGTATGCCCACATCTTGAATACTGCGTGCAGATGTGGTCGCTCCATCTCAAAAAAGATATATTGGAATTGGAAAAGGTTCAGAAAGGGGCAACAAAAATTATTAGGGGTATGGAACAGCTTCTGTATGAGGAGAGATAAATAAGACTGGGACTTTTCAGCTTGGAAAAGAGAGACGACTAAGGGGGGATATGACTGAGGTTTATAAAATCATGACTGGTGTGGAGAAAGTAAATAAGGAAGTGTTATTTACTCCTTCTCATAACACAAGAACTAGAGGGCACCAAATGAAATCAATAGGCAGGTTTAGGTTTAAAACAAACAAAAGGAAGTATTTCTTTACACAATACACAATCAACCTGTGGAAATCTTTGCCAGAGGACGTTGTGAAGGCCAAGACTATAACAGGGTTCAAAAAAGAACTAGATAAATTCATGGGCGATAGGTCCATCAATGGCTATTAGCCAGGATGGGCAGGGATAGTGTCCCTAGCCTCTGTTTGCCAAAAGCTGGGAATGGGTGACAAGGAATGGATCACTTCATGATTACCCGTTCTGTTTTTTCCTCTGGAGCACCTGGCATTGGCCACTGTCAGAAAACAGGATACTGGGACAGATGGATATTTGGTCTGACCATGGCCATTCTTCTGTTCTTATTTAAGTCAGAAGGAGGCACAGGAAGTTTGTCTGAGCAGTAAGGTGATTTTCTGTTTTGGCTGCATTGGACCCCGCTGGTGTCTGCCTCCTGCATGCAACCCTGTTCCTAATTCCTGCTCCACTTCTAGCTCCTGCCTCACCACTGCCTTCGCTCCTGTTCCCACCATGCTCCTGCTCTGTGCTCAATCCCTGCCTCTCCTCCACTTCCTGCCCTTACACCTCACCCCCAATCACTAGTTACCAGTCCTGGCTCCAACTGCTAACCCTGACTCTGGCTAGACCTATGGCTCTGGCATTTGGTATCTGACCTCGGCTCTGTCCCTCAGCTTCGATTCTTGGTTCTGACTCTGGCTTGACCCCTGGTAATTGGCAGTTGACTCTGGTAGTGACCCTAGGCTTCATTCCACAACCTGGATGCCAGCTCTGCACACTAGACCTAACTCCTGCTCTGACTACTAAACCAGACTTCCTACATTGCAGTCCATAACAGCAGGCTCTGTCCACACAGTCCTGGCTTTGAAGCATTCAATCTAATAAATAAGAAGCTCAAAATGGTTTCTTACTACCTCTGCATACTTTCCACATGGCTAAATCTCCTTGGTACTCCTATTTCTGAAGAAAATAGCTTGTAATGAAGCAGCTATTAATGATGATTGACATTAATAGCTGTGATTACAAAGGAGGATATGAACCCAATCCTGCTTTCATTGAGTGGCAGAGACTCTGTTTTTTGAGCTGAGACACGAGTCTAGCTCTATTTCTGCATGTATATGTAGTTAGATGTTCGGAAAAAAATGTCAAATGCTTTTTTTGTTGTATTGTGTTTATGGTGTAGGGGCGACAGCCACTGTATAGTTAAGGTTGCAACCACAGTCCCATTGCAAGGATAATTCTGAGCTCCCTTGAAACTTTGAGAAATTTTTCTTACAAATATTCATTCAAAATGTTGTCAGTATGAACTAGTAGCTTCCCACTGAGGAGACAGATAAAACTTAGTAAACATTTCAGACAGAGAAAATAATTATTCTGAAACTTCAGTAAACATTCCAGGGATTAAGAAAGCTCCAAGGGAGAGAAGAATGAGGAGGACTATGTTTGGCATGATTAATTTCTTAGGGAAATGGCTCTCAAGCTTTTTCATATTGCTAATCACTTAAAGCAATTTTTTCAGGGACACCTCCCTTCCCAACTCTAATCCCACTCTTCTTTGCAGCAAATAGAATGCAAATATTGCGCCAGATTCACCGATATATTCTGGCTGCCTTCCACTGCTTCAACAACACAATGCAGCTATAAACCCCATTTAATGAAATTTAATTTTACGTAAATTCTTTGTAATTTAAACCCATTTTAAGACAGCTTTACAGATGCTTTGATTCACTGGAGAAGCAGAAAGCAGCCAGAGTGTACTAAGTAAGCCTTATTCTCCTTTCTTACCAGTTTTACACTGATATAATTCCACTGACTTTAGCAGAATAATTGCCAGTTTACACCAGTGTGAGAGAAAGGAGAATCAGACAACTGAAATAAACTCACTTTAGTGCTATCCGTCTGACAGCTTGGTTACAAGATCTCATTTTTAATCTTTGATGGATGCATGACTTTATTAGTACTAAATCTTGCTTTAATGCCCATAGCTCCCACTTCTCTAATCTCCCCAGATTAGTTTAGCATTTCCCCTGCCCCGTTTTTCTTTGCGGTGACTACCCTTCCAATTTTGGTGTCCTCTGCAAATCTGACCATCTCTGAATTTTCACCAAACAAATACTTGACCAAGAGAGACATGAAACAGGTTTACAGATCATATCAAAGTGCTTTGAACATTATTTTTAGTGTACTTGGTCAAAATAGCTTCTGCAAAACCTAAGCGAGTGTTGCCCTTGTCTGTAACAAGCAGCAAATGTCACGATGCTTTACCACTGTGACAAGGCCACCTCCACAGAGGAACTGGAAATGTTCCAATGGACCACTGTGGTCTGTGACAATTTAAGATAAACACTATAGTAACCTATATTATGATCACCTTTTCTTTCTCTCTTATTCTTAGGTCTTATTCCATTTGAAGGTGAATTGCTAAGCAGAGGGTGATAGGTCAGATCAAGCCATTGTTCCATTCCTCAACATGATACCACTTTCTTCTTCAAATATTTTTTTTTAATCCCCATTCTGAAACATTCCTACTCATTAGTGATCTTAAAGCTTTGTTATACACACTGACTTTAGAGAGTTTCTATTCTGCTTAACAAGGCTGGGCTAGCAGGCAAACTGATTTATGATGACTAATACATGTATATACCGAAGCGGAGCTGGGAAACTCTGGCAAGTTTCCTCATTAGCTACAAGTTTTTGCATGGAGAGTTACAAGCTCACAAACTCTTTTTTGCTCCCTTAAACTCACTTTCTTCATTAAGCACTAAAATATAGAGAAGACCAATGGGTCCAGCTGCCTAGGTATGGTACTTGCAGCATTTGAAACAAGTCCAAGTTAATGGTGTATCTGCTTTTTCCTTCACCTGTCAGCTATTAATTGAAAACAAAACTAGAGGCAGTGGCTATATTTAAATCTTCCTCACTTACTGATTATATATCTTGAATACAGGACTTGTTACTCATTTTTGCTCAGATTGCTTTGTTTGCTTAGATTAACTTTCATGTCCTTTTAATAGTGGCCCACATATAGCACTTAATAGACCATATATAATAGACCAAAGCACTTTAATTCATTTTCATAACATCATGTGACCAAAGAGGCTAAGACCCAAATTTTCAAGCTTGGGCTCAAAGTGAATTGCCTACATTCACTTCAAAATATGTGAATTCAGTTGCAAAGAGGACAATCATCTTAATCTTCTATTGAAGTTACTAGGAACCATGGCTGCTCAGCCCCTTGGCAAATCGGGGCATTTATTTAGCTGCCTAAAAAACCAAAAAGTTTTAGGTGCTTAACTAGGTGCCCAAAAAGTTTGAAATGTTGACAAGCTGTCAAGTTCTTGGACCTTGCATGGTGAAACAGTAGTATTCTGCTGACACTTCTTGTCTGTTAGACAAGATGGCTCTCATTAGATCCAAGTCAATAGAATAAAAGGGTTTGTTTCTCCTTCTGAATCAGCATGACTAGGGGGTGATAGTCAAATCAGACCTAAGGGGCTTTACCAGGGAAAAAGCAGAATCATTTCATGAGGAGGAAGTTAACTGAATCAAAGGGTGGAGCTGGAAGGGACCCCGAGAGGTCATTTAGTCCACCCACCTGCGCTGAAGCAGGACTGTCCCTAGACCATACCTGACATGTGTTTGTCTAACCTGTTTTTAAAAAAATCTCTAATGATAGGGACTCCTTACTTTCCAGTGCTTAACTATCCTTATAGTTAGACAGTTTTTCGGAATATCTAACCTAAATATCCTTTGCTGCAGATTTATGCTCATTACTTCATGTCTTACTTCCAGTGGACATGGAGAACAATTGATCACAGTCCTCTCTATAACACTCTTTCACTTATTTGAAGACTGTTATCAAGTTTCACATTAGACTTCTTTTCTCAAGACTAAACATGACCAGTTCTTTTAACCTTCCACCATAGGTTAGGTTTTCTAAATGTTTTCTCGTTTTGTTGCCCCCCTCTGAACTCTCTCCAGTTTGTTCACATCTTTCCTAAAGTGTGGCACCCAGAATTACACACAGTACTCCAGCTGAGGCCTCACCAAAGCCGAGTAGAGTGGGACATTACCACCAGTTTTTTACATACACTCCAGAATAATAGCCTTTTTCACAACTGCATCACCATTATTGACTTATATTCAATTGGTGATCCACTGTAACCCCCAAATCTTTTCCAGCAGTACTCCTGCCCAGCCAGTTATTCCCCACTTTGAAGTTGTGCATTTGATTTTTCCTTCCTAATGCAATATTTGCACTTGCCTTTTTTTAATTTAATCTTGCTGAAATTAAACCAATTATCAAGGTCATTTTGAATATTAATCCTGCTCTCTGAAATGCTTACAATTCCTTCCATCTTGGTGTCATCCGCAAATTTTAGAAGCATACTCTCCACTCCATTATCTAAGTAATCAATGAAAATGTTGAATATACTGGATCCAGGACTGACTCCTGCAAGACCCTACTAGAAACATCCTCCAAATTTGACAGTGTACCATTGAGAACTACTCTTTCAACCAGTTATGCATCTACCTTATATTAATTTCATCTAGACAAGGTTTCCCTAATTCGCTTATGAGAATGTCATGTGGGACTATATCAAAAACCTTACTCAAATCAGAAATATCACATCTACAGCTTCCCCCATATCTATTAGGCCAGTAATCCCGAAAAATCCTAAGGGTTATATAGTTTTGTTCTGAAGTTAAGAATAAAGGAGAACTCCAAGAAGGGTGTGTGTTTTGGATGCTAACCAAATGTGTGGATGTGGGCATATGCTGTATTGAGAGGAGAGCAATGACTTTGCCTATCCATATCAGATTTACATGTAACTATACTTAGTTTTCAACTATATTAGGTTTCTTCAAGAGGGCATTATTATATTTATATTGTAATGCTACTGCTAAAGAGAATGCCCTTTGTAAGTGAACCTCATGAGCAGGAAAACCATTTGTTTGGAATCCGCGTTTAAATCAGTTTGCTTTATTCACCAACAGGAAAAAAAAATCATCTCAAAAAAATGTTAGTAGCAGCACTGGAAGATGAGATCACTGAAATGCATGGGGGGAAAAAACACGAAGACATAGGTGAGGTGTAAACTTTGCCAAGTTACAAAAGCAGCTCTGCATAGACATACTCAAGCCTTGTCTATATCAGGGAAATTTCATAAAATAGTCTGTCTAGTCTAACTGGATCTTACGCTTTTTGAGAAAGGAACTATTATTACAGTGTGTGTACACAATGCAGGGCCGGCTCCAGGAACCAGCCAACCAAGCACGTGCTTGGGGTGGCACCTTGTAAGGGGCAGCCAATCTTGGGGTGGCGGGGGGTGCTCTGGGTTTTTTTTTTTTTTTTTTAGTTTGGCGGGGCGGCGCTCAAGGTTTTTTGTTGTTGTTGTTTTTGTTTCGGCCGGGCGGCGCTCGGGGAAGTGGGTTGTTCTTGTTTCGGCAGCGTGGCGCTTGGGGGGGGGGGAGAAGGGTGTTTCAGGGGCGCGGCCCGGGGGGGGGTGTGTTTCGGCGCGCGGCGCTCGGGGGGGGTGTTTCGGTGGGGCAGTGCTGTGCTGGGGGGTGTTTTGGCGTGGCGGTGCGGCACTGGGGGGGTGTTTCGGCGGGGCGGCGCTGGGGGGGTGTTTCGGCGGGGTGGCGCGGCGCTGGAGGGGGGGTGTGTGTTTCGGCAGGGCAGCTTGGGGAGGCAAAAAAGTTAGAGCCGGCCCTGGTACAGTGTCATAAACCATCTTGGTGGGGCCTCTAGTTACTATGGTACTACTAATCCTCCTCCTAATACACCAGCTTTTAATTGGCTTAACTTCATAGACTTAATCCAAAGGAGCAAATGCCCTAGGTTCCACAAATAAAAGCTAAAAATATGGGGCCAGGTTCACCGATATACTCTCCATGTCTTTGCACATGTGAGGCAAAGCAACCAAAACCCCATAACCCAGTTTAATTAGCCATTTATGTCATGTTATCAGACACCATGCAACAACAGTGTGACCCAAATCAGCTGACACCATTGAATATAGTCCTTTGTGCACCGTTTTGAATTCCTTATTTAGTTCTTATTCACTCAGATACTGTACTGAAGGCAACTTATGACTCATTGGAGGAAATCATTAGCACTGGCAGTTAAGAACTTAAGGCTTGAGCCCACATTGCAGAATGTACTAAGAAAAAAAGACTGTGTGTGTGTGTGTGTGTGTGTGTGTGAGTGTGTGTGTGTAAAAAAGAGAGAGAGAGTGTGAGAGAGAGAGCTGATCCCAGTTCAGAGGCTAGAAATGCACTGTATAATTTACTTTCAGATCACAACTTTAATTGTTGCTTCATGCCGTCTCTAAATAACATGCTGTTTTATCCACTTGTTTCATCTTAAACTTTTCAGGGCAGATATCATTTATTTGTTATACATTTATGTAGTATCTAGTATGGCTAGTTGAAAATTTTCCATCTAAACAGTTGGATGGAAAAATTGGGATTTTGATTAAATTTTTCACAAAAAGTGTCATTGAAAGTGTTAACTGAAAAATTGAAATATTTTAACTTGATATGCTGCAGTATCCCATGGAATTGTAGTTAAATCACTCGATGTCTCCTTCATCTCAATGGGCTGGGCTCCAGACTTCATCTCCCATGATGTACCACAGCTACTGGACTCTGTTTATACACCTCCCTCCCCTCACTAACAGATGGTGGATGAAATTCAGTCAGGGAAAACAATCTTTAGAGCGGAATGGGAACAAGCTACAACTGTGGCAGCATTTCTGAATTGAAATACTTCAGTTTTCAGGTGAAATATTTACACTTTTATTTTTTTACCAAAATGTCTAAATTTTCTGCAGAAAGAACAAAAAAAGAAAAAGAAAAAAAAAAAAACATTTCCTAGCCAGCTCTAATGTCTAGCACAATGGGGCTGACATTTCTATATGCTAACAAAATATAAATAATAAATAATAATAATGTTAAGTAACAGATAATTAAACTTGAAACACAATAAAAACTAAAACATTGCACTGACCATTAGTAATTGTACTCAAATGAGTGATATATCTAGAGGAAGAAAAATATGTCTCCTTGTTTATTCACTCCCACTTCTTCTAATTATCTGTATCAAAAATGAATTCCCACTCTCTTCCTTATAGGTTCAATCAACAACATAGCAGAAAAACCCAATTAGCATTTAAAGGCTGCAACCTGTTTGAATTCCTTTGCATTTCCTTTGAGCTCCTCTTCCCAGCCAGAAATGCATTGAAACTGCCTTAGTCTATGCTTTTTGAAATACTGCTGCTATTTTGATTTTAATACATCAGGAACAAAAAAGATGTTATCCATTATCAGAATGGAGGCAATACGTTTTGCATGAGGTTGAATAAATGAGAAAAGAAGATAATCTAGCAATGTCATATCTGATGGTTTCAGAAAGTACGTTTATGTTACATAAACAAAAACTTAGTGTTGAAATGTTTTCCTCAAGACCATTTGCTTTTTATCTTGTCCATTCACTTCATTTCTCTCCAGAGTAAAGATATATAACATAAAAATAATTCCGAAGTCACACTATTAATAGGAAGTCAGGAATTGCCACACTGGATCAAATCAGTGCTCTAGTACTAACTGAAGTAGGCAGTTATGGGATTCCCCAGAGATAGTTAACTTACAGCCCTCATAGTAGAGACTGGCTTTTGCCCCAAGGTAGAAGGGCTAATATCCTACCCAAAGCTCTTTGTGGCTTTTTTGAGGAGGTTTGTGTAGTATTTATCATTATCAATCCGGATATTCTTGTTATCCATATAAATGTCCAATCTTTTTTAATCCTCCTAAACTTTTGGCCTCTAGGATATCTTGTGGCAATGGATGCCATGGGCTAATTATGCATTTTATGAAAAAAGTATTCTCTCTCATCGGTTTTCAATTTACCCCCCTTTAAGTTTCAATCAGTGTCCATTTGTTATTTTTATTATAAAAATGAGGACTGGAAGTTCTGAGTCAGCCTTCTCTATACTAGTGATTATACTGTGTAGTTTATTTCCCGCCTCTCATTCATCTTTTTTTAAAGATCTTTTCAATCTCTTTTCATATGAGAGAGTTTTTCTATGCCCAATCATTCTCATCTTCTGTCTCTCAACCTATTTCTGCTATATCTTTTTGAGATGGGGTGACCAGAACGGAGCACAGTATTCCAGATGAGGGCATACCATTCACTTTTTATAAAAATAGTATTATTCTTTGTAACGTTCTCCTTCCCATTCCTTCTACAAGTTGAAGATGCTCATCCTGATTCAAATTTTTCATGGTCTTGCAATGGTAGTGAAAGAGGTTTTTTTTCTATTCAGATAAACCAATTTAAGTAACTATCAGCCTGCTTTGATAACATTTCCTGTATGCTGGAAACCACAAGAATAAGACACAGCCTACGCCATACAAACAACAAGCCAAATATATTAAGAGTTTCAGTAGTATGTGACAGACCATCCACTGATTCTTCACTGTCTTGCAAGTTGGGTTTACATCTGCACAAATTAGGCGTAGAACACTACAAGAGCAAAACCGTGGCTTTTTATATACTTATTTTGCACCACTATAACTGACTACACTGTGCAGGGCATTGGAGAATATGGCTCTGCAAAAACAGAATTACACATTTTCAATGCAAAAACATCAGAAAGGTCCTAAAAATGAGGAGGATTTCATTTAAAGTCCTGACACACTGCCTACACCTTAAGACAAAGGCAGAAAGTTAAAGCTAGGAAGTGCTCTCTTTTCACAGAGGCAATGTAGGCAGATGTGTTCAAGAGACCTTCTTGGGTTTTTATTTTTGTTTGTTTTTCAATCAAGTGTTATTGATCAGCGGTCAGTAGTGTGAGCTGTATAAAACAGGGTCTCTGAAGGAAATCTGAATGTCAGTACACAAGTCTGCCCTCTCCACTAAATAAGTTCAAGTCCATTTGAGATAAACAAAATGAGCCCCAGTAGCAACTCTGTCTGATGCCTTGGAAGAAGGGAAATTTTATTTAAAAAAATATTGTTAGACTACTACTTCTTTTAACTAAAACAAAAGCAACTCTCTAAGAATACATTCAGCTGATGTAACTGCAGCCAAATTTCAGAAACTCTCTTTCCATAATCACACATCAAAGTTAGACTTCAAATGTGAAACGTGGTTTTGTAATAAAATTTAGTTCACCCTCATTTGCATTTCAAATAAACTATTAACATCTTACACAAAGGACCCAGAACGTATGAAGCACTTTGATATGTCAGCCAGTGCTTGCCAATGTGAGCATTACACTACAAGGTCCCATTAGAAGAACTTTACCACCTTTGTTATGTAACCTTAAGCCATCACCAATCTCAAAGTTTAAAACGCTGCCCTTATAGGGGTCTCTAAACCACATGAAATTCTGGGATGTATAGGGTTTACAGTTTCAAGAGCTTTCATAATATACACCTCTACCCCAATATAACACGACCCAATATAACACAAATTCAGATATA
The DNA here is from genome assembly GCF_027887155.1 of Malaclemys terrapin pileata. Classification (NCBI taxonomy): domain Eukaryota; kingdom Metazoa; phylum Chordata; order Testudines; family Emydidae; genus Malaclemys; species Malaclemys terrapin. The sequence goes on from NC_071509.1 coordinate 24,086,328, forward strand.
ACATGGTAAAGCAGCGCTCCGAGGGGGTGGGGCTGCACACTCCGGCGGATCAAAGCAAGTTCGATATAATGCGGTTTCACCTATAACGCGGTAAGATGTTTTGGTTCCCGAGGACAGCGTTATATCGGGGTAGAGGTGTACTTGTAGGCCAATTTTTACTTCATACCCATTTAATGCCCTCAATTTCACCATGAGTCCCCTTGCACAGTACACTACATATGGTGTACTTCTGAATGGGTGACAAGGTTTCCTAGAGCCACAAACTTTTACAAATTGAAAAGAAGCTTACTCAAATGATACAAAATACTAAAAGTCACAAAGATTAATAGGCCTGGTTCAGAACATGCTGCCAATCCAGGTGGCTTGGGAGTACCACTGGAAGGAGGTGGAAATGTCATCATGATGATGGTTGCTCCCACTCCAGTAGTATATGCTATGGAATACAAGATGGTTCACCTAACTGAGCTATAGGGCAATAGCTGCAGGACAGCAATACTGTGACGATGTTATTTATCTGTGTAATAGTGTGTCCTCATCTTGTGGGTACCCCATTGTCTCTTGTTGCTGGGCTGCACAGAGTCCTTGTCCCTGGCACCCTCTACTGGGCTGTCCCTTCGCCCTGCAATGGCCTTTCCCGGTCTTTGTCTTCTCCTATCTCTCCCTCTAGGTTTTTGTAGCTTGACCCTCCAGCCAAGTCACATGGATGTCTAAATCCCTTCTGGACTAACAGAGAAATTCCAAATGAAAATCCAAACAAACCTTGAAACGTCATGTGCCCCTCTCAGGTGCCATTGTAGTTCTCTTATTGGCCCCTTCCCTGAAGGGACCTAATCTGCTTCTGTAGCGTTCTTCCTCCAATGTCTTCTGTCAGTTAAATCCTATTCCAGGGCTTCTCTCTACCAGAGACCTGTCTCCTCCCCCCAACTCAGCTCCCTCAATCGACTTATAAGGGCTAGCTCCATGCCTTTGGCCAGTACGCAATTATTTAATCACTCCCCAAGTGCAGAGTATAACAAATTGAGTCTTTCTCTTGGCCTTGCAGGTGATAGAGGGTAAGTCCCATCAGAATCTGGTTAAGTGTTTTATCTCAGATAAAAACATACCAAATCACTGTTTGGAAAGGATATTTCTCTTGCCTATGTTTGGTTGATGATAATGTTTCTACCATTCTTTAAATTATAGAGATGGTTGTCATTATTCTGGGAAACGTCTGCCTTCTGATTTAATGGAAGATTGTTACTCTTTTGTGTGTAATGCACCCAGTGGCAAGGATGCATGTTTTAGAAATGCAAATAATACAAACACACTATTCTGAAAGCAGAGGTATAGTGCTGCAGCCACACCTCATCCTCCTGTGGGTGATACTCGCTCTTCTCACTAAGCAACCATAATCAGGCTCACTGAACCCTAACTGGAGATCAATACCACCACCAACATACCTTGTGTCAGCATTTTTGGATACAAAACATATATTGTCAGAAGTTTAGATGTAGCTGATTATGATTCATATTGGGATGAAACTTAGCATGCAAGGTTTTAGTCCATGATGTTATTTATTTTAAATACAAATGTCCAAAGTAAAAGCTGGTTAGACCATTTATCAGAGCATCATCATGAGATGAATATTAAAAGTCGAGCTGAGATGGCACTTTCATTCTAAGAGTATTCAGTCATGCATAACCCCTTTCAAAAACATATCATTGGGGATGAAATTTCTCATGCCTGGTCTTTGGCTCAGAATGAAAATATTTTGGAAAGGTTAATACAATATCCACTCTGCCACTTTTGAATTATCCAGGCATAAGGGAGAAAACATTTTCCATGTAAGAAATGTGTTCTATGCTTTTTTTTTGCACTCTGATAGCTCTAAGCTAAATCTATTATTATTATTATTATCATTTATTATCTGTTTATAGTGCTGACACTGTGCTCAGCACTGTGTGACATCTACAGATAACACCTGCCCCAAAGAATTTACATCTTTGAATGTGATCTTGCAGGCACTCACCCACAAAAGTAGTCCCCACTGAACTCAAAGGGACTACTCATGTGCGTTAAATGCTTGTGGGATGAGAGAGAGAGAGAGAGAGAGAGAAAGAAAGAATAAGAATAAGAATAAGAATAATAAGAAGAGATCCATTGTCCCTTCCTGCCAGAAATCCCACAATTGTGTATTGGGGGGAAGCGGAGAGGGAAAAGGATGGACTATCCCGAAAATTTTCCTCACAGAGATTTGTCCCGTGATGGGGTAGAGTTCCTCTTTCCAAGGAACTGCATGTAGGGATCACTCACAAATCCTGATATCATTGGGACTTGTATAGGTAAGGTTTGCACAATCAAGCTTAACATTTTCAATAGAATCCTATATTAAAAATTATAACTGAGAGGAATATCAGATGCTTGCATTTATTTAACTTTTAAAGGCTTTGTTGTTTAAATGAGAAGTTGCATCTTATTTGTGTCATTCATGGGCTAACTTGTACAGGCTGTATTTCTAGGGAAAATGTGAACTGGAAATAACTAAAAGCCTTGTCCTACAAATTATTACACATGCGAGTATTCCTTGCTCACAGAGGTACACTATGGAAGTTAGTGATATTACTCTCATGAATAAGGTGCAGGGATAGACTCTAATTTATTCTGTTTGGAAACTACCTGGTTTTCTGCACTATTGAAGTAAGGAAGCATTTGATGTTCTCATCTCCATGTGGGGGCTTTACACATGAAAACTCCCATCAATACTAGTGGGAGTTATATGGGAAAATCTTGTGCCTCGGGATGCTATTATGCAGTACAGTTATGTTTTTGCAACCAAAAATTCACAATGACATTTATTATGCATTACACATGGTGCATGCACAGCAAACATATTAGCCTGAGAAACCAGAAGGGCTCCTTTGGGCCATGATCGTTTTGGTATCAGACATTCATTTTGGGTAAAAGCTGTTGTACTGGTTTTTCATAAGCAACACAAACTGTACTTAAATGAAAGCACCGAGTGCCTCTTTACCATTACATTTCCATAAGAAATGTGATAATGTGGCTGCTCTCTAAATCCAATATGTGGTGGATTAACCTCTAATTCCAAATTGCACAAGAGAAAAACTCCTAAATGCATCTGCTTTGGTCCTAGATATGTAAATCGTAAGTGGGTTTGATAACTGAGTATAGAATCTACCACCTACTGGCTCAGGTTCTTATTAACCTAAAACCATTACCTGGTAGTGGTTCACTTATTCATCTTAAATAAACTGGTAATCTGAATCCACTTGCTAATGGACAGGTGTCAACAACAACTGTCATCCTTGCATGATGTCTCCTCTGAGAGGCTAAGGACAGAAAAGGCATAAAAGATTATCAGTCTCTCACCCCTAGAGGTGATCCCTTCTTGAAAGGGTAATATTCAGAAGCTTACACAGCTGCTGTATGTGCTATACTTGTTTCTGTGGCTGAAAAGATGATTTCATATTCATGGGCAGACAGTCTGGGCACCTTTCACAAGCATTGCATTCAACTGGGAAAACAATGAAAATCAATATAAATATACATTTGTTGGTATCACGTAGTCATTCATAGATGGTTGAGGGGACAGCAGACACCCATTTGCTTGGAATGCAAGCCCTTCTATTATGGGCATCAGGTACTATTAAAAAAAACACATACAATTGTGAATACTTGAATGCATGTTTAACTACCAAAGGTTTTCAACATAATTCCAATCCAATTATAATCCAAAACAGAAAATCAATACTGATAGAAATATGAGTTATTATTCTAAGATTTCTTTTCATTGTGCAATGACAGATGAGTATAACATGGTCTTTAGTGGTCCCCAGTTTTTGTGACACATTTTTGTGCCTTCATTTAACAGTCTAGTTATACATTATCAATATTTCCTCTTCCTCTGAAACTGTTTCTCACCCATTCAGATTAGTAAAACCAACAGAAATGCGGATTCAAAATTTGCTTAGTATGACAAATCAATTTAAATAAAAGTAGTAATTTTTCCTTTAATTATATGACATTTTAATATAGTTACTAACATAAGTACTACAAAATCCCTGGCTTAAGTTTGGCTCATAATGCAGAAGGCATATGAATCCTTTAAAAATGAAAACATATGCAATTATGGCAAGATAAATGTAAGCACGTAGATACCAGGGTGATGAGCATAGTATAAATACTTAACTAGAAAAGAATACCTTGACAGAAGTTTTTGTGCCGTTCTGTGTGAGAGTGTGCTTTGAAGATCCATTCCCCCAATACATAAAGCACTACATCCTTACCTTTCCCCTGACACTTGGCAGAAGACTTAGAAAGCTATAGAAAAGTCACAGCACCCAATATCATGTGCATCCCATGAACCTGTCAATTAGCAAAGATGAAATATAGAAAGCACTGATGCATTAACACACAACCCCTTGTGTATATTATATTCATTTCTTGAGGAGTACATCTTTATTTGAGTACCAAGAGTAAGGAATTCCATATGGAGTCAGCTTAGTTATTTTCAGGCATACTATGAGTGATGATTTGGGAATCTGCCTATAAAAATTAATAATTGTGTGTGAGATACAAATGACTAATTCTGTGATGTATCTTTACCAAGCTGCAAACTCCTTCTAAATGTGCAGCCTGTTGCCTTCTCTATGGTCTGTTTGCCTCCATGTTGCACTGAAATTTCAAAGGCTGGTGGGAAAAGAATAGCAAGAGGGTTATTGAAGTCCTTTTCCACTGAAATGGAATAGCTCTAAACAATAGACTGTCTTCCAATCAGGAGAAAAAAGTTATAGCAGGGTAGAGGTCACCTTGGGAACGAAGTAACCCCGCAGGGGGTGTGCTCCCATGGGGAAGCTGGCAAGGGTGTCACCTGACAAGGGGGGCAAAAGTTATAAAAAGGAAGGCGCTCATATTTTGGAGGTCTTTGGTTATTCTGTCTCTAGCCCAAAAGGAGTGAGAAGCAATCCAGCATGTAGGGGTCTGCCGTAGACAGGGGGTCCTGCCCGCTTTCAAGCAAACTAACTGATGGGGAAGAAGGCTCCATATTTCATTCTACAATCCATACAGTGATTTATACAGTCTAAGACCAGAAGAGACCATTGTGGTCATCTAGTTTGATTTCCTGTATAACTCAGGCCACAGAACTTTCCTCAAAGTAATTCCTAGAGAAGATCTTTTAGGAAAACATCCAGTCTTGATTTAAAAACGGTCAGTGATGGAGAATTAACCATGGCCCTTGTTAAATTGTTCTGTGGTTAATTACTCTCACGGTTAAAAATTTACACTTTATTTCAAGTTTGAATTTGTCTAGCTTCAATTTCTAGCCATTGGGTCATGTTATACCTTTGTCTGCGAGACTGAAGAGCAGAAGGAAACAGCAGGACTCTGGACTACCCAAAGGACTCTGATCCCAGCCCAAAAATGCCCTGTAGCGGTGAGGAAACTGAAGCTGGGAAATGTATGTAGGGTTTATTGTTTTGAATGACCTGTACTTTCTTGTGCTTTATATGATTAAAGAAAAGAGCAAATATGTTAGATTCTGAGCAAAGTGTCTGAGTATGTTAACTGCTTTGCAACTACAGTGTGCCTCCAGAGAGAGTTAAACTTGAAACCAGAAGCTTCATTCCTTTGGGGTGGAGTTCTGAGAGAGGGGTGTCTAAGCAACTGGGGTATCTTTATGGTCAGCACTTCTCCTAAGGACCTAAGATGGGGGGCAGGTGCTGAGGAGCTCAATTTTTGTGAAGGAGTAAGAGACAGCGTCTGTGCCCAGGAAACGTGCCAGAGAGGTCAAGGGAGGAAACAGTGTTGCAGCCTGCTGAGAATTTTAAAACACCCAGGATCCTGGAATACAGAGGTTTGGATTTCCCTCACAGTAGTCCAGCGGATAGCCAGCAAGGGACGCCCAGCTGGATCTGTGACACTATGTTCAATTTGGCCTTTAACACATCCCTTTCTGAACAGACCACTTAACCACATATAGCACAGTATCCTATGGACCACCTCTCATTCTAATGTCACAACTTTCCAGGAAATAGACATATTACACCCTAAGAGGGCTAACATTTTATATTAATCTATTTAATGGACAAGCTTTACACATTGATTTTAAGAGCATTTGGAATTGATTTCACATAAAAAACAATATAAGCCCCATGGCACTAGACATTAAAACAAAAATCAGAAGATGAAGGTGCTAGATGAGTGATTTTTACAGTAAATACAAATAACTTTAGTCAAAAGGATGGAAGATGCATGGACAAGTAATTCCAAAATCTGACACTGACACACTGGGCACACTTGGGCAAGTCAGTTGTTTTAATGTACGTATCTGTGAAATGGGAATAGTAGTTATCCCACAGAGTGTTCTGATGCTTAAATGAAGTGATGGCTTTGACATGTTAAAGTGAAAGGAGCTATTTAAGTGCAAAAAATGCATTATTTATTATAGTGAGGTGGAAAACAAGTGGTTATCCTTAACAGCAATTAAACCATTTCAGAAACTCAGATTAAAATGCTTAGTATTTTAGTATTAAAGCAGAACCTCCCCCTTTGCTGTGTTTATGTAATAACATTCAGTAAACTGCCCTGATCTGCAATGCAAGAGAGATTAATTTTCTTATTTTTTGTTGTCAATGAATATAAGAGATATTACAATGCAAGGAGATTAATGCAGTGTAGAAGCTATGGTCTAGTGGATTCCTGAACTTTAATCCCACACCTGCCCCTGATTTGTTGTATATGCTTAGATAATATACTTACAGTACCCACACTCTGACTCAGTTTCCCCATCTGTACAATTATTATAATATTACCTTAACATGGTTTTGGGGGGATGTCTACCATAATACTACAGATGGGCCCAAGCCATGTACTTCAGATTTGGACCTTCTAAGAGTTTCAGGGTACTTTAATCCAAAGTTTCAGATTAGCCTTCTATAGCAAGAGGGACCAACCAAAAGTTTCAGATTCAGATCTGAACATTGCAAACCTAGTAGGTGTTTGGGTAAGGGATTTGGTTCTGAGCCATCTCTATTGTTTGTTTACTATGTAAAAAACAAAACTTTTCAATATGTCTAAACCAAAGAAGTTTGATTTTAAAATCCACTGAACTTGTCTTTTGTTCAGCCTATTTCAGAACTTTCTAGTCTCCTCTTCCCCTATGGATCCAATAATCTAGGGAGGTTTGGTTTGTTCAGCATATTTTATGCCAACCTAATTACTGAGGCCTTGTTTTGTTTGTAAAACCAAACACCCAACACTTCTCCTGGCAGTTCCCTACATAAAACTGTTTCTTCATCCCTTTAAAAAACATTTTATCACATTAGTAAAGTTAAATTGGGGCTGTCAGATTTCTTCAAAGCATCCTGAGGAATCTGTCTGTCATATCGCTGAGTCCATACATTTTGGCATTGCTTTTCACAATAGATCAAAAGCTAGAGGGATGAATTATCTGAAACTGTTATATGTGAGCTGATGTCTTAGAGAGTTGAGTTCTGTGGTTCAATGCCAGACAAATGTTCTTCCAGATGTACTTACGTGACATAATTGTGATGTACTATGGAGAGTCAGATTAACTATCCCTGATATAACACCTCTTGCTATGCTAAGAAGCACTGCACAGGCCAGACATGTCTCTAGGTTTAAAGCTAGCAGCCCTCCTTAAAGTACTTGTTATAATGAGCACAACTCTACCCTATATAAAATGTCTGCATAGTTTATAGAATGCATCCTATTAAGGAGACTCATTTCAGGTTCTGAAGTCAAAGATTGGTCCTGCAATTAGCCCTTGTTGCCAAATAATGAATTCAAAGAACTATGCTAGCATTTACTTCTGGAATAGAAAGAATGAAAGCAAAACATAATCCACAAAATGTCTGTCACTCCATATAGCATAAACATCTGCTGTAATCATGAATAGTTGTTGATTAAGTTCATCAGCAGGGGAACCTTCAAAGGAATCAGCTCCATCATCAGAAGTAGATGTCAAAGGAACCAATTACTGGAAGAACAGAAGGAAAAAGTCATCCAGACAAGCAAATCCCCAAATATAATCAGAGATTTGGGTATGTGTACTTTATTTTAGAGAGCTTTGATAAAGGAATCAATACCACTGTCTATATATGTATATAGCATAGTGACAGTGGCAACCTATTTATTATGGCTGAGAAGCCTTTTTCATTCTTAACCCCTATTTTCAGTCATTTATCCCTCCTAATATGAACTCTTTGTGCTGAAATTTCTTATGTTCTGTCTCTTCTAATTTCTCATGTTTTGTCTCTTCTAAGGAGACATCAATTTAGCTACCTTTGAGCTATGCAAGCATGTGGGAGCCTGGGAAAGGAGTATTTCACGAGGTTTTGGATTTTGGTGGTTTTTTTTGCCTCATATCTTAAATATATCATTGCTGAGTTTTACAAATTATTTTTCTTTATATTATAATTCCAGCAAATGTCCTGCTTTTCTTTTCATTATTCAGTCTTAAGAAGAAGAAATAAAAGATTCTGTATTGAAATCTGAATACCTGATGGTTCAGGTTAATACTGGCCAAGAGCTAACTCTAATACTTGGTGCATTCAATCAGCAATAAGATACTAAATTTTTAACAACAGCGGGTCCTGTGGCACCTTTAAGACTAACGGAAGTATTGGGAGCATAAGCTTTCGTGGGTAAGAACCTCACTTCTTCAGATGCAAGGTAAGAACCTCACTTCTTCAGATGCAAGGTAAGAACCTCACTTCTTGCATCTGAAGAAGTGAGGTTCTTACCCATGAAAGCTTATGCTCCCAATACTTCTGTTAGTCTTAAAGGTGCCACAGGACCCTCTGTTGCTTTTTACAGATTCAGACTAACACGGCTACCCCTCTGATAAATTTTTAACAACATTCTTAAAATGTACCTGTCTGAAATATCACATCAGTAAAGCAATTCAACAAATTATTTCTGATTCAATTAAGCAACACATATCTCTGTGAAAATGGTAATTGAGACTGACTTATTTTCTTAGCTATTTTTAGTAATTAAACTAAAAGCTTACAAGACAACAAAACTGCATTGTAATTTGATTTTGAAGAAACCTATTCAAAACAATCTTCTACTACCATTGTCACCTAATCTCCTGAACGTTTCTACAGATTCCCTCAATGGCGCCGAAACAAATCATTTAAGTAATTGAGCAATAAATTGTTAGAGAAATAGTTCAAAATCTCAGACAATGTGTATCTGGCAAATGTTAGAAGCCTAAAATACCTTTTTGTAGCAATAAAAGAAGGGATTAATGCATACTGACCATCCTTTTCAACATGGAGAAGCTCATAGAAACCAAGGGCCACATGCTCAATCTGATGTATATTAACAGTGCTTCAATAAAGTAAATGAAACTACATAGATTTACATCAGACGCAGTCCCATTTTCAAGTGTATGACTTAACGTTGAAATTGTGCACCACGATTTCATTACCTAAACAAAGCACTGTTCCTGCAGTATGTACAATCAATTTAAGTGTGTATCTGTTGTATTTATTATAATGCCAATAACAGTCAAAGTGCAAAATATATTCAAACAACTTTGCTTCAATAGTAATGAATAAATTTAGAAGTGACAATGTTCCAATTAGATATAAAATAAGGACTATAAGCACCCATTTTGTATTTACTTATTGCAATTACCCAACAAATTGACTTACACTGCATTTTTATTTTCCATAAACAGTAAGAAAAAGCTTCAAATTATACCTCAAATTATTATTCTACAGCAATACGATACCCATAAGGAATATGTAACCAAAATGTAACCAAGTCTAACCATAAATTCTCATTCCAAGGTTTATTCATACACACATAATATCTGAGTCTCATCTCATCTTCACCAGTTTTATACCAATGTAACTGCACTGACATCAGTGGAGTTACTCTCGATTTGCACCAGCGTAGGTGAGAGGTGAGTAAGGCGCTATAAAGTAGGGCCCAAATTTTCAAAAACGGAGAAAGTCAATAATTCATACAAGCTCTACACTAATAGCTTCAATACTCTCTTTTCCGAATTAAGATTAGAATGCATAATGTAAGGCACGATTGATAAATAGTCAATCCTTCTTCTCCCCCTCTCTCTCTGTTTACGTTGTAAATACTACTGAAACAATGGCTTTGCTAGCTACTCGGTCCTAGCTGTACACAGTCATGGTTAGCCAGCACAGATGCCAGCTATGAAAGATACTCTGCTTATAGAATCTGTGGTCTCCTTGACACATAAAGACAAGCAGTACATAGGCAGATGTACTTATGACTTTAGACTTGTCACTGAGTCTGTCATATACGTTGTCTCTTTCTGACCTATCTTTTCATAATAATTAACAGCTTTTGTCTAAGATTAGGTGCAAGGAATTTGACAATTAAAAGAACAGTATTTTTTCAACTAAAATATATACTCTAAATGACAAAGACAACTGCTGGTATAAAAAGTTGGGGTTTCTCAATTTCTATGTACAGTATGGTTTTAGTACAGTTTCTGCATTACCCAATAATCATACCATTCCATCAGAAATCCCAAACCAAATCTTACAAAATTAAGGGCTAGATTCTGCCACATAACTAACTGTTTCCCAGGCTTTTATCATCTTAGGCAGCAAACCTGGAAAGACTCAGGGCATGTCTACACTGCATAAATTAAAATTAAGCACAAATCTAAGGGCACGTTTACACTGCACCAGAGTTCAGACAATGGGGGTATGAATAGCAGTGTGCACCATAGTGCTGCACTATAAGTCTTCTGTGTGGATGCTACGGGTGCGAACTGAAAAATTCCTAGTTTGCTTTAACACCGTCTTCTTCAAACTGGACTACACTAACACCAAGTAGGAACCTTTTAGTTCATGTCCATAGCTTCCAAATGCAGAGTTACACCACAGCACTTTGGTGCACACCCGCATAGTCTGAACTGCGGGGTAGTGTAAAGATGCTGTTAGACTCATGCTTAATTTTATTCATTGTGAATGACTCTGCTGACTTCATTATAGAACAAGTGCAAAGTCATTATGTAAGAAATACATTGACTTCAACGGGACAACTCAGTGTAAAACTAAGCAAGTGCCTTTACAGGATTGGACCACTGGACCGATGAGCGATTCTTCTGGGAAGCAGTTAGCCATGGCCATCTTCAGATGCCTTTGAGAGTGATCATAATGGGAAGGTGGAAGAAACATTTATACACACAACAGACTATAACCATCATGGAAAGAAGAATGGGCAGTAAGGTACATGGGAATCCACGTCAAGATGACATACTTTGAAACAATGAGGTATTAAAATCACTTCAAATTACATTTTAAAACTAAATGTTTCTTACATAATGATAATGCACTTGTTTTGCAATTTAAATGAAACTGGGCCAAGGAATTAGGAGTACAATATGGAACTTTTTTGTGTTGGTCAAAAATGGGGGGTTTAATGAGCAAAATTTAGATTTTCAGTGAAAATTCTAAAACCAAAAGAGGTTGATTTGGAAATTCTACAGGGTCGGACTACATTTCTTATTGAGTATCATGGACTCCCTTCTTCAGAGGAGAGGTGATGCATCATGGGAAACATGCCAATGGTGTATCATGAGAGATGCAGTTCAGCTGGGAAGCCTGGCCCATAGAGGAGAACGGGAACAGGAGTTTTTCAGCTGAAATATTTTGGTTTGGGGGCATTTGGTTATTAAATGAAAAAATTCTGTGGAATGCAGATACTTTTTGTGGGGAAAAAAATTGTTTAGACTAAAACCCAATTGTCTATCAAAAACAATTTTGATGGCATTTTTTTTTACTAGCCCTGGTTTTATGGTGATCAGCTCTGCTGTGACTTAACATAGTCATATAACTCATTAGTCAGCACAATTGAAAAAATAAAAGGTTTAAGTTCCAAATGTGTCCAAACTATGGTGATAAAGGAGTGTCTAGCTATGTTAAATTAATGAATGGGTAAAGAAAGGATAGAAGGGGGGAGGTGTAGTAGGAAAAAAGGGCCATAGGTGACAAGAAGAAAAGTTGTTCAAATTCTGCTTAGCTGCATTCATAAAACCATGTTTAAATTCACCTATGTATCTCTGTTGACTTCCTGCCTGCTTTACATTTCTATATGGGATCTCCAAACCAGGCCCCAAATGTCTATTTCTCTGACTCCATTACATTGGTGAGGAGCTGAGAATTCAGCAATGCCATTCAGAGACAGCCTTAATCAATATATTTGGTTTTAGAAGACAGATGTTACTGTCTCCTTACCCTCCAAAATATGAGATGGGTTTTCTGAGGCTAACATCAGCTTTCATCAGCCTGATAGATGCATATCCAGGTCTTTTCCCAGCCAGAACATCATTTTCTGATTCCATGCTCTATTTGGTGCGTATGTTGCAACCATGGTATGTGTGTGTACACGTTCTCAAAAGACATTTTTATAGGGTTACCTGTATTTCTAGGAGTCCTTTGTGAGCAGAACATTATTTTTTTGAAGAGAGATTGGAAAGATTGGGTCTGTTTACCATAGGAAGGAGACATTAGCAGGGGACAAAACTGAAGTATATAAAATTATGAATGGTACAGGGGCCTCTATTCTCCCTGTCTCATATTATAAGATCTATTGGACAGACAATGAAATTTAAAGGTGTCAATTCAAAACTGAAAACAAGAAATACTTTTTTTTTTTTCCACACAAGGCATAAATATGCTCTGGAACTGATTGCCACAGAAAATCATGGAGGCCAAGAACTTAGCAAGATTAAGAGAGAGATTGGACATTTATATGGTAACAAAAATATCCTGAGTTAACATAGTTAACACACACAATTCAGAAGGGCCTCAGGCCTTCAGCCAATTCTAGTACATACCAGGATGAGATCTAACATGGAAGGCAGATCATCTCCTATATCTGCCTACTGTACAATTCTTACATCTTCCTCTAAAGCATCTGATACCAGTTAAAGACAGGACACTGGGTCAGATGGACCTTGTCTCCGATCTACTATGGCAATTCTTATGATCCTAATGGAAGCAATTTCTATTAAAGGGACAGTGAATGGGTGAAGACACCACTCTAGTCAGAGCACATCTCACACATACCAGTTGGTGTCCTAAATTCCCCTTCTCTCGTTTATCTTCTCAGTTTAAAAATAAACATGTAAAAACAGAAGTCTGAGCTTTCCATGAAGCTGCATATTTCAATGGGATTTCTTCCTTTTAAAACTCCCTATCTCATCTCTAATCCCTTATGTTCCAGAGAGATACCTTTTATACGTTCTTGTGCAGCACTTCTGTAAGTTGGCAAAAGCCCCAAGTACAAATAGATATCAAATCTAATTACTTATCACGTTTATTCTGAAGTTCACTCATTTTAGATCATTTAAAAGATGAATTGTGTTCACACTGGTTTATATTCAGTGTTGTTGTAGCCATTTTGGTCGCAGAATATTGGAGACACAAGGTGGGTGAGACAATATCTTTTATTGGACCAACTTCAGTTGATGGGGGAGACAAGCTTTCGAGTTCCACAGAGCTTCTCTTCAGGGCCACATTGGTTTATGTCAATTTCAGTATTTGATTGTGATGCACTAGCACAATGCTTTTGTACTTTGGACCATGACACTGGAGAGAACTGTTATGTCCCATAAAACAGTTTTTAATTGTAATTTTAAATCATGAACAAATCTATTCATATAAATAAGGTACGGGTTGTCTGAAACTCCACTCTTACCCTTAAAAATCAAAGGTCAGATTTCACCATCCATACTCATGATACGTAGTGCATAATTCTATATGGAATCCCTTTGAGATTCTCTCACAGAATGGTGCTTTAAGCAAGTTGACTGTGTCCCTTTTAATATCATTAAATCTGTGACCACTATTTTACACCATATAATTGTTTGTGATGGAGAGATTTAAAATGCTGTTTGAAATTTCATCCTAAACAGCAGTGATGAAAACATGCATCTCCCTTTCCCTACTACTTGTATGTCTGAGTATACAGAGAGAGAGAAATAATGGTCTTCTTCAAATTAAGCTGTTGCTGACATTTTAAAATTTTATATTTACTGTATTTATATAAGATTTAGTCAACTGGGAAATTACATTTTACTTCAGTTGCAGCAAAGAAAATGGAAACACTTTAAAAGGTACAGCTGACATTAACAGGAAATATAGCTACCAATTTATAAGGGACAAATAGCCATCTAATTGTTCTACAATTACATGACAATTATAACTCATATTACTGCAGTGTACTTACATATCTATTTATGACCCGCACAAAACAAAATTATTACATTTGGAGTCATTCTGCAATCCACACATTGTATCAGAAGTTAACACTTATGATTACAAAGCAGAATTGCTCTTGTAATTATCATCCTATAACAGAGTAATTACATGGTTTTTGTTGTTTATATATTGTGATATATTAAAGACACTATTATAAGATACTAGATAGGGGGAGATACACGAACACTATATATGCATACATTTAATTTTCCTTTAAAAAAACTGGAGGTTATCCAGGAGTTACCATATGTGCTAACTTTAACATTAAAATGATCACATTGATGTATTAATAGCTTTTAGAATACAGACTGGAAAATGAAACAGTAAAATCAAAAGAGGATTATTGAATAAGAAATTTTATATTCCATCCAGAAATAGAACCTCACACTAACAATGTACTCTAGGTAAGCAGCATATTCGAGTAAGAATTCATTTTTTTCATGACTTCTACAAACTGTCAGCATCGGTAAGAATACAGGGTTTATGTTGTCAATGATAGCTGACAGCATAAGTAAAGCAATAGGCTTTCCCTTCCCTACATGTTTGAAGAATTGTAATATCATTTATCCACTGCAGAGGTTTAGAAAGGTATGGTGGAGTGAGATTAATATGCTTCTTTATAAAGCAAGAAGTAATATTTATGTTCTCACTTCTCCTGAATAGCAGATGATTGCAAGATCTTCATATATTGTTCTGACATGCATTACTGGAGCACCACAAAATCAAAAATTAAAAAAAATACACTTTAAAATAAGTCAAATTCATGAAGAAACCAAGCAACTGTCATCAGAATCAATACATTTTTTACTTTAGAATTATATGGGACTTCTCATCACTGCCAGTCTTGACAATGCTTTTTTCAGCAAAACATCAGCAGACTACTGTAGAGAAATCCCACGTATTTACACTGTGAAAACTAATTAAATCTGATTGCTGGTCTTTCAATCAAGAATCTTCATGAATTTTTCAACTCAAATACAGAACACAACTTTCTTGCAGACCTGCCTGATGGTCTCAGAAAATTGAAAGCAGCTTACGGGTGACAAGCTCTGTCTCCCGGGGGAAGAAGTGGATGCTTCTTTCTTACAAGAACTTTGCAAGTTCTCATTCACAAATGACACTTCCAGTAGTCTCTGAGGAGGCTGTTTGCATGGTCTGCACCTAAAAGGAAGATGCTGCACTGACAGTCAGACGTAGGTAAAATATGAGGGATGAACTTTGTCAACCCATTCTTAACATTATAATATAATCTGAAGCAAATAGCAAAGCACAGGCCATATTCTGCTGTCAATCAAAGGGATGGAAATTGGCCATAACTCCACTGAAGTTAGGATTTGGTCTGGATTTATGCTGCTTTCATTGAGAGCAGAATTTAGCCCCATCTCTTCAATTATTTACAAATCAAATGCCTTCAAATTCATTCTGAAAACCCACCTTTTTCTGCAGCCCCACTGACAATGAGTCACTGCCTTCAGCTAACTGTTTTACTGTTTTATAGTGATGGTACCTGAAAACTTCCAACTGCACAGTGATTCCCATCACCATGCTGGAGCCTCCACATTTATTTGACAAATAAAATGTGCAGAATTTTAAAATATTGTGCACAGTATTTTTATTTTTTGGCGCAGAATTTTAAATGTTTTGGCGCAGAATGCCTTCAGGAGTAATTCTGTAACTGCTGCATGGAACTCGTCTGACACAAGTTATCACAAATACCGCTAAGTGGTGTTCACAGTGCAGTTTGTTTTTCACAACACAGCCACATGTCAGAATTTCTGCATTCATGCCCACTGTGCTACGCTGCCTGGCTGTGTTATCATCAGGGCCTGGGCTTCTTTCTCTGCTATCTAGCTCTACATTTCTTTTTACCAGCTTTCTATTGCAATACTGCTCATTTATAAAAAAAAAAACCTCAGATAAACATTACACCTATAGCTTCCTGCTAAGCTGTCTGTCTCTCTTTCGCTCATGTTCTTGAGCTCTGGCCTGATTAGCTTTGCCCATCTGCTGCTTACAAGATGCCCTCTTGGATGTGTGTGACAAGTTGTTTATAACATTTCCTGCAGCACTATGGTCCCAGATAATCTTGTTTCTGAGTGTGACAAGAATCCCAAACATCCCACTCTCTGTTTGTACAGTTAGTATAAACTTCTGGTATTCTCTCTGTATCATTAGACCATCCACTGGTTTTTCCAAGGAGGCAGTGATCTGACCTAGTAAGAAAAATGTCTGAAATGGCTTTTTTGATTTCAACTGGTCTATTTAAAAGTTTTCTCCAGTATCAAAAAGAAAACCCTGGTTTATTTTTATTTCCTTTACAATGCTAACAGCATCTCCAATGCTTTTTAATATTATTATTATGATTTCAATTTATAGTTTGTATCACATTAGTGCCTGGAGGCCCCAGTCAAGATTAGGACCCCAATGTGTCTATATACATCAATAGACAATTAACTACACCTCTACCTCGATATAACGCTGTCCTCGGGAGCCAAAAAATCTTACTGTGTTATAGGTGAAACCGTGTTATATCGAACTTGCTTTGATCCGCTGGAGTGCGCAGCCCTGCCACCCCGGAGCACTGCTTTACTGCGTTATATCCAAATTCGTGTTATATCGGGTCGCGTTATATCGGGATAGAGGCATATTTCAGGCTGCTGAGTGTAACGGATTCATGAGGCAATATGGAAACTCACTACTATTCCATACACTTGATTTGCCTCTCAATATTTCAAAGACATTTCTGTCACTTACAAATAGATTCCCCTTGAGCTGTGCGGTTATATAATTTAGGTCCTTTCCTTGCTACCTAACTTCGTACCTATTTTTACCGAATATAGTAGCCATTTCTATAGTAGTTCAGCTACACACTTCTGTTGTGCCTTCTACTAGGCATACTCTCTCTACACAGGAATTACCAGTCTGGATCAGATCCAAGGTCCAACTAGTCCAGTATCCTGTCTCCAGCACCAGATGATACAAATCCTGCATCTTGGCAGTGGGTTAGACTAGATGACCCTTGTGGTCCCATCTAATCCTGTGCCTCTACAATACTATGCTTCAAAGGAAGGTGTAAGAACCCCACAGATCTGGGATAATGCCCCCCCACACACACACATTAGGTCTCATGCTGATCTCTTAACAGTTAGAGATTGTTTAAGATCTGATGCATGAATTTTGACATCCCTTCCAAAAATTGTATCATCATTAATGATAACAACTCTGGATATTCTTGTTATCCATCTCTCTCTGATCTTCCACTGGAGCATTTGTGTTTCAAAGATATTATCAGATACGTGGCATTAACACTAGAAGTGTCATTTCCAGTGGACCAATGGCACTTCAAAGAATACTACTGTGCTGTATCACACCACAGAAAACAGCAGTGAAGGTGTGACATTTTTAAGATGAAAAGACACCCCCTGCACACACATGTTCTATAATAATTTCAGTGCATTGTTGTTGCAGTCTACATTCTGTGTCTTCGCCTGATTTATCACCAACTAACTTCTAGACTGTCCCAATACTACCACCCACCTCCCATTATAATCCTTGAGACCTTCTGAAATCCCTCTTGATCCAGTGTTAACTCCCTTGAATTCTTAAGTCAACAACAGTAGTGGAGGCCTTATTACAGAAACCCATCAGTCAGAAACCTGGTAGCACACTCTACTGTTTTCTCAAAGAACTGTTAATTTGCCTCTGCCTTCTGCAACTCTTTGAAGCATCAAAAGCTGGCATTGCTCATCTCAATACCCCAACTGCTCCTGCTGCTGATCCTCACAAGAGCAAAACTGCCCACTCAGTAGATTTGCATACAACGTCTTTGGTGTTTACATTGTGTGATTAGTACTTTTCACAAAACTACTAAAAGATCCTGAAAGATCTCAAAGCACTCATACTAAATACTGATAGCTCCACGGGAAAAGCTGCTGCTTCTGTGGTGGGAGGATGGCAATCAAGAGGTTGTGTTATCCAACAGCTGAGGATGGAGGATTATTTATTTGTAAGGATGCAAATGCAAAACTCATCCTTTATTAAAAGAGCAATAGGATATTTAGCATCCAGACAGAGGAAATACAACTTCAGTTGTTAGACTCTCAATGAAAAGACGCCTATGTGGTAAATTTCAGGGTAGATAATTCATTTGCTTCAGAAAGATGAAGAGGATTAGTCAATCCTGCTAGTAGTTGAACCTGTCATTCCAGAGAGTTCAGGGAATCCAAATCTGATGCATATACTGTACCACTAAATTATGTAAAAAGAACAGGAGTACTTGTGGCACCTTAGAGACTAACAAATTTATCAGAGCATAAGCTTTCGTGGACTACAGCCCACTTCTTCGGATGCACATATGCTTCGGATGCATATGTATATATGTAGTCCACAAAAGCTTATGCTCTAATAAATTTGTTAGTCTCTAAGGTGCCACAAGTACTCCTGTTCTTTTTGCGGATACAGACTAACACGGCTGCTACTCTGAAACTAAATTATGTGTATCCCACCTATGATATAAATTAGAAACCATTTGAATGTATTGTGACAATTAAAGTGTCGCTATGATCAGGAGACGGACTTTGTCCAAATAGTGCCACATTGTCCCACTGCATGTCTTGTGAGAGATATCTTCTAAGATTACTGAGAAAATAAAGTTTTTACTGTTGTCACCAGTGCAGTGTAAATATAGTTGATGCAGAGTGAGCTGGAGTCTGTTCTGACATGCACTTCATTCTCCACAAGGCAAGATGAGTTATGATTGTGCCTGGTAAGCTCTTGTTGTTGGTTAAGAAAGGATGTGTGGAGGTGCAGAAAGAACAAAGCTTACTTTGCAAAGACAGGATAAGGCCCCGAACTGGGAATGGGGTCAATTAGCAGAGATCAAAAGGAAACAGCTCCTCCCATCTCTCTTTATTCATCAATGCTGTGCCATTGCTGAGCATAATCGTATTGGTGCTACTGATCTTCCCTCTCCACGTCTCTTCTATATTGCTACACTCACATTACATCATGCCTAATACAGACCACAAGCCCTTCAAGGGAGGGATCTTGTCTTCCTGCTTTGAGAGGTGCTTAGTGAACCTTTGGGTGTAGAGAGAAATACAAATAATATACATATTACTGTGAACTATTATTACTCTCCAGAGAAAAGCAAGTGAACTGACTGAGCAATTGCTAGCATAGGTCTAATGTTGCATATATCAGTTTATGATATTTATAGGGGCTACATTAGGAACAAAAGGAATTCTTGGAGGAATTCATCAAGAAAATAGTTGAGTATGGCATTAGATGTTTGTAAGACAATCCTCCACAATTAAGCCTACAAACTACAACCTCTTCTGACACAAAAATTCAAGAGTTAACATTGGATCAATAGGTATTTCAGGTTTCAAGGATTAAACAAAAGGAAAGTGGGTAACACCTTGGAGTCAGTTAATGAGTGGCCTGCTTTTAAAAGTCCTGTCAGTCACTTTATCTGCTACAATCCCAACCTTTCTTCAGAATACATGCAACTTCTGCCCATTTATACTGATTTACCGATGTGATGTCACTTCTGAATCTGGCCAATGTCTGGATTCTAAAAATGAAGTAGCATATTTTTCCTTTTTACTAGTCACAGTGTCTAATATTTATTTGGGAAAAAATGTTACCCTTTTAAAAAATTTAGAATTTTAGAAACTTCTTCAGCTTCTAAATTATGGCAAAGCAGAAATAGAAGCAGAAACAGTTTAACTGTCCACCTTTTCATTCCTTCTGTTTATCTTCTGTTTAATATTCTGTAGCCTCTCTAATGGCATTTTAGCAGATAGGCACAACATAATCTTTTCAGTAATTACAAACAAGTTGAACAGGACTATGAATACTACTGATTAAAAATTGTAATGTTAAATGAACCAGAAACATTGGACTGTAATTTACCAAACCTTGAGTTGAACATGGTGATAACTGAGCAAACAGAGGTCCAAGTAAAGCACATAGGACAAGGTAAACTGTCTATCAGGTAAGTAAATGAGCAATATCTACAACTCTGACTAAAAGTCACAGCCAAACTCAGGACTGAGCAGAAAAAACGACATATGCCACCTGTGACTAACTCTGCTTAGGAAAGACACCATGCTCCAGTGAACAACACACCAGACTGGGAGTAAGAAGACCAGCATTGTATTTCTAGCTCTGTCCCCAAACTGCTGTATGACCTTGGGCAAATCATTTCATATCTCAGCTTCCCCAGAAACATCACAACTTTTGAAGGTTGAGGGCAGCTGTAAATTGGGGAGACTAGAGAGAAAATGCTTTAAATGTTTGTGAAATGCGTTGAGAACTTTTGGATGGCAATGCTTATTATTAAGGGCTAGATTTTGAACTCTTAAGTCACACTGGTGAGCAATTAAAGTATCTGCTCACTGTTGTGAGTAAGGGGTCAACAATGTGGCACTAAATGAGTAACTTGTGCTGCAGAACATTCAGCAGAGCTAATGCATTATGGGAGCCAATGGGAATCTTTCCAGTGACTTTAATTGGCTGTGGTTCAGGCCCTATATGGAGATTTCCTTTCTTTGCTGTGTATCTATTTATTTAAGCTGCCTTACAACTGGATGTGTTGGCATTGACTTCAACATAAGTCTCCCTTCCTGCCTGTTTAGGTGGTGGTTTGTTCACTGAAAGTTTAAAAATTCAATGACCTTTTACACTAAGAACAGCCATGGAGTTGTCCTGCCAATATCCTCTCTCTCACCCACGCCACTACTCATTACTTGGCATTAATGTTGACAGCTGAAAGAGTGATATAGCTAAGCTTTCAATGGTAACTACATTTTCCTGTGGACACTCATTCTACTGCTGTTCTGTAATTAAAGGCTTTGTCAAACCTTTTGAGAAATGTGCTTATAAATAAAATTATAGAAATGTGATTTGTTACAAATTATCGCATTTTCACCAAGCAGGTCAGACTGCCAGGGCGTCCCACCAGCAATCTCAGGCATTGTTTAGACCAGGAAATGAGATTAGCAGTAATGGTCTATCACACCAGTACTGTATTACTTTGAGCTGCTATTTAGGGTACTGACCTAAACATCAGTTGCTCTTTGGCCTCATGCACATAAAAGTGCCTGCCTTGAACTCAGCAGTATGCAAAGCACAATTCTTCAGCCTGGTGGTTAGATAAGGTATTTTATGCAATGAAAGAAAGTTTCAAATACAGTTACTCTAGACTTATTCCTATGCGGCCAAGCAGAATTTGGTCCATGCTTTCCAACCAACCAACGCATCGTTAATGAGGTAACCAAGAAACAGGAGTAAGTGCTACACGCAGTTCCAATAGGAACATTATTTAGATGTCAGTTAAGCCCATTTCCATTGCTCAGCACATCCTTACACATCTAATTCCCAGTGCTGTTAACATGGCTCAGACATAGCCACAGCAAAACCAAATGCCACAAACATGAGGTATCGCATGCAGATGTAATCTGGAGTCTGTTACACTGTCATCTCCACAGCGACTCACCGCCCCCCACCAACCACATCTCTTAATAATAGTGACTGATTGGCTACATCTGATTGCTATGTGAAGCAGGCAAGATGCAGCATATGTCTCCATTCTAACCCTCCTAACAGGCCTTGGCGGAGCAGTAAACCAGTTTATTCTCATAAGGCAGACTGTGAGTTCTAAAGCAAATTTATTTCTTGCTGCATCCAAAGACATTTACTTTTGGTGCAATTAAACTTCCCTCATAGGTCAATCAACATTTATAGGAGCTGAAAGGAGAGACAAAGAGTGCACGCACGATTTTCTGTATTAAACACTGAACCAAATATTATTTATTCTGCGATTCATGTATAATATGAAGCCAGAATTAAGGTAAAACATCAACTGCATCTTAAGGGATCTCACTTTGTTTGAAAATCTGAGGGACAGACAGGACTTGTGACCTTTTGAGGGTCAAGGGCATACAACTGAAATGTTCAGGATCATACGAATCAGTACAAGTTACGACTACTACTATGAGATATGATTCTGCTCTCATTTACAGGCAGGTATCAGGAGTAGCTCAACAGATTCTCACAAGTGTACAACCAATATAAGGGAGATCCGAATTAAGTGATTAGTGATGGTGCCATCACAAAATTAGGGGCTGAGGATGAGATTTAAGGAAGCGTCTGAATATTTTGGTACCTATCTGAAGCAAACCAAATTTTCAAACCTTTTCAGGTTCACACAGATGCCTTTAAATCCACGCATCATGGAGAAATGCAGTAGGGAGTATCAATTAGAAGAATTCACTATCATTCAATAGAATTCACCCGCAGGACAGGAAATCTGCTGTAGAACAGCTGGAGTATTAAGGCTCCAGGAACGAGCCCATTTAATTTTCCATGTACTTCTATACCACTGAATGTCCATGAGAAGGGATGGTGTTATGCTAGTTAGCATTCTTTACTATATGTTCTCTATCCAGCGTGCACTCTTTCTGTCCAAAAGTGCAACCATAATGCAATGAGTAAGAGTGCCAGAAATGCCCTATGTCAAAGCTTAAGAAAGGAGTAAATGCACTGAATCTCTAGCTGTATGGAATGTTGAACTGTACATTTCTCCATGTTCTGCTAAAAATATTATTAGCAGTGGTTACTGTAAAATGAAATCTGTATCTAGCCTAATCTAAAAAAGCGTTACTTCTAACTGCTTACAGTGTTAGTTCTAATAAATCGCATCTTGGAAGAATACACAGAGGCTTTATTAAAGCTTATAATATTGGTAAGGAAACTAACTTTTCTTAATTTTTGGAACATCTGAAATTGATCTCTGCAGTCACCAAGGGGTCTGCTCTCTCCTCTATGTGTGCCTCAGTAACATTAACAAGGGATTTGCATGTTGACATTCTAAGATGATTGAAGTTCTCTGTCCTTACATCAGTTTGAAAGTCTTAGAGTCTATTTGTCATCCCCTGCTCTAAGCCTGAGTTAACAGGCTTTGTGTGTGTGTTAGTGGACAGAATCTTCTTCACAAACCAGAGAAAAGGTGCAGAGCAGTGCACAGCTGCTCAACAGCCATTAAGACAACCTCTGAGCTGTAATAACAACAGTGGCTCACTATGTATCCCTTATGCAAGGGTTTCACTCTGAGGTATATGAATATTATTCCCATATCACACATGGGAAAACCGTCCTATGCTCGAGCTACTAGACCACATGTCTAGTGTATGTATCAGTCAAAGAGCAACTTAAATGTGTTTCCTAGTCTGTTTCAGCATTTAGAAAAAACTAATAAAATTACACCAGGTTTTCTAATAAGCTAAACACAAAAGTTATCCTACCTATGCACGCCGAGTAACAATAAGAGACAACTTGTCCTTCTTGTCAAAGCTCTGATTTCTCATTGTATTTATCTTAAAATAAAAACACTATGTTCAAATCTAAAATGCCAGTAGATCAGCTTTAAGGGACTCTTGGCTGACAGGATAAATGTTTCAGATCAATTTGCATATAGCATTAATGGACATTATACATATGGATCCCATACACTGAGATGAGACCATGTCCCTTAGCGTCCATCATTTGTTATTGTACATGCTAATAACTTCACTGTTTTGCTGCAATTTTACAAAGCTAACTATAGTATTACAGCTGCTCTAACTGGACAACTCGAGAACAGGAGTCTTAATCAGTTACAGTTCCCAAAGACTTTGGTGCTTTAACCATTAACGACCTGGGACCCTAGACAAGAAAATGGAAGTGTCATTGCTGGCTCACTAATAGCCCTTCACCACACAAGGAAGTCTGTTCTCAACAGCATTGGCAGTAATGCATGTTAAATTTTTCAGTACTATTGGGAACCCAATCTTTTAGGCGTAAAAAGGGAAACTCAATCCTCAGTACTTACATTTTTAATTGCCATAAAACACTCTCCTCTTCACTGTCTGGAGGAGAGTGACTAGGGCTGACAGAATGACTCAAAGGAATAATATATCTATTGTCTTAGATCCTCTACTACTGAACAGTCTCTCATTAAATAATGGGGGGTGGGGGGGAAGAAAGCAGCCCTGATGCTGGCAAAGACTATGTCAACATTTTAGTCTTAGTAGCAAATAGATTTCTAGTCACTGACGACTTCGATGTTTCTGCCTGAAAAGGAAAATATTTCACAGTTTGCATTAGTCTGTAAAAATTACAGGCAAAGTTAAGCAGCTGGACAGTCTGTGGATTCTTGCACTTCTGCCTTCCCTGCCAGGTGTCTGCAAACTATCAGCCAGACCCTGCTTGGATAGATGCACAGTGGGAGTGGAACACACAAGGAATCTTCTCTCCCCATACAAGGGCCAGGCAGTATTATAGTCCCTGTTCTAAAGAGGACACAGGGATTGCCCCCTCTCTACTCCCTTGTGGGTGCATGACATAACAAAAGGAGCAGAAACGGATGGGGAACTTGCAGGGCATAGTTTCACGCCAATCCATGCAGTAGACCAGAAGTCAGGACAAAGTGAGCTGCATCTCATAAAGGGGTGTGAGTAGTGGCTGTGCTTCCCTTATATGCTGGGGATCTCCAAAAGGCATTGTGCCTCTCTGAGACAGAATGCCTGCCACCAGTTGGCATGGGAGGTGGTCTCTGCATCATCCCCCGTTGCAGGGATGGGTCTTAATAGCATAGTCTAGCCCTTCCTTTATAATACTCCATTGATTACTATTTTATTAATGTACAATACAATCAACTAAAGAAGACAAAGGTATTACAGTTACCACAACAGTTAGTCACATACATAAATGCAGTATGTGACAGAACTGGCACTTGGAAAACCTAGGTTTCAGATTACAAACATTGAATCTATCTCCCCTTGTAAGTATTCTCACACTTCTTATCAAACTGTCTGTACTGGGCTATCTTGATTATCACTTCAAAAGTTTTTTTCTCTTATTTAATTGGCCTCTCAGAGTTGGTAAGACAACTCCCACCTGTTCATGGTCTCTGTATGTGTGTATATATATCTCCCCAATATACGTTCCACTCTATATGCATCCAAAGAAGTGGGCTGTAGTCCACGAAAGCTTATGCTCTAATAAATTTGTTAGTCTCTAAGGTGCCACAAGTACTCCTGTTCTTTTTTCGGAAAACCTAGTTTCTGTTCCTGGCTTTGCTATGCATTTCCTGGGTGACCTTGGCAAAATCATTTAACCACTCTCTGACTCAGTTTCCCCATCTGTAAAATGAAGACAGTAGCACACGGCTGGTTTACAGTCACATGTGGAAAGCACTTTGAGATCCATGAATAGAAGATTCTACAGCTGTGCAGATTGTTATATAGTTATATACATATTATTAGATTACAAATAGAGAGACTCAGATTTTTTATAGGATGGTTTCGTATAATGTCGAGTATCAAGGGGTAGTCGTGTTAGTGTGTATCCACAAAAACAGTAAGGAGTCTGGTGGCACCTTAAAGACTAACAGAAATATTTGATATAAGCTTTCATGGGTAAAAAAACCACTTCTTCAGATGCCACCGGACTCTTTGTTGTTTTCATGTAATGTGAATCCATTCCTTTCCTGAGATTTATGGTGGAGGCAATGAAAGGCTAATACAAGTATGGTTTTATTTTTATTGAAATGTACCTTGATTTTTATCTCCCATTTCCGTGGTCCCTGGTGTCTCATTCTCTCACTCATAGCTTGGCCCCTTTATTCATGCTGCACTCTCTGCTTAGAATGGACTTGGCTCACAGGAAGGAGGAGACTATAATCAGCATTCATTAATTCTTAGAGGAGAAACAGAACTCTGAATTCAGGCCTTGGCAATATTTATGGAAAAGTCTTATATAACTTCACAGGGATAAATCAATAGGGTTCTATAGCATTTAATAGGGTTTTAAAGAAATTACTCCAAAACATATAGGGCCATCTTCTGCCACCTTTATTTATACTGAGCAATGCCACATAGCTTCCCCCATGAGTGCTATTTAGTTTGAGTAAAGGAGGCAGAATCTGACCTACAGAATATCTTTTTTCTATAACTTTCTTGAACCAGCCTATAAAATTCTATAGCAGGGATATAATTTTATATTAAATTATACAGAATGATTTCATAAGGGAGGATAGGCTCTTAAAAAACCCTGCCAGTTTACTTTATTTGGGCCTGTTCTTGCATTCTTGCACATTCAAATCTCCTGCTAAAGTCAATGTGCCTTTTATTTACAACTTCAGGGATAGACATGTAAACTCTTTGGGCCCGATTCTGTTGTCAGCCACACCAGTGTAAAGCTGAAATAAAGCCAGTGAAATCAGAGTGCTTATCTCAAGGCAACTGGGAGCACAATCTGTCCATTAATGACCTCATACAAGTTTTATTATTTGTTTCTAAACAGATTTCACGTGCTCTTTAAATGATTACAGTGAATGCAGTGTTTGTGTATTTGTTTGGTTTGTGGAAATCACTTTGGCCAAGTCTAAATTGTACAAGATGGGATGCAGGACTTCTGGCCAGCTGCTGCTAGAACATGGCATTTTTTTACCACTCCAGCTGCTGGGTATAGAGTTATAGTAGAGCAACCCAGAATTATGCCAAGAGTGTGGACCACCTGGGACAGATTCCACTGCTCTACAGCCAAAATGCTTCTGAAATAAATGTAGTCAAACTTTACTAATTCTGGGTCACTGAGAATGAAAATGATTATTAAAATTGTTGATTGGCTCTAGTTTTCAAGATATGCTATTGGGTCAGTATATACGACCCTTGACTTGGGAATGGGGGAGGATAAGTGAGTTATAAAGGGAAGGGATCTCAATTTAAACCAGAAATTACTAAAATACATCTTTGACTGGATCTATGAATAAATCTATGACTGGGTTTGGACGGTACTTGCTTTTTAGGAAAAACAATGAATGATGCAATCTGAAGCTGGTATTGCATCATACATGATATGAATTGCATCATGTTATTCCTAGAAGTCATGGATGATGCAATCATAATGAAGCTTACATCACTCTGCTAAACAAATTGCCCTATATCAGCTCTAGAAATCATACAGTGTCATGCTCTCTTATTTGTCAGTGTTTGATTTTGCAAAGGGACACATTTCTGTTTACCCAAAGTGAGCAGAGATGTCTCGTACTTGTGTGAACAGTGCAGATAACTTCTGCTATGTTTGTGGTGAAGTGACTTTTGCATCACAAAAGCGCAGTATAACCACTATGGTTAAGAAAGTCTATCACCTTTATTTTGGCCGCAAAATTGGAGATCAGGACAAGAGGTGGGCCCCACACATATGCTGCAACACTTGTGCAACAAATCTTTGCCAGTGGTTGAACAGGAAAAGGAAATCTATGCCTTTTGCAGTGCCAATGATTTGGAGAGAGCCAACAGATCATACCAGCAATCGTTACTTCTGCATGGTGCCTCCAGTTGGGAAAGATGTGTCAAAGAAGAAAAAGTGGACTGAGCATTATCCAAACATTCCATCAACTATACGCCCAGTACCCCACGGAGAAGGACTGCCGGTTCCTGATGCACCAGAATCATTCTCACTTGAGTCAGACGAGGAAGAGGAAGAGGATGAAACTTCTGGTCCTGAAACATCAATGTCACAGGACCCACATTTTCTCCCATCCTCCTCCTCTGAACCACACCTCATAACACAAGGTGAACTGAATGACCTTGTCAGGGATTTGGAATTACCCAAGAGTAAGGCAGAGCTGTTGGGCTCCAGACTACAGCAGTGGAATCTCCTGGCAGGTGATGTTAGGGTGTTCCGTGACCGTCAAAAGGATCTTGTCCCATTCTTCTTCATGGAAGGTGATCATGTAGCCTGCAACAACATCGATGGTGTGATGGCAGCCCTCAACATCGTTCATGATCCAGATGAGCGGAGACTGTTCATTGATTCATCGAAGACGAGTTTTAAAGCTGTTTTACTGCATAATGGCAATGTTTTGCCATCAATTCCAGTTGGTCATGCAGTCCTTATGAAGGAAACCTATGACAACATGAAACAACTTTTGAGGTGCATAAACTATGACCAACATCAGTGGCAGCTTTGTGGCAATTTGAAGGTTGTTGCTCTCTTGCATGGTCTGCAGACTGGATACACAGAGTATTGCTGTTTTCTCTGCGAATGGGATAGTCGTGCAAGAGATTCCCACTACATCAAGAAAGTTTGGCCACTCCGACAGTCATTGGAGCCTGGGAGGAAAAGTGTTCAGCATCCACCACTTGTTGAATCAAAGAAGATTTTGTTACCACCCTTACACATCAAGCTGGGTCTGATGAAGAACTTTGTCAAGGCCATTGACAAAACACAAGCAGCTTTCAAGTACCTCCGTGGAAAATTTCCAAGGTTAAGTGAAGCTAAGATAAAGGAAGGTTTCTTTGTTGGTCCTCAGATTCGTGAACTTCTTCGAGATGATTCATTTGACCATGGCAAGGAAAAGACGGCATGGAAAGTCTTCCAGTTAGTGGCAATAAATTTTCTCAGAAACAACAAGGCAGACAACTACAGGTTGTTGGTGGAAAACCTCCTCAAGGCATACAAAAGCCTTGGTTGCAACATGTCACTAAAGATACATTTTTTGCACTCTCATCTAGATTTTTTTCCACCGAACTGCAGAGCAGTGAGCAACGAGCACGGCGAGCGATTTCACCAGGACATTGCAACAATGGAGAAACACTATCAGGGCAAATGGAGCCCATCAATACTTGCAGACTATTGCTGGAGGATGACAAGAGATGCTCCATTTAATGAATACAAGAGACAAGCCAAGAAGCGCCGAGTAGACACCGAATAGGACTAAACTATGTACATAATAGTTTTTTGCCTTTTGTTTCATAATACATTTTATTTATATAACCCTTTTGCTGATTTTTAAAGTGTTACATAAACAGGACAGGTGAAATATTAGCATGTAAAACAACCATAAACACATGAAAAGACCTAGGTTTACAATTTATGATTAAAACCCTACTATCTACACAATATACATAGACATAAAATGTAAAAACTTAAATATCTTAGAAACAGTAGCCAATCAGTTGTTTTAATTGTCATATTTGAATTCAGTACATCAAAATACATAATAAATAGCACATTTTATCTCTGAAGCAGACGACTTCTCAAAAATTGTAGACCAGTGATTCTCAGATGTAAGTGTATGTACAGTAGTTCCATTAACTTCATCAATTTTCAGCAGCTGAGGTTCTGGCTCTCTGAAAGCAAATGTCCTCAACAGAAAGTGCTGCTGCAGTGGTGGCCGTTCCAAGTCCTTCAAAATGTTCCCCTTTCTCCACCAGCATCAATCCTGTCTTCACGGGATTTAGCTGCAGCTGCCTGCTCTTCATCCCGATGCTGATTTTGTCCAGATACTGGGACAGCTCAGAGATGGTGCTGTTTGTCTTTGCTGTAATGGAATCATAGCTCAGGGTGCCAACTGTGTATTGTCTGCAGATGCCTTGAACTGGAAGGGATATCATTATTCTTATTTGGCCTTGATACAGACTTAACCCTGGGTTGCTTCCAAGGTAATGAAGGGAGCAGTGTGAGAATGTCAGATAACGTGAAGCAAGTGACTGTATATCTCCATCATCGAGATGTGTAGACCTTAAAATAAGGCTGTTTTTTAGCAATCCAGTTTGTGAATTTCTACACCAGGGAAGCAAAATGACCAGTCCTTAAACAACAAGAAAAGCAGATGGGAAACTCACATTTCTCCATAATGATGCAGCTACTGCGTTTGTGATCACATTTTACTGTTTCAGATCTTACAAGGACAACCTACTGATCTTTCATGTTTTTATTTTATGTTAGCAAAACAACAAGCTGCCCGAGCTGTTTATTCACTATTTACCATTCCCTTCTCCTTTAAAATGTATAATAATGAATGTACTGGGCTCATTAGCATTCAGATATAATGACAAGGCTTCACACAGATTAGAGTATCACCCCCTGTACTTTTATTAACTTGGATTTAAAATACCATAGAAATTAGAACTGGCCTTTGTCAGTAAGGATCCATGTAGATACTATTTGGCTGATGGACTCCTTTAGGCTTACTCCCAACATGTTAAATAACTCAGAAATGACTCAGCCAGCTATTCAGATGACATTCACCGCTGCACAGCTGAGTAACTAATGGTTCTCTCTCTGTTGAGGAGCCAAATTAAAGGAAATCCTATTATGAATGACAGGAGGGGCATCTTCCAAGCCAGTGCTCCCTATGAATGAAGAGCACAGCACTAAGAACTAAACACAAAGCCTCCTCTTCAACAGCTACAGTAGAATGATACAGTCTCAAAAGGTGGAGGAGACATTCAGGAAAGGCTGAAAAAACATGAAAGCTGCTATAGAAAAGGAAATTTGCTAATTTGCTGCAGCTACATATCAATACCGCAGCAATCCTCAACAGACAGAAACTGCATTAGATTTAGTGGTTGGTCCAGCTGGTTATTTCACTTCCTTGCACTTCTTGGCTTTTTAATTTGCTATTTGCCCTTGCCAATGACAAGCTTCGAGTTTTTGCACCCCCGATATACCCTGTCACGTTGTACCCATTTAGGCAGGGATAATCTGGGCAGTTCACAGCACGTAAGCCTAACCATGCAGTGGACTTTCTAATCTAGGCTGAGCTTGATCTTTTACAGAGGAAGTAGATCATAGTACTGGCTTTCCTCTGGCTGCCATACAGTATATTGCTGTGCTGAGTGAAAGCAGCCAAAAACCCAACAGATCGGACCTCTCAGGACTCCCCAGATGCAACATGTGCAAACTGATGTAAGAAGCATGATTTCTCTCTGTCCCAGGATGCACATTCACAAAAATTGCATTAACGTGACTAAGGTGCATAGGAGGGAAAACAGATCCTTCTGTGGCTCCAGGAACTAAATTAAGATGTTTCTGGGGAACAGATGTGCAGTAGGGACATCCTGGCACAGCTGCCAACCAGGCATGCTCTAATTCATGTTGGAAACTGGCCTAGCCCCCAGGGCAGGTGGGTCTGATTTGCCTTTCATTTACACTGGTTTTACACTAGTGTAAGTCCTAGGATTTAAGTGGATTTCCTGTTGATTGATGCAATTTTAGGAGTGGGGCTCAGGCCCATTGTTTTTGTCCTTAAAAAAGTAAAACTGGATGAAATTTTAGTTGGATGTAAATATGGGTTCAAAGTAGTTGAAATTTAACCTTCGATAAGTGTAACAAAGTAATTTAAAACAATGTAAAAATATCGGAAGATATGCAAACTCAGGCTATGAGGATAATTAAATTTC
Source organism: Malaclemys terrapin pileata (assembly GCF_027887155.1). NCBI lineage: Eukaryota > Metazoa > Chordata > Testudines > Emydidae > Malaclemys > Malaclemys terrapin. The sequence continues at coordinate 24,117,850 of NC_071509.1, forward strand.
CTGCTTCTCATACTAATTTCTTCTGTGGTTAATGAAAGAGCTTTTTCCTCCATCTACTGTACTGCAAATTAACTTTTTTTCCCCTCTTTGTTTGCCTTCCTCTAAAATATTGTACTGTTCACTGCTGGAGACTGGGGGACCAATGATCAGATCCAGCATGGTCCTGAATACAAGTTCCATGTGACCACAACTAAATTGTATCAGGAGAGCTGAACTGAGCTACTCCTCAGAGCTCCATTAATGCAGCTTCTAGGTGAGCTACAGGAGAACAATAATATGTGCTCTTTGCCCATAACCCACAATAGAGCGCCCTTCCTCTTTAGCTTCCTCAACTCCTGCTACCTCACAAGGAGACCTACTAATGTCATAATGCATGGTGCTTACCTTTAGGCCACCAAACTGACCTTTCAAATGCTTATTTACTTTCGAACGAGAAAGCTGCCCACATAATGCTGAGCTCCAGGCAGAGCAGTCACTATTCATAAATTTATTTAGCAAAGGAAAAATGAAAGTTGCCTTTAGAGCACTGGATAGTTGATGCTGACACCTATTTCTCTGTCAGAAACGGGCTTGACGTTTTGCTGTTTTCGGACTGTTGGCATCTCCTCTCTACCCAAATTGTAAAAAACTGATTGTACTTGTTTCTTAACACGTGTCTACAGCAGGCTTAAGCTAGGAGAAGAATCCAGTTCTGAAGCACTAACATGCTTACACCATGGGGCATCACATACATCAATGTAAATTAGGAATAACCCTATTTAAAAATCAGTGGAATTACGCAGAAGCCAAACTGGTGAAAATGAGAGCAAAATCATCAGCATCGTCTACAGCATACCATGAACCGCTGCTGCTCATACATGAGCTCTCTCAAATTTTGGCATAATTTACACAAGAGAACCATATAAGGGGTTTGTGTCATGTCAATTCTGAACAAGTCTTATTCAGTTATCCAAGAAACCTGCAGTCCAGAGCAGTGGGTCTCAAAGAGTGGTCCATAGACTACTGGTGGCATGTGGATCATTGGCTGGTAGTCCATGCAGAGCTAGCCGGCCACCTGGTGCTAATGTAACCCACACACATCCTGGGGATGGTCTTCTGTTCCATCTAGTGGCACCAAGATCACTTAGGCCTGGTCTACACTGGGGGAGGGGTAATCGATCTAAGTTACGCAATAATCTACGTTATTCACGTAGCTGAAGTCGACGTACTTAGATCGACTTACCGTGGCGTCTTTACCGCGGTGAGTCAACTGCTGCCGCTCCTCCGTTGACTCTGCCTGCGCTCTCTCCTGGAGTACAGGAGTCGACGAGAGAGCACCCGGGGATCGATTTATCACGTCTAGACTAGATGCGATAAATCGATCCCTGCTGGATCGATCACTGCCCACCGATCCGGCTGGTAGTGAAGACATACCCTTAGAAAGAGAGATTAATGAGTTTGCTCTACAGCCTTAGCTAACAGCCAGTTGGCTTTTAGCTCATGCACTAAACTCCAGAGGTCCCTGGTTCAATCCTGCCAGACAATGACTGGGGTCTGTCGACGATACACTAATTCTGTTCCTTGCTTCCATCTGCTAAAATGTACTATAATAAGCTAAAAACAAACAAACTCTTCTCTTGTATTAATTTTCCATGTAAGCAATTGCTGAAGCTTGCCATGGGATGTTATGCAATTGTGAATCTGTAAAAAGCAACAGAAGGTCCTGTGGCACCTTTAAGACTAACAGAAGTATTGGGAGCATAAGTTTTCGTGGGTAAGAACCTCACTTCTTCAGATGCAAGTCTGAAGAAGGTTCAGTCCAAGGTTCAGTGATTCTCATAAAAACCGACAATGCCATCGCAACATATTATGTAAATGGTGCACCCGCAGTACAGCCTGTGGTTCCTACATACTACATCTGTGTCCCTCAGACATATTCCTTGAGGGAGGGTGGTAGCGGTAACACTGCCTGCCCCTCCTTGGCAGTGAATCCCCCCCTGGTGTTCAGTGGGCCTGGCTTGTGTAGTGAGATGCAATTTGCACAGGCCAGCACCAGTGAGGATGTATTGAATCACAATTTGCACAACACATCTGTGCCAGACCATGCAGTGAAGTCCCTTCTACCACCACCAGTGAAACTGCATGGAGGGAATAGGAGGAGATCAAACTCTCTAATGGCATTAAACAATGAAGCAATGCCCATTTCTACCAGCAGAGAATTTGGCCCTATTCTAGGTCAGCAGAGACAACAGGAATAGAGAAATAATTATTAATGCTTACTAGACAAAGTGAAAATAGAGATACCTATGTTGTGTTACCTTTATTCTATGTAGCATGCTTTCCTTTTGTAACTGTAATATTTCTGAAATAGTTAATATTTCATTGGTAAGAACTACCAGTCTTGGGGAAACTTTTGATATGAATTAAAGTTCTCTTCTAGCTGCTCTAACTTATTCATGTCATTTCCCCCCCTAAAATGATGGTCTGTATTCTAAAAAGATACAGTAACCGTTTCAACAAAACCATGGAGAGAGAAAGAGAATTTGAGAGATTGGCTACTTGTAGAACTTTGATGCACACATCCAGATGGGCTACATGAAATGAATTAGTTGCTCCCACCTCAGAGACTTTAGCCATCAGTTTGTCATGACTGACACTCCACTTGTACACTTCTACTGAGCCTGAACTTTGCTTTCATTGTGTAACACACACGCACACACACACATGCATTCACTCATTTCCACTGAGTGACAGTTTCTGTAAATTCTAAAGGAAACAATATAGATACTTTTATTAAATTGATGATCAGAAATAAAACTCTCCAAGTCCCTAGCATACTTTTGGCAATAAATAAATAATATTAAATATGTAGTCAGAAATAAAATATAAACACAACAAGTTGGCATGCAGGTCACTTCAACAGCTTATATATATATATATATATATATATAAGCTTATATATATAAATAAAATCTCTGCATCTGTTACTATTAATTAGTGTGCTCAGCATGATATAATACAAAGAGGAAGAGAAGGTCTTCGTCCTAAGGAGCTTTTTTAGATCATTAATTGAACTGACACTCCCTACTCTTTCCTAAAGCCAAAACGGTTTGTTTCAACTTGATGGTCATTGCCCTTAAGCCTTTTTCAGATCCAAGCCTGTTACTTGGAAAATTTCATTTTTCTCCTCCACAAAAGAAACCCCTAGTAATGCTTAATGGCATAAGGGGAGGAAGACAATGGACAACTTTGTCTTCTGTGACACCTCCCACCCATAGCTAACAGGGGTAAAAGAATGTAGCTAGGAGAAAATATAGGACACTTTGCAATTGCTAACTTGGTCTTGGGAGAAGAGAATTGTGTAATCACTAAATCCACATGAGCTTTACTGATCTGGGTAGCAATGCTGACTCTTAGCAAAGCTGATGAAAATGCCAACACAAAACAAAGCCCATCAGTATGTGCTTTATTGGGAAAGCTGAAATGGGTCCCCAATTGTGCTATGCAGTACAGAATATACATTGCCCATAGGCACATTCCAGATTTTCATACTTAGATATTGTAAATCTAATGCCTTCTTAAAGAGTATACATTAAAAAAAATCCTTCCTAAGCCTAAACTCAGGATTCCTAAAATCCTGTGCACAGAGTCAAGCACCCAGAAGTACAATCATTGACCATAGTGAAAGTATGTATTCAACAAAATAAAGGGAGAAAGCACACACGCTATTGGTTAGAATGGAATGGACCTATTCCTGACTCTTCCACATACTTGCTGTGCGACCCTGGGCAAACCACTCCATCTCTCTGGGTCTTGGGGCCTGTCTACTCTGCAATCGGGATGCCAATTGCAGCTCACATAGGCATACTTAGGCTACTGCTCGAACAACAACAGCAGTGTAGCTTCAGCAGCATGGGAAACAGCACAGGCTAGCCGCTTGAGTCTGTACCCCATGTCCTTGGCAAGGGTGTACTCAGGAGGCTAGCCTTTGCTACTGTTCCTGCCACTGCAGCTACGCTGCTAATGTTACTCAAACTAGCTTTGATCTAGCTAGATAAAAGCTCATTCCAGTATGCCTACAGGAGCTGCAATAACACCTCCTGATACCCTTAGGCTACGTTTCATCCGTAAAACTTTTGTCGCTCAGGGGTGCAGAAAAAAAACACACCCTGACCAACAAAAGTTTTATCGACAAAAAGCGCAGGTGTGGACATAATCTAAAGATCAGGAAACAGCACCTTACAGCGGCAGAGCTGTAGTGGCACAGCTGTGCCGCTGTAAGGTGCGCAGTGTAGACATATCCTTAGAATATATCTACAATGCAATCCAAGGGGTGACTGCAGCTTAGGCAGACAGACCCATGCTAGCAGTACCCACATGATGTGGCCAAAAATAGCAATGTAGATTCAGTGGCATGGGCTAGCAATGTGAGCATGTGGCTCAGGGTCCCTGGTGAGCTTGTTTAGCCCACACCGCCACATCTACACGGCTATTTTTAACCATGCTATGGCAGGTAAAGCTATTATGGGTATGTCTACTCATGCTGCAATCACACCTCAGGTATCAAAGTAAAGGTGGAATAACAACATTTAAAGGTCACAGCACAACTGAGAGTTAATTCATTCACATTTGAACAGAGCTTTGAATTCTTACAAAGTATAAATTAGTTCAGCCACATATGGCCATCCTGAAGAGATTTCTGAGGAGGAGAAGGAGGGAGTAGATTCCATTTCTAATTAGGAAAGAGGAGGGGGACAATAAATAGCAAACTATGGAAGGCATAGAAAAAGGAAACAAAACTTTGGAGAGGATAACATTTCACTGTGTTCCCACAACACAGCTCTGCTTTACCAATGAACAAGCTACAAAGGCACTTGCAAACCTTTTGCTCGGAGGGAAACCATAATTAATGACATCTGCCACAAGAACTAAGCAGCATTCAGTGCATTCCAAACCAGAGCTTCACACATCTTTCACTCGAACACAACAGAGACCCAATACCAAACTAGGTCCAACTGGTCTTCAAAATGTCATTTGGGTTCAAAAACAGGGAAGGGATTAATTGACAAGTCAGCCAAGTGACAAAAGAACCAATATCAATATACATAATGCAACAAAACCAAGCCAGTTTGGGTCATCCTGCTTACAACAGCATGGTATTCATGCCGTCCCCTCACGGATTCTTTGTGCTCTCAGTCTAACAAGATACCAATTCTTGTCTGGCTTAGGCACTAAAGCGAGTGTGACACAAGGAGACTTTTTTTTTAAGGCCAGGAAGTGTTGCAATCTTGGAAATGTCCAACTCAGATGCTAACAAAGGGGACAGAGTGCCAAGGAGAGGAAATGGGAAATAGATTTTTATAACAGAATCTGAAGCCAGTCGTAGGAAAGGAGCAAAACACATTCTTGCATTGTTGCTGTGAACAGTAAGCAATTGGCGACTTCAGAGCTCAGAAGGCCCATTGTAAAGGATTTATGCAACCCGCTTTACAGCATTTTACCTTGCCATAGTGCCCTGCATTCACACTGACTGATTTGCAAAACAGATTCTTTAGCTGTTTTAGACAAACATGGAAATACAAAATTAAACACACTGAAATAACTAGAAAGGCCTGACTTGGAGAGGCAAAAAGCCTGAAGACAGAGACTTAAGACTGAAACTTCACACTGAATCTGCCTGGCTGTTTTTGAGTATTGCAGTAGATATTGACTAAAATAATATTTTGCACTTATAGCACCGTCCACCTGAGGAACTCAGTGGGCCCTAATTAAGCCCCTCCATATCCTTGTGTCAAAGATACATTTTATTAGCCACCTCAGTGATGAGAATACTCAGGCATAACGTGAGTGAGTGATTTCCCAAGGTAAGCCCCAGGGGTATAAGAGCTGTGACATATTTCACAGTGAAGTTTTTTAAAAGAATTGAAAAAACAGTATGTATTGCGAAATATACAATTAGTTCATTAGGGTCATTTCAGTAATGCAAACAGTTTACATTATTTGAACCTGATTCTCTATTTTTGCCATGGTGTAAAAGCCTGCATAAATAATAGGCTAGATTCACCAGTACACTCTGGCTCCTTTGGGCTACTACAGCAACATAAAGCAGCTGTAAAACTGGCTTATTTTACAGTTTAGTTGCATCCTGGACCCACACAAAGCAGCCACAGCACCCCAGGGAATCTGGTCCAATGTATTTGTTTATCCAAGAAGTTCCATTTATAAATCACGGAACCAGCAAGACCCTGGAAAGGAGACCGCACACATTTCTTGACAACCATATTTCAAATGATTTGACAAATAAACAGCTATTTTCCTTACAGGCAGAATTAGTGGATTTAATTCCCCAGAAACATTTGGTTTCCCACTTTATACTCTTCTTAAATGCTCGCCCCTCTCTTGCTGTTCACCTCATTGTAAAGAACACCCATGTAAAACCTTCGCTATCTTTTTAGCTCTTATGTTGTGACCATTCCCCTAGTACTAGTCGTCTTTGTTTCACAAGAAATAATCTCAGTGGGTTAGTTGCTTTAAAAGACAACTTTTTTGTTTTGTTCGTTCCAAGAGACATATAGGCTGGTCCCACCATTCCGATTTGGTGGTATTTTATACCCACGTTACATTTGTTCTGACTGGGTTTAAACTAGTGTTACCGCATTTCAATCCTGTAAAAAGAGGACACTACATGGGGCCCCGGCCCCGCCCCAACTCCGCCCCAGCCCCGCCTCAACTCCGCCCCTTCCCTGCTCCTAGCCCCGCCTCAACTCCGCCCCTTCCCTACTCCTAGCCCCGCCCTAACTCCTCCCCTAGGGTGACCAGAGCAAAAAAAAAAAAAAAAACGTCGGCAGAGGGAGGCCCGGGAGACGCAGGGGGAGTGTGGGGCAGGAGTGAGTGAGTCCAGCCTGGCCCCGAGCGCAGGCAGGTCTCGGGCGTGGTACCTGGAGGGCGAGTAGGGGGTTGGCCCGCAGGGCCAGGTGGCGGCTGTTCCTTTTCCCCACCTGGGCAGCCGGACTCGGGAGCAGCCACTGCTGCAGCTTCCACTGCCACAGGGGAGGAAGCGGCCAAGCACGTGGCACTCGGCAGCTGCAGCTCTGGCGCCCGGGCCTGAACCCCCCGAGTGCGCCCAACCCCTGGCCAGTCGCATCTGGGCTGGCTGCCCAGCTGGTGCAATCCCGCGGGTGGCCCTGGGGCGGAGGCATCAGCAGCCCCATTTGTTCCCCTGCGGGACCCTAGCGGGACGGGGGGGCTGGGGCCTGCTGCCCCCACTCCGGGGCCGCCCGCAGGATCGCACCAGCTGGGTCCCTGCAGCAGGCCTGGGCTTGGGGGGTCGGGCCTGGGCGCCAGAGCCGCAGCTGCCGAGCGCCCCATGCTTGGCCGCTTCCTCCCCCCGTGACAGTGGGAGCTGCAGCAGCGGCTGCTCCCGAGTCCGGCTGCCCAGGTGGGGAGAAGGAACAGCCGCCGCCTGGCCCCGGAAAGTTGGAGCCCGGGGAGGAGGCGGTCCCCTTACCATGCGCCTCCCTGTTTTCCCCAGACATGTCCTGCTTTTTGTAAATTCCTCCTGGACGGGGATTTGAGCACCAAAAAGCCGGATATGTCCAGGAAAATCCGAATGTATGGTAACTCTATTTAAACAACTCTGCAAACATCAAAGCCAGGGCGAATCAGGCCCAAGATGTCAGGATGTTCTGAAGGCACCCAGACTGAACAGCAAACCGGGAAATGAATTTCTCGGGGTCAATGGAACCAGCTATGCAGCAGGGGGGGCTAGTGTCCCTGCAATGGAAATACTGTGCGGCTTTGCCCCTGAGTAAGCCCACACACATCGAGGAGGAGGGGGCAGAGGCAAGAACAGGACACAGCAGGCCTTGAACTGTCAAATGGTAGGGCCTGGAATTGGACCTGGGACGAGTGATTGGGACCTGAAGAGACTGGAATGGGCCTGGGAAAAAGTAGGAACCCCCAGGATCCTCCTTCCCAACCTGGAGCTGGCTACATCCCCTTCCACCCGCCAAGTCTTAGTACCTTCCCTCACTCCCCTGCGATGCTCCCCCATTCACAGAGAGCCTCCATCTCACTCCTGCAATTTCCAAACTAGCTTCAACATTATTGCCAAGAAAAGATGAGTCTTTTTAAAAAATACTATTGACTAATGTTCCTTCCTATAACCACTCCTTTGTACATATATTTGAGCTGCAAGCAATACAGAGAGACGCAGAAAACAGCTTTGTCAGCTCTGGCTTTTTTCTGGAAAGTTCAGTTGCATTCAGAACACTGAATTGCCCATCACTGCACAGCTGAGCAAGCTGTGACTGTAGGGAATCCCACGGTGGTTTTAATCCTTTTATCTCAGCAGAGGTCACCAGGAAAGCTGCAGTGAAGAAACAAAATAAAAATCTATCTGATGTAATAAGCGTAATTACGGAGCAGGGGTGGGAAGGTATGCGGGAAGACCCAAAAGCACTAAACACAAAGACAACAAAAGATTTCACAATTCTGTGGCACACAAAACACATCAGTAATTCATAACTAAAAAATGAAACCTGCTGATGGAAGACTCCAGTTATACTATTTGTCTTACAAAATATTCATTTCCATGTAGTTTGCGAGATGGATAAATATTATGCCTCATGAGGTATCATTTGAAAGCTAATAACTTGCTGCTCAATAATATCATGGTGAAATGTAAGTAGCAACATTATATGTAGAGTTATGAAATCCCCCTATAAGATGATGATGGTAGCACAAGTTCAAAACTACACAGCCCTGCCCTGGTGGAAGGATCCTGAATGAAGAAATGTGTGTTTACCTCAATTTACATAAGAGATAAACCACATCCTCGAGACAGCCAGGAGAAGAGATGGCAGGAGACAAAGTAAATTAGTGTTTTAGAGAACACAGGTGAGAAGAAAGAATATGGAGCCTCCTTCATCCCCAGACTCCATGTCATCTTCTTTACTGTTTAAATAAATTTTACTTTGAGGGGTAAACCTCAGAAGAATCCACTTCAAAATTTAACTGGTCTATAAAAGAAAGCTCTCTCTCTTTCACTTCAGAAGACAAAGGAACCAGCCCTTTGTCTTTGGGGGTCAGGGGAGACCTGACCTGAGAATTTGGTCAGTCATGTTGCTGGGAATTTGTGGTGAGGATTTTACCTTGAACCAAGTCTAGCTTGTTAAGTTTTAGCTACTAGAAATCGTTGTATCTTTATTTCTTTTGTAACCATTTCTGACTTTAACACCTGACACTTGAATTCACTTAAAATCCTATCTTCTTTGGTTAATACATTTATTTTATTTTTTAATCAGTGCTCTGTTTAAACTGAACTCAAGTTAAAGTAGCAAACTGTTACATATTGGCTTTTTACAGGGGCAACTGACCTTTAATGTCTAACTGTCCAGGAGAGTGCTGGACAGTGCAGAACACACATTTTTGGGAAAATTCAGAATTGAGAGTGTGTTGGGGTCACTCTGCAAGTAGTAACCAAGGCTGGTGGAAGCCAGAGTGTGACTGGAGTTTTGTTGACAGGCTGCTGGGGTCAGAGCTACTAGAACAGGGCAGTAGCTATACCATAGACCCTCAGGATGTGACATGCACACTGTTAGGCTGTATGTGAGCAGCCCAGGTTGGGAGCTACAACAGCAAAGCATTGTGAGGCACCCAAAGTTAAGTTAATTGTCCAGCCGAAAACCTACCTGTCAGATGGAGACACGCTGGATTGTGATAGAAGGCCTTGTCTCTGACCAGGGTCAAGAGATCTGGTAGGAGCTGAACGCAGATGCATGGGTGCTCAGCCATCTGGAGGAGTCTGCTGAACAGGAACTGTCGCAACCTCAAGGGAGCTACAAAGATCGCTGTCACTTTGTCTTGTCTGATGTTCCTAAGGTCTTGTGGTAAGAGTGGGATGGCGGAAACGTGTACATTCACAGTTCCAACCATTGTACTCTGGAGTTGGGGCCCTGAGCTACTCGGGAGCAACAGGTTGGACTTTTCCTGTTCTCATGGAACACAAAGTGATCCCACAACAGGAACCCCTTCTGGTTGGAAGATGCTGTGCACCACCTAGTCATGTATTTCCCACTTGTGCTTTTTGGAAAAATGCCTGCTGAGGCTATCTGCCCAAGTGTTCTACACCCATGGTAAGTGTCTTATCAAGAGAGTGATATGATGATGGATACACCAATTCCAGAGACTGACAGCCTCTATCCATAAAAGGGTAGATTTTGTGCCCTTCCCTGCATGTTTTTGTAACAAACTGTTGTCACGTTGTCCGATATAACTTAAATGTCTAGTATCAGAGGGGCAGCTGTGTTAGTCTGAATCTGTAAAAAGCAACAGAGGGTCCTGTGGCACCTTTAAGACTAACAGAAGTATTGGGAGCATAAGCTTTCGTGGGTAAGAACCTCACTTCTATGTCTAGGATCCAGATAAAATTCATGAACTGTTTGCAAGCCACATCTACTATACACAGTTTTAATAGGTTTATGTGTAACCTGAACACAAGTTTGTTGGACCCTGCAGGAGACATGTGTTCATCCAGACAGGCTCCCCAAACTAGCAGGGAGGTATCTGTAGCTAATCTTTTCATGGGTTGGGAGAGGATAAAGGGAACACCTATTCATGGTTTCCCACCAGGTGAGTGAGGTCAAGACTCCACAGATCCAAACAGTGCCTGCTGGTGCACAGACTGTCTGCAATCACACCTTTAGAAATCACAGATGGAGTCTTGAAAAAGGGAGTCAAATATGTACATGTGACACATGTACATGCCCTATGAGGGCTAGATAGGACTGTACTGTCATCTGGGGGCTCACTCAGAACTGAATGAAGAGTTCTGTTTTAGCTTGGAACCAGTCCTGAGATAGGTACAGTCTGCCTGTGACCAAATCCAGGGCTGTTCCTATGAAGTTTGTAGTCTGCATGGGAACTAAAGTGCACATTTCTGCATTTACTTGAAGTTCTAGGAATAGAGTTGCTACCTGAACTTTTTGGCTTGACTTTACTGTGAGCAGTCAGCCATCCAGGTATGGGAGCGCTGATATGACCGGATGATGCAGATCTACTGCCGCTAACAATAATACCATTATGAATGCACTTGGTGCAGTCAAGAGGCTGATGTGAAGTACTCTGTATTGGTAATGGCCTTAGGTAAATGGCCTTAGGTAAAATGCAGGAACCTCCTAGGTGAATATCCATCTATGTGGAAATAAGAGTCCTTCAAACTGAGAGCTGTGAACCAATCGCCTTTGTTTAGCAAGGGGATTATAGAGGCGAGTGTGGTCATTCTAAACCTCAGGTCGACAAAAAACAGTCAGCTGTCTGAGATCTAGTATGGGCCTCCAGCCTCCTTCTTTCTTGGGGATGAGGAAATGTCTCAGGTAAAATCCTTTTCCCTTGTGATGGGGTGACACTGGCTTTACAGCTTCCAGTTGGAACAAGGACTTCCTGCCTGAGTAACCTTTCATGAAGGGGTCCCTGAAGAGGGACAGGGAAAGGGTGTTTGGACAGGAACTCTATTGTGTACCTGGCAGTGATGATTTCCAGAAACCATCTGATGTTATATGCCAAGGAAAAGCAAGCCAGACAACTACTATAAAGGGTGGGGAAATTTGAGCTGAGTAGACTTGGTGGCAAGACTGGTTTGCAGCTCTCAAAGATCCTACCAAAATAACTGCTTGGTCAAAGGCTGGGACTGAGAGGAGAAGGAAGGGTTCCAATCTACTTTCTGCATTGCATTTTTTGACATTTTCTTGGAGGCTCATAGAAAGGTAGAAGTGATGAGGCGTGGTCCATTGTCTGTGGTAAGTTTAAGTGAATATTTTCTTTGTGGTGCTGGGTTTATTGAACTTCCTTGGGGGAATCTGGATGATTGGAGTTACAAAGCCCATTTCATGTTGCCACAGAGCAGGACGTTGTTTCTGCTGCATCTACCAAAGCCTGGGAAGAAGACCTGGCCAACAATTTCCCTTCTTCAGTGACTGCTCTGAACTGAAATCTCTGCTTCTGAGGCAACTTGTTGACAAATTCAGGCAAGGCTTTCTAAAACTACTGCTAACACTAAAATAAACCTTTTGCAGAACAGATCTATTTACACTAGACAAAGAACACAAGCTAAAGCTGCGGACACTGGAGAAGTTCTGCCTCAGACCACAGATGATAAAAAGGAAATAGAAAGGCAGTTGGTCTGCACTGCCCCTTATACCTTCATTTTGGAGCACGAGGAGGCAAAGGGCGCATGGGTGCACAATGGACACTGCTTTTGAAAAATCTTCTGCTCTCAGAGAGTGGATTGCATGCAACCCCAAGCGGAATACATGTAAAGACCATCACTTGAAGACCTCCCCTTATTTTTTGTAAAAGCCAACAGTCAGAAGTTTCACCAAGAATATTATGATTTGATCTCTTCCACAAAACTAGAATCAGGCATTTTTACAGAATCCTTCAAAGAAACAGATGTGGTATGTTACAGGCAAAGAATGATATGAAGAGCAAAATAATTTGCACTCTATTTGCTACAGGTTATGTTGCCTCTTTTAGGGGGGAACTAAAGAAGAAATGGAAGTATTTGAATTTCCATTTCTTCAGAGAAATCTTGAGTTGCTGCTGTTGAAGCCTTAAATCATCTGTAGAAACACAATTCACACTGCATCTAAAGAGGTCAAGGAGTAAGGCATAGCAGGATTTACAATAGGGTCCTATTCAGCAGTCATTCCTCAGCCCAAACTCCCACTGGTTTTATAGGATGCATGTGGGGAAAATAATTGATTTAAATACTATGCAAGTAGCATATGTTTTACATATTAGATTTCTGTGGCACATATTAGCCTATATAGAACTAATATGAAGGTGTATATTACAGTCCACAGGCATGTTCCATACAAAAATACATGACATGCCAAGTCCAGTTTTCTGAGGTACTGAGTAACCACAGTTCCCACTGAAGTCCACAGGAGCTACTGATGTTCAGTACTTCTGAAAATCAGGCCCATTATCTATGGACCAATTTCCCTAATAACTGAGAGCCCTCAATTCACATTCTCAAAGGTCTCAGAGGATTAGGCCCTACATACACATCTATGCTTTCCAGATGGGAAAAACTGACCTCAGTAAGAAGCGAATAAAGAGTACCAAACTGGGCCCTTAATTAGCAGTGAAGGGCACAAAAGCTAACAATATACTATAGTGCTGTGGTGTGTCCAAGCGACTGCATATCACCAAACCTGAAATATCCAAACATACCACAGGATTGCATTTACATGCGAGTCTCATTCACAAATTGGCACAGATTTCCAAAAATAAATCTGTAGCCATCTCAAAGTGTTGTTTTCTATTAGACAGGAGAAATCTTTCAGTTTTAGCAAACGCACAATGCTGCTGTGCTCTAATACAAACATGAGGACATTCATAATAAATGTAAATACAAGACACTCATATTTTTCTCCTTCTTTACTTAAAAATCAGTGGTGCACTGAGGAAAAACAGTGCATGGGAGAAAAAAATATTTGAACGTCCATTAAGGAAAGCGTAGGGCATTTCACTTTTATAGGGAAATGTGGGCAAATTGGACCATTCTTTGTAATGCATTATCAATCAGCTGGAGGTTGTCACAACATCAGGCCAAGAAATAAACCATTTTTGTTCTGCATTTAGAGACTCAGGAAATGCTTTTTATATTTGACACAGAACTATTCTAAACCCACCACAGCTTTGCTAACAACCACTAGCCCTCAAGTGAGAGACCTTTGAGAGGTATTATCCTGAAAGCCATTTATCTTTGACTTCAATTTGCAAGCAAATACTAACAGAGAGAGCCATTAGGGAACAAGTGCTCTCTGCATGCTGAAAATCAATGGAGGAGAATTAAAAATCAACAGTTCTCACATACATCCTCCTAAATGAAATGGCCCATGATCCAGTCAATCCTTGTTAAGAGCAGAATGAAATAAATTCTTAATCAAGGATGAGCACTGGTGACATTTCTTATCAGACTTTTATTGCATATTGTACATCTCTGGTTATACTGTGTACCGCAATTATGTAATCAGATAAAGATATTCACAGTACATTGTATAATAAAGAAACTGTTTAAAATGCTACACTTCTTGTGGCAGATAAAAGGCTGTAGGCTTGGGTGGCTGATGAAGTGTGAATAGAGCAAGCATGGCATAGGTAAAACTAGTTTATGTTCTGCATAACACTTTGCTAAATGCCCCTCTGGTAAAATCTGGAAACCCATTTCTTCTGAGTCTGTGAATTTTCCAGTTATTCAACTAGTTATCAGCCTTTTTAGATTAGCCAGTAGAGGTTGAGAAAACATATATTGACATATACACATCAGTAGAGGGTAGGTCTGTGCACATACACCAGCCACCACATTAATAGTTTCCCCTCTATTCATGAGTAAGGTTACGATTATGTCACAGAAGTCACAGAATCCATGACTTCCAGAGACTTCTATGACATTTTCTGTCCCAGGGACCCCGCAGCTCCAAGCCCCCGCTGGGGGAAGGGAACCGCATCTCCAAGCCGCTGAGGGTGGCAGGGAACCCCCACACAGCTCCAGTCACCGCAAGTAGCAAAGCAACCCCAGAGCTCCCACTCCCCATGCGTGGTGGGGTCCTCAGCAGCTGCCCAGCTACAACGGGTGGCAAGGGGACTCTACAGCTGCTCAGCTGCAGTGGAGGACTCTCCACAGCCACCCTGCTGCTCAGCGGCCCCCCCCCCCCCCACAGCGCCACTCAGCCATGGAAGACAGCGGGGGCCCCTCTGCAGCAGCCCAGCCACAGGGGTGGGGACCCCAGAGCCCCCAGCTGCTGTGGGTGGTGGACCCTTCTCCCTCCCCATTTTGTCAGGGATATTTTTAGTAAAAATCATAGACAGGTCACAGGCTTCCATGAATTTTTGTTTATTGCCTGTGATCTGTCCGAGATTTTTACTAAAGAGATCTGTGACAAAATCTGAGCCTTAATCATAAGTGATACACAAAACATGAGACCTGTTCACAAAGCATGGGGCTTCTGCTTAGGAAAGCACCTGAAAGAGTACAGTACAGATTCCCCAGTATGTAACGGACATGGTTCAATTAATCAATTTTGTCCAAAGTGCATTGGCCAAGTCTATATTGATTCATTTTATTTTTCCAATATCTGAAAAAAAAATAAAAATAAAAAGGTCACTCTTTCTAGTGTGTTTTGTTCTCCATTTTCACTGGAAGTAAAAAGAGATAGAAGATGAATGAGGTTTTCTGAATTTCTTTGTATTCTATTATAAATATAACTTCTATGAGAAGAAGAATTCTGAACTGAAGAAGCATTACTAGAAAGGAAAAAGACTCACCTCCAAGGCAAGTAACCTTCCTTCCCATTCCTCTACTACTTTTTCAGCAAAAATCCAAAGGATAGAGTAAGGAAACTAAAGGAAACTAAATACAGCAGTTCTGATTGAGGACCACCAAAGCGTAAGTGGAATTATTTATTTAAGTCAAGCTATAAAGTGATCTTTCAAACCACTTGTAATGGAGGCAACTGCTGCTAAATGATATCTTAAGCATATTCAATTTTGCATGGCAGCGTGATAACAATCAATTAGTCCAGAATACTGATAGGAGGACATGCTCCAGCACTGAAGCTGTTAATTATTTCAGAATGTGGAATGCTCTATTTGCTGCAATTGAGGTTGGCTGCTAGACCTGTTATATGCTTCTCAGTTGGCTGAAGCACCACCCCCTAATGGACGGTCACCAGTCTGCTATATTGGACCAATCCTTTGGATTCACATGCATCCGAGCAAGCTGGGTCTGAGCAGAATCCAGTCACTTTCTCAAACTCTGGGCTTCTACAGCACACTCCACAGGTGCATACTCTGGTCCCCTTCTTTGGGATATGGGATGCTGCAGTTCACCTACCATAAACCCCTAGACCAGTGCTGAAAACCCCCTCCCCCAAAGTCCCCATTCACCTGTGTATGTTTCTTTCAGAGCTCCACCCCTACGGGCACTCTGGTTTAAAATCTTTGGGGCTGTCATAACTATAAAGGGAAGGGTAACAGCCCTCCTGTGTACAATACTATAAAATCCCTCCTGGGCAGAGACTCCAAAAGGGTTAAGAAGCTCAGGTAACCTGGCTGACATCTGACCCAAAGGACCAATAAGGGGACAAGATACTTTCAAATCTTGGTGGGGGGAAGGCTTTTGTTTGTGCTCTTTGTTTTGGAGGTTGTTCGCTCTTGGGACTGAGAGGGACCAGACATCAATCCAGGCTCTCCCAATCTTTCTGAACAAGTCTCTCATATTTCCAACTTGTAAGTAAACAGCCAGGCAAGGCATGTTAGTTTTTATCTTTGTTTTCTCAACTTGTCAATGTACCTTTTTGCTAGAGTGTTTATCTCTGTTTGCTGTAACTTTGAACCTAAGGCTAGAGGGGATTCCTCTGGGCTCTTTAAGTTTGATTATCCTGTGAAGTTAGTTTCCATCCTGATTTTACAGAGATGATTTTTACCTTTTTCTTTAATTAAAAGCCTTCTTTTTAAGAATCTGATTGATTTTTCCTTGTTTTTAGATCCAAGGGGGTTGGATCTTGATCCACCAGGAGTTGGTGGGAGGAAGGAGGGGGGATGGTTAAATTCTCCTTGTTTTAAGATCCAAGGGGTTTGGATCTGTATTCACCAGGGAATTGGTGAAGAGTCTCTCAAGGCTACCCAGGGAAGGGAATTAGCACATTTGGGAGTGGTGGCAGCAGACCAGATCTAAGCTGGTAGATAAGCTTAGAAGTTTTCATGCAGGCCCCCACATTTGTACCCTAAAGTTCAGAGTGGGGAAGCAGCCTTGACAGTGGCCATGTGACACTTAAAGTGAGAAACACAAGCTTTGCAAAGGAACTTCTTATATACACTCACACTTCACTCATAATCACCACAGAGTGTTACAGCTGTAGGCAAAATGAAGTCCTGAACGCAATACCCCTTAGTTGGATTTCATCCCCTTTGAGTACTCTCTGGATTTGAGTCAAGTCAGTAAGCGAGGCTGGGTGTCCTTCTCCTGCGGTGGCCTCTAGTTCTGGCAATGCAACATCTCTCCTTGCTAGACAGCATGTCACTTTAAAAGAAGTTTCTGACACCTTTTCCTGCTTCTCTTCTTATCTGGGATTTTCCCTTCTACAACCCCCATATGGGCTGCTGGGCACAGAGGATTGTGAATAGCTTTCCCCATATTGTCCTCCCCAGGGTAGGGCTATTCATGGTTGCTGGCCCTGTTTCAGCTTCCCAGATAGAAAATGTTTTCTGCACAAAATGGAAGTTCTAATACACAGCAGGTACAATTATAACTTAGTATTCGTGAAGGATAGATCCATCAACAGCTATTAGCCAACTATGACAGAATGTATCCCTGTGTCAACAACCTACACACTATTTGTACAAATATGTTTTGTAAGGTATCAATTGAAATCTCGTAATTTGCTGGTCAATATTGTTCTGATAAAATGTGTGGCAACATTGTATGTGAAGTTATAAGATTTCCCTGTATCATGTTATTAAAACATGTTCCAAACCACAGTCTTGCCCAAGCAGAAGTTGGCAAACAGGCCTGTCCTAAACAAAGGAATATGTGCTCTGCTTAATTTGCATTTAAGCATTAAAAAGAGTCATTAAGCAGGATGGGGGACAAAGGAAGTTCAAACAAGTGGGAAAAAACCAACACGGAACATTCTTCCACATAGACTCTGTCTCCTGAATCTCAGCTGGAAATGTTTTTCAAAAGGAGGACTGGCACTGTAAAAAGGAGGGACAAACACCACAAGGCACCCCTCTCTCTCTCTCTCCCTGCCCATTGCATTGATGGCACTTGAAGCAACAAAGGAAGCATTCCTTTGATTCTAGGAGAAGGGGTCCTGACCTAAGGTGTTTGGTCAGTAAGACTGCTAAAAGCACAGGGTGAGAAAACTTTGCTTTGAATTTAACATGGTTTGTTAAGTTAGGCACCAGCTGTGTTTTATGTTTATTTTTCTGGTAATTTTTTCTGACCTTTATGCCTCATTATTTGTACTCACTTCAAATCTCTCTGTGGTTAATAAACTTATTGGTTTACCAAATTTAGTGTGTTTAAATGGAAGTGTTTGGGAAACTCTATTTGGTATGGCACATTACGTGCCTACTATTTCTATTAAAGAAATAACAGACTTTATATAAACTTGTATTGTCCAGGAGAGGGCTGGGCAGTACAGGACATATATTGCTGGAGGAAAATCTAGGACTGGGACTGTGTTGGGGTTACCCTGCAATATAACCAAGGCTGGTAAGAGCCAAGGTGTGGCAGGCGGACTGTAGCACACACCCAGATGTAGCTGGGAGTGACTTGCATGCTGGAGGCTGTTTGTGAGCAGTCCAGGCTGGAGGCTGCAGCAGCAAAGCATTGTAAAGGGAACCCAGGTTAGAGGGCAAGAGTGACACTGTTACTCATTTCACTCTAGTATGTCACTCTGACATAGGATGCAACAACCCCATGCCACAGGTGTCCCTAAACTTCCATCTGCCAGAAACTGGGACTGAACGACAGGGACTGGATCACTTGAAATTGCCGTGTTCTGTTCATTATCTCTGTAGCATTTGGCACTGGTCACTGTCAGGATACTGGGCTAAATGGATCATTGGTCTGAAACACTATGACCATTTGTCACGGGATACACTCATCACTAGGGTGTCTCCTCCTGACTTTTCCAGAGATTAGCTCCTTCCAGATCTGATGCCCCTTCCGTCATTCGTTCATGTTCCCCACAGCCTTGTTCTCTCTCTCTATTCAGGGTGCACTCTCTTCATGGTTTAGCCTCCAGCCAGGTCACTATGAGTTTTCCTCTTTCCAGGGTATCAAAGTCCCACAGGTTGAACTGTCCCAGGCAGTCTTCAAATCCACTGCCCTGACTGAGCCACTTCCCCAGGGGCTGGCGGGGGAACCCAGGCGTGCCCTCTACTCCGGGTTCCAGCTCAGGGACCCTCTAATCAGCAGTCAAGATCTGCAATGTCATATCTTGCTGCTATTTCCTGAGCCTTTTGTTACTCCACCTCTCTCAGGCTTCTGCTCCACCATCCTTCTAGGTAAACTCCTCCTTTCAGGGCCTTGATCCCTGGGCTTTCTACTCTCCCCCGTGGGTTTCCTCCTTTCTCACACTAATGCCCAGACAGTGACTGCAGACTTCCTCACTGCAGCCCGTTTTTGTTTCCTTTTTTATGGTGAAGCAAATTTGACTGAATAGTCTATTGCCACCACCAGCTACAATTCCTCAATACTTAGTGGTTTATATCTTCTCACACAGCCCTGTGTCTTTCAAGTAATGTAACAGCACCTTTTAAATAATATTGCATTTACCTAATGTTTTTACTAAATACTAAATCATGTATTTTTTTGCCTCAAGATGTTTGAATGCCTCACGAAGAGTTTCTCTTTCTTTATCAAAGCCCTTACATACCCAGAAAAGGTGACTGATTGTTTCTTTCATCTTCCAGAGTGCACATAGTCCATCTTGGTGTCTTTTTATTCAAAAAAGATTTTTGTTTAAGTCACAATGGCCAGTTAGTACTCTAGACAAAAGCAGTCAATAGCCTATGCCCTGAAGTATGCCATAATCCTCAACTCTAGACACAATTCAAAAAAATCTTCTTCCTCTTTTTTCATTAATCAATTTTTAGCCCCTTTTAAATTTTTCTGTACTATGCTTTTGAATTCCTGTTTACTCAAAAGTATTTCTATGTCAATCCTTTCATTTCTTACATCATTTTTACCTGCTTTTTCTGCCATTTTGTTCCCTGTTATCCCAATATGCTCTGGGATCCAAGCTAATGCTACATGTATCCCAATCTGTTCTAACTCCGTTATTAGAAATATAACTCCATTGATTAAATCACTTCTACATACTAAGACACCCTTTTTCATCACTATAAGGCTCAAGACTGCATACAAAAAAATGACCACTATTGCTGGGTGTACATCCCAGATCTAATTTAATGCTAGCATTATTGCTGCTAGTTTGACTGTCATGACAGCTACATAGTCAGATATTTTTGGTATACAACGCCTCCTGTTTTTCATTTTTTGGACTTATATTTATATATTTGATAAATATATATTTTCATCTATTATACTATATACTTCACTTTTAGTACCTACTCTCTTTTTTACACTTAGGTTTATAAAATATATTTAAATCCATGTTTGGACATGTGACTTTCCATCCATAGCTAATTTTTCTATGACTGAAAGTTTTGACTTTGTTCAGTTTCTCCTTCTCTTTCAACTCCTGCATCCACACTAACTAATACAGCATGTGGCGTTCTAATATCATGTGTTATAGTTTGCCTATCAAATTCCCAACAATCTTCATAAATTTGTTTGGTACTTTCATCATTTCAGTTCCCATTAACTTTGTCCCTGAAATTTAGGTTAAGTAGTTTCATTTGTGTAACTGGCCTTTCACTAGAAGCTATTTGTAGCACATACAGATCTTGTAATAAATGCACCACACACAATTCGTAGTGCCTGAGCTTGTATTAAAACTAATTTTTTAAGTTCTGATTTTGATGCTGACCCAACGGCTTGGCAGCCACAGTCAATAACTGGTCTGATTAAGGCTCTGTATTACCATTGACAGTGTTTTCTCATCGGCCCCTGAGTTAGTCCCAGCAAGACTTTTAAGCAGGTTGATCCTCTGTGTACATTTATTTTTATCATAGTTTATATGATATTTTCAGCATAATTTAGTACCAAATATTACTCTTAAAAACATGAACCTTTCAACTACATCTATTTGTTCTCCATACAGATACAGTTTATATTCCTTTGTGACTTTCCTTTTTATAAAGATCAATCCTTTGGTTTTAGCAATGGAGAACTTGAAACCCCACACATTTCCCTGGTCAGAGGCCTCTCATTAAAGCTTTGTTGATTCTCTTTTCTGCCACCTCATTATTCCTGCTCCCAACCTACAGAGCAACAATCATGTGCGAGTAGAGTGACACTTACCCGATCACCTATTTGTTCTGAAAGATCATTTATCAAATTATTAAATAAGGTTGGGCTGATAACACTTCCCTGTGGTGTACCATTTTTAATATTATATATATTCAACATAACTTTCCCAACTCTGACCTGCATGGGCCTTCTATTCAAAAAGTCTCTAATCGACTCATATATTCTTCCCTTTATCCCTACTGCACGTACTTTGAACTATAAGCCTTCCATCCATAGTATATCTTATGCCTTTTCATTATCTAGAAAGACAGCTAGCATGAAACCCACGTGCCTCACACTTTTTTGTACTTCAGTTTCTAATTTAGCAACGTGATCAACGGTGTATCTTCTTCTCCTAAAACCAAATAGGCAACCAATCTTTCATCCACCATTCTCTCCATAATTTTACCTAGACAGACATGAGGGCAACTGGTCTACAGACATCTGCTTTCATGGATAGTTTGCCTGGTTTTCGTATTGGAATTTCTACTGCATGTTTCCACCCTACCGGTATCCACTCCATTTTCCATATAGAATTAAATAATCCCAAAATAACCCTCAAACTGCTTTTCAGAGAGATATTTAAACATTATGTTACATATATTATCTTTACCTGGAGATGTATTCTTGCTGACATCAATAGCTTTCTCAAGTTCTCACATACAAAACTATTCATTCAGTATAGTATCTTCAAGTTGACCCCAAATACATAATAAATTATGATTCTCTTCAATGAACTGCCTTTTAATCTGGTAGAAAACTTCCGTTTGGTTTTCATCATTATTCACCCCTCAGAAAGTTTCTTCTCAAACTTCTGCTTTCTCATTATCAGAACTTCTAACTCTGTCAGCCCCAGTAAGAGTAGGATGTGGTTACTTAGTCTTAATTCCATTAATTCTTCTAATTTTCCTGTATATTTCTAATGTCTTGCTTTCTTTGTTTATCTACCCACAATACTTCCTCCAACGCTCGTTTGTTTTTTTATACTTTTTGTGCTATATCCTTACTTCTTTTATACTTTATTATTATACTTAACTATTGATTGTATTTTTTTTATTTTTATTTTTTTGCTTTTCTATAGGCTTTCTTCCTTTCTTTAACTGACATTTTGTACTCCTCATTCTACCATGGAAGTGAGTTTTTAGTTTTGAGATATTTCAATTTCCTATATATGGCTACAGTAGCTGCTGTGATTACCGGGTAATCCCTTTGTTACATTATCACTGAAATTCTCTCTGTCATAACTCACACAACAATTATTCACAAATTCAGTACATTTACTTATAAATAGCTCCCAGTTAGTTTTCTTAAAATTCCAAGTGGGTAATTTTCCATTGCCTTCCACCTTATCTGGTCCTTGAAAAGTAATAAGTATAGGGAAATGATCACTCCCCATTCTTTCTTCTTTATGTATTTCCCAGTTGCATTTACTTGCAATATCTGCTGTTACAATGCTGTATTAAATCTAGCTGGGTGCCATTGTTTAAAACCACTGGATTGTTTTCATTAATGAACTTGTCTAAGCATGCACCATTTTTATCAGTTGTCTTACTTCCCCACAATTTATTATGACTATTAGGTCACCACATATAATATCTGGTCTTTAAGCATTCTTCACTATTTCTTGTAGCTCTGAACTTTCTAATTTCCCACATGGGTTATAGATATTGTAAATCCTTAAAGAAATATTATTCTTCAGCATTGGGATCTCAACAGCATTATATTCTTGGCTTACTTCTCTGTTCTCTACTGCTATGTAGTTTAATCTTTCCCTTATGAAAGTGCAAATGCCTTCTCCTCTTCCTAGTTTTCAGTCTTGCCTATAAGAATTTTAAATACAAGCTTTTCAACCAACAATGTTTCTTGGATACTGAAGCGGGGTGGTCACCTCATCCGGCCCTGAAACTGTTAAAAGCCAGCCCTTGGAGAGGACTGGGGCTGAAAGTCAGTAAGATTGGGAAAGCAGCCACAGTTGGGCCATGCCCAATTAGGAGACAGCTGGCCCTATAAAAGGGCTGAGAGCCAGAAGCTGGGTCAGTCTTTCTCTAGCTCTTAGGAGAGAAGGACCTGGCTGCCTGGGAGCTCAGGGTACAGGGAACACAGCAGGTCTGGAGAAAGGCAAAAGGAGGTGGGGAGCTCCAACTTGGTAAATCCCCAGGCTGTGGGCCTTGCTAAAGGCAAAAACAGGTACTGGGGTTGCAAAGGTGCAGCCTGGGGTTAGGCAGAGGCAGCAGGTCCAACCCCCTCCCCCCCTTGCCAATGATGAGTGGTTTAGAGTCTACCCCAGTGAGCAGGGGCTGAATGATGACTGGCAGTAGCCAATGAGGCAAGGTGGGTTTAGAGGATGGGGGTTCCCCTGGGAGGGGAGACCCAGAGCAGGGGTACTGCAGGGGCAGAACCCCGAACTAAAGGGCACCGGGGTCCAGGTGGGACCTAAGGCAGTTAAGCCACTGACCAGAAAAGGGTGCTCCAGGCTGAAATTGAGCTAATTCCCAGGATAACCAGCAGGAGGCACCTCACGGGCAAGTCTCACTTTGCTACAGATACATATAACAATTGATTTAGTTTTCATTTCCAGGATATTTTCTTTTAGTTCTTGAATATGTGCTATCAGACTGTGTGCATTCTGACAAAATATTGAGATTCCCCATTCTAGTCATATTTAATCAACTTCATTCAACATTGCATGAATATGGTCCATTGACAAGTTATTAATATACAAATGTTTTTCCACTGCCCTTGCTATAATTTTCTTTCTGATTTTTTCCCCCCAGTTTGTGATGTACAATCCCAATGTATCACTTCTACCATAAATGCAATAAACCTTTTTCATTACTAGTATATGATTGAGGCTGTGTCTGCAATTCCCCTTTTCCTGTGCTATTGTTTCTTCCTTCTCCATCTGATGCTGTGAAAGTCTCCTTACAGCTTCTGCATAAGATACATTATTAACAATTTTTGTCTTTTGTAGCTTGCCTTGCCGCAATACACCCTCTATATGCGGGACTGTAATTACCGCCGCAGTTACTACATTTGGTTCTGAATATCTGAAACCCTATTGTTACTTTCTCAGGTGGAGTCCCTCCCTCAAATGTAATCAGGACATCTGTTAACAGCATGCTTTCTCCTGCTCGTTTACTAATTAGTCGCTTACTGACTACTAACACTTTATCTTCTCCTATGCTTTTGGTTATCTCATCATTGGTCAGCTCTAATGAAATTATATTTCAGTCAGATACTTTGGTAGCTGGCAACTTACTTTAACTTTCCCTAGCATTTTAGGTTTTAGCAGTTTATCAGCTTGCTCTTTGTTTTTACATTCAGCTAAAAGATCACCATCTCACAGCCTCTTTGCTCTTAACAATATCTCCTATGCTTTTTTAAATCCATACCTTCACAGAGTTAACATCACTAATCTTATTTCTTTGGATAGGGATTGTACTATAACAACATTTTGGTTTATTTCCTTCCTCAGCTTTGCAATTTTGGGGGGGACTGTTATCATCTGATTCTACTCTTTTCAGCCCTACTTTGTATCCATTCTCCCTCTCCAATAGACTCTTCTTTAGTTTACAGAGTGACTTCATTTGGAATCAGAGAATCCTCCATCTCCACCTCCCAGCCCTTTTCTGCTGCCAGCTTCCTGGCTTTATAATAGCCTGCCTATTACATCTCATCTGGGTTCCATCAGGGATTGCGTAGGCCCCTTAATTCCCCTCAGAGATGGACTATCCAGTTAATGAGTCCCTTCTCAGTCTCATTATCCCTTTCCAGGCTAGTGTGGGGGTGAACATCCCATCACACCATTCTTTTGTTCTTATGTAAAGTAAATGGCTTTCATAATTGGACACACATTCCACTAAACTGTCGCATGGAGGATCTGCAGAACTCGCAACTTTGGGTTCTTGGTCTGGCAGGCAAGCCATCATCTAAAAAAATTGACAATCTTGCACTGATTTCCCTTCAGAATAAAGAAAGGTCCCATGAATCCCCCCAGCATCAGAGTTTGAGTAAATAAATCAGTAACTTTTTGCAAGTTATGAGAGCAGAGGCAGAAATATAAACTAAGACTTGTACAGTTAACTTGAAGATACCTGAGTAAGAGAGACTTTAGTGGCTTAGTGCACCTCCCCAGTCAGTGAGGTTCAAGAAATCTTCATAGAAATCATGACAAATTTTCTATAATGAAAAAAGGCAAATAGGAGGAGAGACAGAGTTGACAGTACTTTGAATATGCTGCTTGTTCTTACTTGACAAAGCTAATTTGACTGCAGCTTGACTCATAAGACGTGGTTTTAACACCTCCTGAGATGTAGGAGGTTGATGTTTATATTCCCCAAATGCAGAAACATATTTTGCAAGCCTCTAGACTGCCAGTCATACTTCAGTGAAACATATGCTGCCTTGTTACTGCAGATAACAAATTGCCACTCTTCGTCCAAAGGGTCAATGTCACTAATAACTAATTTGTTTGCCAAAGAATTCTGAAAATGAGTGAGGGCTCCATAAATAGAGACTAGCTGTACTATATTCATCATAAGATAATATATGGCCAGACTGTTACAATCAAGGTGAGTTAAGTGAACTTGTTGTTTTTAGCAGTTATCTTTGGTAAGTAGTTTTGCCCACCAGATTCCCAGCTGAACTCCCTTAGGAAATAATTTGCAAATCTTACAGATCAACAGTTACTTTAGATAAACAATAAAAATGACAGCATATAGGATCTCAAAATATTTTACAAACATCCATTACTTCTAACACCGTGGTGAGATATTATACACATTTTCAGATGAGACTCAGAGAGGTTAAGCAGAATGTCAAAGATCACACTGTGAGCTGGTGGCAAAGCTGGTACAGAACCCAGGAGTCCTGTCTTCCAGTTGCCAACCCTAACTGCTAGACAGCTCTGCTTCCCATAATACATACTCTTATTCTGGTGTGGAGAGAAATCAGTTTGGATCATAGTCCCTCTAAATAGAACCCTGGATTAGTCTCATGTATAGAGGACCATGAAGGATTATGAACAGCTCAGCAACTATCATCTAATTTTCTGTTTTAGGTATTTCTAAGGCATCTATCAACCTAGTATCCAAATGCTAAGGGGATTCATACTCTGGAGGTTTTGAAAGAAAGGAACTGAATTCATATAGGACTTTGAAGAAAAAGAGGGTGCCACAGCATTGCCCTTCATAAAGAGAATCTGCCTGCATATCATCAAAGCAGTGCATTTTCTCCAGGTGCTTCAGGAACAAGACTAGAGCCAAATAGTCATAACCACTAGAAACACTTCCCTGAACTTACACTGGCTAAAAGGCTGCCACCATTACTATCAGACAAGCCAGACTACAGTGATCCAGGACATCCAGACTTTATTATTGTAATGTTCTATACCTGGAACTCAACACACAAGCGCCAATGAAAGTCCAGAATGTAGCATTGTACACTGCTAAACAACTCCACTAGTGTGCCTGGTGCTCCTTTCACTATACTGGATATCCGCCGATCATCAGGTCCAGTTCAAGAGCAAGGTGCTAATCTTCAACACTCTCAAATTCTCTGAGGAATTGCCTCTTTCTGTGACATAGGAATTTCCATATCTCTGTGCTCCTGAAGAGCTGTGTATGATAACAAAATTGTGAGAGCTAGATTCAGAGCTTTTTTGCTGATTGTTTGTTGTGCAGCTATGGAACTTCCTTCCTCAGCAATCGAAATGACCTACAATATCACCATTTTCAGATCAAAGACCAAAAACTCTTTTTGCCTTTTGTTTCCCAAAACAATAATAGTAACATTATCATCAACACCTGATTGCAGGGTGAAGCTGGAATCACATGGCAGTGAATTCTGTTTTCTTTTCTGTCATTTGTTTATTTTTCCATTTTGACCTGTTTAAAAAATGGGTGCTCGCTCGAGTTGAGCCTTTTTTAGATTCTTGTTGAAATGCTTCCCTTAAGCCATTACTGACAGACCGCAGAGCAGATTTACAATCTCAACGCTTGCCATGGATAATTTCACTAGATGAAGAATGCAAATTAATCTGTGGATAAGGGAGGAAGTAGGACTCCTGGGCTCTGCCTCTGAGTCACATTGTGGTGTTTGGTAAATCATGATCTAGCCATCTATTTGTCAATGACACAGGTCCTGAACAGTTTAACAATCTCCTTTTCTAACATGAACATTTGGAGCACAGGTCTCTGTCTCATTGTGGAGGAACCCAACAGGAACCGAATTGTGGGCTGTTGGGCCTGAGGGGTTGAGCTAGGGTTGCCAAGCATCTGGTTTTTGCCCGGAACAAAAGGGCCCGTTGAAAGTGAGTGAGGGTGGGATAGAGTGAGCGACAGAGGGAGAGAGAGGGAGGGAGCAGGAGCAGGGCCTCAGAAAAGGAGCAGGGCAGGTGTGTTAGGTTTTGTGCTATTAGAAAACTGGCAACCCTAGGTTTAACCAAAGTTGGCAGCTGAGATCTGGAGCCAAGTATCACGCCAAGGTCAATAGCTGGGGACAAGAGACTAGGGTTGAACCATACTCAAGGATCAAACCCAGGGGCATGCGCAGGAATTTAAAATTTACTGCTCTTGGGTGGGCACCGGTGCGGGAAGCAGTACTATTATGGTGGGGCAGGGGAGAACAAACTCTTCCAGCCCCAGGGCCCCGGATCGGGGCACAGAGCGCTCTCCCTACCATAGCCTCAGGGCTGGAGAAGTTTGCTCTCCCCACCACAGCCCAGAAGCAGGAGGAGTTCTGCACCTCTCGTCGAGGCCTTGGGGCCGAAGGAGTTCTGCGTCTCCTGCCAATTATTGGGGGGAGGGGAGAGGCGTCCATGTCCCTGCATGCCCCCCCTTGCACCCGCCCCTGGTCAAACCAGAATCAATAGCTAGGAACTGAAGCGCAGGACAAGGAGGCGGGAACAAGGCAGGGTTTGTCTCAGCAGCAGGTCAGTGATCTCCCTTGTTGCACTGACAACTTCCTGGTACTCCCTCCAGGCATAAATAGTAGGTCTGGACCCATGCGAGGTCATGCAGGGAGCTTCCAGTCTTCTCTATCATGAACAGCACTTCCTGAAATGACTGGTCTCCCTAGATGTATGGTGTGTTGACCAGGCGTGGCTCTGCCCTGGCTGCCTGGTAGCAGCACGAAAGTGCAGCCTGCTGTCCCAGGTTCAAGCCCCATGAATCCCCACAGAACCAGATAGGAGTGAGCTGGGAGATAATCAGCCTTACACTGTGAGCCTCATTTAAATACAGTGGCAGGTAACTCAGTAGTATCTTTGAATAACAAATACTATTCTCTCAGCTGCTGGCAGGCTGCATTAGTCTATCCAAAGGGAGTGAAGAAAAGGGGGAAAAAAACAAACAATATGTGCTATCCAAATGCTCAAGAAAAGATAAACAACCAGTAATTATCCAAATCATAGATCACTACATGTACAAGAGAAAGAAACAGAAGAGTGCTGCACAAACATAGTCTGTGAGCATCAATATAATGAATTGGCTTGTTAGCAAAAAAAAAAAGATAATTCTCTTATTAATGAATTGAAGGATCTCCTGGCGAGATAAATAAATAAACCAGAGTGCTTTAAAACTATGAAACAAAGTCACTGGTATATAAACATTATACAAACCCAAAGTGTTGCGGTACATCTGAGGGAACCATGCATAGGTGAAAGATTTGGACACTATATACCCTCCCTCCATTCCAATTATCTTTTTTGCTTTAATTGGGCTACAGCAAGTAAATGTTGTGGAGGGACCAGAGAGTTCCTGATCCTCCAAAGTTACCAAAGAGAACCAGAATGCGTTGCAGTGGGGAGCTTAATAAATGTTGGAACTTCCTGATGAGGGAGCTCTCTAGATGCTGCTTAAAGCATGGCTCTTTGTGTCTATTTCCTCACTCTGTATACATTAACCAAATGTGCGAACTACAGCTCTACCCTGATATAATGTGACCCAATATAACACGAATTTGGATATAATGCGGTAAAGCAGTGCTCCAGGGGACAGGGCTGTGCACTCCGGCAGATCAAAGCAAGTTCGATATAACGCAATTTCACCTATAACGCGGTAAGATTTTTTGGCTCCCGAGGACAGCGTTTAGGGGTAGAGGTGTGTATGAATTATTTCTCATCCTAATTCACAGGGCCAAGATTTTTAAGACCAGGTATCTAATGTAAGGTTCCTTGTGACACAGGGCCAGAAAGGGTTAAGCAACTTGCAGGCTAAATGACCCAAATTCAACCTTTAAAGACTTATTAGAGAAGTATATAATCTATAATTGGGGCTATTCCTTATAAATAGCTAACATAGCCATGTTAAATGGACTAGACCTTTGAAATGCAAACCTGTATTGTTAGAGAATTAGAGGTAATACTAATTGTATGTGTTTACTTATATCTTGTTAGATGTTAACCATATAAAAAGAATGAGGAGTCCTTGTGGCAACTTAGAGACTAACAAATTTATTTGAGCATAAACTTTCGTGGGCTAAAGCCCACTTCATCAGATGCACGCAGTGGAAAATACAGTAGGAAGATATATATATAGAGAGAGAGAGAACATGAAAAATGAGTGTTGCCATACCAACTCTAATGAGACTAATTGATTAAGGTGGGCTATTATCAGCAGGAGAAAAAAAACTTTTGTAGTGATAATCAGCATGGCCCATTTCAAACAGTGAGGTTTTTTACCCACAAAAGCTTATGCCCAAATAAATCGTTAGTCTTTAAGGTGACACCAGACTCCTTGTTGTTTTTGTGGATACAGACTAACATGGCTACCTCCTGATACTATTAACCTGTCAGATAATGTGTCCAATCCTTTGGGATTGATAGAACTTTTTTATATGATGAACAAGATTTTTAGTAATCCTTATCATATTTGACTTGGCTGTTTCGGTGGGAGCCCAAAGCTGGGTTGCTTTAAGGGAACTGTGTTTTGGCTTCTGGGTAACCAGTCAGGTATTGCAGAAGCTGCTTTGTTGCTGGCTTGGTGAATCTAAGAATTAGAATAACTACCAGTTTGGGGGATTGTCTGCCCCATTCTTTGCAGTTTGCCCTAACTGCGCAATCTCAGGGTTTGTCTTCACTATCCGCCTGGATCGGCGGGTAGTTAATCGATCTCTCGGGGATTGAATTATCGCGTCTCGTCGGGACGCGACAATCGATCCCCGAATCGATGCACGTACTCCACCAGCGCAGGTAGGAGTAAGCGCCGTCGATGGGGGAGCCGCGGCGGTCGATTTGCTGCCGTCCTCACAGCGGGGTCAGTCGGCTCCGATACGTCGAATTCAGCTACGCTATTCGTGTAGCTGAATTTGTGTATCTTAAATCGATCCCCCCGCAGTGTAGACCTAGTCTCAGAGTGGCCCTCCTGGAACCCTGGTCACACTTCTAAATCCATATTTCACATGTAAATATATTTCTAGATATTCATAGGTGCTAAACACCCTGTACCTCCCATTACCTCAGAGTTTGAAGGAACATTTTTCATAACTTTTTATTTTATGATTAGCACAGGTAACTTCCCATATAAATATTAACAAATCTTATTCATAACCTGTATGTGTAATCTTTAAAAACATTTATGTTTACCTACATCTGTGTACTAAGTTTGTTCAAATTCCAGAAACAGGCTGTCTGTCATTTTTGCCACTGAAAGGATTTCCTATATTTTATTTTTCCAGGCCATTAATATTGGGATAGCTGTCCTTTACCAGAAATAAACCCTTACATATCTGGCTGCTAGGAGTAACTGTGATATCAGTAAGTCCTTTCTTGAGTCAGTAATCCCCTTTGGACTGTTAGAGAAACATACTGTATTTTACCCATCTATTGCTTTTCCTTAGGGAGGAGGAAGTATGGTCTTGTGATTAAGACTCAGAGAAGGACATTAAGAAACCTGGATTCTAGTCATATCTCTCCCACATATTTCCTTGAACAAGTCACTTAATCTTTCTATGCCTCAGTTTCCACAACTGTAAAATGAGAATAATAATAATTATTCCTAAATGGCAGGGGTGTGATGAAGATACATTAATGTGTGTACAATGATATGCCATGTTATGATGGAGGGCAACAGATAAACACAATGTATTTTTAATATGGTATTATACTGTATTTAATGGCATCATAGGTTGCCTAGTGGAACTTGATGCCATTCTGATTGGCATTCAGTTCCAGAACCATGGTTCCCATAGATTGCTGAGGAAAGAAATAAAACATAATTTTCAATAAGAATAAAGGGAAAACTTATGCCCTCTCCCATATTGTGCAGCACACAGGATCAAGGAACAAAGACACCTTCCCCCAACCTCTTCTTTGCAACTGAAACACAGGGGCAGTCCTTACAATCAAGAGTCTATGCACATTAATCTAGGCCATATTTTGTCACCACCTCTCTCACTGAGTAGCGCCTAAGTGCATAAATATCATCATTTGGCCAAATCCTCAGATGGTGTAAATCAGCATAGATCCATTGACTTCAATGGAACCAGGCTAATTTATACCAACTGAGGTTCTGGTCCATTGTGTTCAGTGGGACCACTGAGAGAGAAGATGCTATGCAGTAGGAGTCAGGGTGGCAAAAATCTAACCATCGATCAAAGGTGCAGTCATTTGTTCATGCCTCTACTATGCAACGCAGAAACTGTGAGCACCAAAAGGAACTGCACTTAAAATAGCTAAGTAAAATCCAACTGATGTAATGTGAAAA
The DNA here is from genome assembly GCF_027887155.1 of Malaclemys terrapin pileata. Taxonomy (NCBI): domain Eukaryota; kingdom Metazoa; phylum Chordata; order Testudines; family Emydidae; genus Malaclemys; species Malaclemys terrapin. Next base: position 24,149,524 of record NC_071509.1, read on the forward strand.
GCTTTAGTTCCACAGATGTAGCTGATTTAAATTAACCTACCACATGTTAGCATGAAATAAATAAACAAACACCAAGGCATGTAATGTCTTAAATTGACATGTAAAATGTTTGCTCTATTCCCAAAGATCCAGTTCTGATGCCGGTAGTCATAGCTACCCTGGAAACATAGCCCTTTGTGCAACTAGCAAATCTTTAGCTTTTGGCAAGGCAAATACTCCAGAATTCCCCAGTGCTACCTGGCAGGCACTTCTCTAGCCAGCCCAATAATGCCTTGTGTCGATTTAGTGTATTTTGTAAAAGAATGGGAAAACTGAACTTCCATTTTAATTAAAATTTGAATTCCATTTAAATGTCCAGAGAGGCAATCTGGTCTGGAGGATTCAGCACACTGATGGAAGTCAGGCCTCCCTGAATTCTGGTCCAAACAGTTGTTCTATAGATGCACCATGTTCCATTCGGGGCAAGCCATTTAACTTCTCTCTCAATTTCCTCATCTGCCATGTGAGAATAAAAATATTTCCCCATTTACTTACCACAAAGGGGTGAAGTGAGGATTATCTCATGTTCTGAAGGGGCAGTGTTATGTAAATGCTAATTAAATTTAAGAAAAGGGAAGCATATTTACAACATAATTATTTTTATTGTGCTCCTGATACTAGAGGGGTGCTCAGTTACTATAGGAATGAGTCTACTGAAATGCGTTATAAATAGGCAACTCTCCTTAAATTGAATGAGAACAATACTCAGCATTTATACAAGGATCACAAGTGGAGAAACTGAGGCACAAATGCAGCTCATTCTGCACTGCTTTGCACCTTGTATAATCTGACATCAAAGTAGGTGCAAAATGCTATCAAATATAGTAATATGTTTATGTCCTTTTTGCACAAATATAAATGGGCTACACAGGATGCAAGACAGTGGAAAATCAGGCTTCAGAGAGATTCAGACTTGCATAAGGGCATAGAAATAGATGCCAGGTCTCCTGACTAACAATTCCCTGAGTTAGTCACCAGATTGCCACTGGTGTAGAGCCTCCTTTTGTGAAATCATAACTGAGTCACCAGTTGTACCATGGCCCTGAACGCTAGTTCTGAGCAGAAACCCAAAACCGAATTGCTTAGCTACATATTTCTAAAAATAATCATTTCAATGTTTTAAATATTGTAAACGTAAAAGAAAATGGCTTAACCAGCTCCAGAATCTGAGAGGTGTTTCAAAAGGGGAAAGTCAAGAGAAACAGGATAGGAGGGGAGGAAAGGAAACAGGTAGTACAAAGACAGCAAGAACATGGAAAGGAGAGGGAGGAAGATAATGGAGGCTGCAAAAACTTTAAGAAAAAAGAGAGAGAGTTGTTGGGGTTTAAGAATCCATTCAATGGTTTGGAGATAAGACTAATACATGCTGCCTTGTAGAAGACTCAAGCTCAGTGTCAACTCAAGAACTGTTTTGGGATCATGGAGATTAAGCAGATCACACAGCAAAGGAATGGTGATGAGTCCTTGACTCTAGTGCCACAGAAAGAAAAGTCTGCCCACTGTTAGCTGGTAAAACAAACCAAAATGAGGACCGCTTTAGAGAGGAGTTGATCTAGAGAGGTACACATGATTTCAAGCTCTGTGAGGGGAAACTCAGGCTCTTTCATACAAAATGATAATCGGTTCACTATTACAGAGCCACATGGTTATATGGTATAATGAAAAATCAAAAATTCTGCTTTACCTCTTGATGAACCTTTGACAGAGTTACATTGCCCCACACTCAATCACATGGCGTGCCATGTTGATTCCCCAGCCTCTTGACCTCTTTCTGTCCCAGCGCTAAAGGACTAATACTGAAAAGTGTGGAAAACCATCTACACCATCTGAGGCCAATGGGAGTTAAGGGTATTCAGCATTTGCTTTAATATATGTACAGAACATAAACACACTAGAAGCAGGTAGCACACTGCCACTTTGCATCTCTCAAAACAAGCGTCACCAGGCATTGTATTTCTGGTAGGAACTCACAAGAACACCAGAATATATAGCTGTGAAATTTACAGACAAACTAATGGTCCTATACAAGGTCATGAACATTCATGTGGTGACAGCATGACTGCAGCAGCTGACTAGCTGAGACATATTTTCATTCCTGAGGGCTTGAAGGGGCCGGACATCAGAGGGGGTTCTCAGTGGGTGGGTATTGTCAGCCCTGTCAAACGTTAATATCAGAGATTTAAGCTAGTTGCCACTGCGCTCCCATGCCAACCACTGAAAAAGAAAGAAATCCTGCTGCATCTCTGCTCCCAGGAGAAGAGGCAGTTGTGTGGTCAGCCTGAGCGGAAGGCAGTAGAACAGCTGCAGCAAAAAGAACAGAATTTGACATATCGATAGATTTGAAAATGCTAACAGTGCATGTAGTGTGGAATTCATGATTCATGCTGCCTTTTTATTATTGGCGAAACCATAAAGAAATGCACAGGTCCTCAGAGAGATACAAGACGCATCAGCATGATGAAGACTATTTTCCAAATACATGATAACACTATTTTTTGTCTCTCTGGGGAACGTGTACCATATTTTGTCCTTGCAGACCTTTTGAACAGTATTAACATTTTTTTCCAAAGAACATTTACAAGTTTTTTTCACTCTCTCCTGAGTATTCTTCCCAGAACTGACTCTTATTTCTTGCCAGACTTTGATTAAGCCTTGACAGCACCTGGCTTCAGCTTCCCCGTCCGTAAAATGGGAACAATAACACATGCCTTTAGATGTATGGTGAAGCTTCATAAGTGTTCATAAAACTCTCTAAAATATTTAGAGGAAAAGCTGTTATCTCAACGGAAAAGTGTTGTTATAATAAATATCGATAAGAGGATATTCCATGGAGGGTGCGTTTATGGAGTATGGTTTCTCTTAAACAAGAAACTTATTTCAGAAAAATTTCCAAAGAACACAACTGGATTTTCTATCCTCCTCCTCTAGCCCCCCCTTTCCTCTATGTTCTCTGTGATTCAACTGCTTAGGTATGCAGTTTGATCTACTGTACTATTAAATGATTGTTAATCATCCCCTTCCTGTTCTCTCTGCTCATCTAGCATCTGTCTCCTCTCTTTCCCTTCACACAAGTTCAGCATTATTGGTGCAACAGCCTCCTCCTCTGCAGCTCCTACCATCTGGAGCAGATTTCCTGCATCTCTCTATATCAACAAGACTGCATCTCTCTTCAAACATCATATGAAAGCAACTCTCTCCCTTGGCCACTATACTTGCTTCCCCTCCTAAACTCTGCTGTGCATTATTATTCAATTCTCCATGATACTGATCTCTGCAGAAATTTTTGGCTCCACGTTGCATGAGAGAAGCTATCACTACAGCACAGTGAAATTTTTCGGCCAAAATATATTATGCACTGAAAAAATGTAGAGTTGGGTCAACCAAAACATTTTACAAATATCAGTCGATTTTGGGTAATTGTTTCGGTCTAAATCAAAAATAAAAAAAATTCTGAACTATCAAATTGAATTGTTTTGGCGTTATCAGAATGAATCATTCCAGTTTTTCAGGATAGATTCACAAGCAGATTTAGGCACCATTCACAAAACTGGAGGAGGCAGTGGTAGTGATACCTTCTTGTAATCTTTAGCCCACTGGTCAAAGCACTCATCTTGGATGTAAGAGACCCAAGTTCAATCCCCCCTCTGGAGCAGGGACTTGAAACTACATCTTCCTCCTCCTCCAAAGTAAGAATCCTGGCTGCTGGCCAGTTGACTTTTTGATTTGCCAAAAATTCAGGGGAGGGAAGGGAGTTTGGTTTGGGTCAAAACACATTTATTTTAATTTGTTTTTCAGAATTGCCTGCAAACTGTTTTCCCCATATCTTTAGCTACCAGGATTATAGGGTTTACATGGTTGTAGCAGGGATGTACTCAGAACCTTATGAAAGATTTAGGTGATCCTCAACTGGTGTAAATTAGATGTTTTTGCAAGACTAGTCTAGAGCTGTAGCACCATCAGGCAGTGAAATAACGGGGGAACAAAGGGAAATGGTAGCTCTGTCCCTATAAAGCTCAGCCCAGTTTCTCAGGAAAGACCCAGGTTTCCCTGAGCTCTAGGTCCTTGCAGTGAGTCCCCTGGCACTGACTTATCTACAGGCCTCTTCAGGCCAGAAAGCTAACTGACAGGTAACAGAAGTTCTGTGAGGTGGAGCAGACCATCTGGCTGGTCTCCCCTACAGGACATTTAGTTTCACCTTGTCTCCTTGCTCCAGCCTGGGGTATACACAGCACATCTCCAAGTCCAATTAATTTACAATCTCCTACAGGCGTGCTAAAAGCACAGGACACCTGTTCAGTTTAAGGAGCAAGTGAAAGATCCTTGCTGAGGAGATTAATGTAGTAAGGAAAATGGGTCTTAAGGAGAAATCGGAAGGAAGAGAGAGCTAGTGACCTGTCAGTCACACTGCGTGGTACTGTGATGGGATAGACAAACCCCACACTGAAGAAGAAGGGGCCCATGCAGTCCCGACCCACTGCATCCGCAAAAGTTGGAAGAGGAGCTTTAAAAGGGGAAGTGGAGTAGCTCCGTGCACGCAGGCAGTGGAGGTGAGCTGACATGCACTTTGAGCTCCTGAGAAGGAGCACCATGGGAGCTCTTGCTGCCTGAGGCCTGGTGACAGTGACCTGACCCAGCCTGCAAAGAAGGGACTGGTGGCTTTTGAAGGTCAGAAACTTCATTTTTATGTTCAGTTCTTTACTTTAACCTGGGAGAAAAGCAGGCTTATAGGAAATGATCCAGGGAGGAAGTCACATAGCACCCCAAGGTGCAGGGCTTAGCTGCCTAACAGGCCCTGGATCAGAGCCTGGAGAAGAAGGTGGGTCTGGGGTCCCCTACCAACCCCTAATTAGGGGACAACTATGGAAGCCTATCCCTTGGTAGGGCTCCTAATTAATGGAAGACCCAGAAGATACAAAAGTCCACATCACGAGACCTGACCCAAAGGGAAAGCTCTGAATCCCTCACTTGATCCTGAAGTCTTCCCTCCTTGTGGACCCTTTATACACACCCCAAAGGGGTGGACTTGCAAGCACAACCTGGCTGGAGGGCTGAGACACTGAATGTACAGACCACCAAAGGGTGGGCCAGCTGTGAGAAAGGGGAATGCCTAAGAGAAAGTCAACACCCCTCATCCAACCACTAGGCAGCATTGTCCAGGAATGTTCCCCTTCACAATTACTTTACATGTTTCTGTGCCATAAAACCCTGATTCAGACGTGGGACCTGAGCCAAAAAATCCAGATTTGATCATCTCTGAATTTTAGGTTGAAGTGTTTTGAAATGAGAACCTGGATCTGAATTTTGCAAATTACCCCAAACCCGATAAAGTCCCAGTCCCAAATGAACACTCTACATTTTTCAGTTCATGCCTATCTCTACCCAGCCATTCATCGAGTAACGCATATTGCCTCAGATGCTTAGAGTAGTTTCAAACATTCCTTCTTAGTTCTCCTAGATGTCTTTGATCGACTATTTCTATTTCTCTAATCAGTAAGCCCGTGCTTGACATAATGGGAAATAAAGTCTTGCTGAAAATATGATAGTTGGATTCCTTCTCTTCCCAGAAATACCAGGAGTGAAATGGATGTCTTTCAAATGCAGAATTATACGCACAATGATATCCTAGCACTTGATCAACGTTCTTTTCCCTTTTCAATTAAGTCTCTTATGTTATGTTTCCACAAATTAGACTTTTTATTTTTCACTTCACTGCTGAGAATTACATTTTTGTTCTGCATTTGTGCTTTGTTCAGGAAGGAAATTTGTAAAAATAAAACCAAACAATATATATTAAGCATGCAAAGGAAGGGAAGGGACTATATCTCTTTACCAAGGAATAAAGCAAAGATCAGGAGAACACAGAAGTTACATGTCAGGCCAAAGTCACTGCAAAAGGTCAACTTCAGAAATCAATTGAGCTGTCCAAGTTAAACATCAAAGAAATTATAGGATACACTAATAATACAAGACTGTCTGTTCAAAGGTTAACCCATTCTGCCTACACCACTCCTTGACCTTAATAAGTAATTATCCCACATGCCATGATAAATCCACAAACAATTCATGACACTCTACAACTCACTAATTGCCATGTATAATTCACCAGTTAGTTATCATGTACTGGCTTTGTTAAACTGAATGGAAGATAAATCAAAAGGTTTATGCTATCTTTTTCAAAAAGCAGGCTTCTATGTACTAGTGGAACCGTATTCTGTCAATAACTCAAAGCTAGTGGGTTTTAATAACTGTGCCTGCTAATAAGGATAGGGAGCTCAGTACAGGGAGAGGTAAAAACTAGGTTTGGGTGGCAGGTCAAAAAATTGGCAAAGAAAGTGTCTGTAAATTAGATTTTCACTAAGAGACAAACCTCTTTTTATAGCTCTATACAATAAAGTGCATACAAATTGTAACGATTTGGGAGTGCTGGCCTAATCAGGAATAACAATGATACTTTGTATTTATATAGCGGTTTTCATTTTTACAAAAAGGTAAGCATTATGCCAATTTTATGGATGGGAAAACTGAGGCAGAGGAAAGTAACATGACTTGTCCAGAATCACATAGGACACAATCCGGGTGCCACTGAAGTCAATGGCAAAACCTCCAATGGCATCAGGGCTGGCTCCAGGGTTTTGGCCGCCCCAAGCAGCCAAAACAAACAAACAAACAAACAAACAAAAAGCCGTGATCGCGATCTGCGGTGGCAATTCGGCGGGAGGTCCTTCGCTCCCAGGCGGAGTGAGGGACTGTCCGCCAAATTGCCGCCGAATACCTGGACGTGCCGCCCCTCTCCGGAGCGGCCGCCCCAAGCACCTGCTTGAGAAGCTGGTGCCTGGAGCCGGCCCTGAATGGCATGAGTAGACTTGGCAGAACAAGATTTGTATTTTTCTTTAACTGACTGATAATATCCAGAGAAAGACAAGGTTAGTGAGAGGTAATATCTTTTATTGGACCGAGTTCTGTTGGTGAGACAGACAAGCTTTAGAGTCATACAGAACTCTTCAGAAGAAGAATTGTTCTGTGTAGCTTGTTTCTCTCACCAACATCAGGTGGTCCAATAAAATATATTACCTCATCCACCTTGTCCTCTAATATCCGGGGACCTAAACAACTACAACTATGCTGCATACCAAGTTTACTTTTAAGTTTTTTTATTTTTATCTATTTCAAATTTTCACAGTTCTGGAAAATTATGGGGGAATCAGACAATAATTATTTAATGATGGCAAATGTTGAGATTTGAAAAATTAAAGCTTTATAAACCATTAAAATAAACTGTCAACATCACACATCAAAATATACAACGTTAATATTCATAAATCAACAAATCATACCTATTTTTATTATTCATTTGCTAGTCCATTTGTAACAAGTCTAATTCACAAAAACAACAAGGAGTCCGGTGGCACCTTAAAGACTGACAGATTTATTTGGGCATAAGCTTTCATGGGTAAAACACCTCACTTCTTCAGATACATAGAGTGAAAAGTTACAGATGCAGGCATTATATAATGACACATGAAGAGAAGGGAGGTTTGTGAGATACTCCCTTCTCTTCATGTGTCATTATATAATGCCTGCATCTGTAACTTTCACTCCATGTATCTCAAGAAGTGGGTTTTTTACCCACGAAAGCTTATGCCCAAATAAATCCCTTAGTCTTTAAGGTGCCACCGGACTCCTTGTTGTTTTTGTGGATTCAGACTAACACCTGATACTTGAAGCCTAATTCAAAAGTCTAAACAACTGGAGTTTGACTTTAACTTTCTCAAGCAGCATTTTTCCTATCTGTACATTTCTATTATATCCAATGGAAATATTTATCATTTTGTGTCTATGGTGAAATCAGCATTTATTGATATTTACCAACAAAAATTTAATCCGTCCTAACCATGCGATAGGGGCTGTTGTGAGGACTTCTGACTCTCAGTCCCCTTACTTACTCTTAATTCTATCTACTCGATGGGAGTGGTCTCCTACAGTAAGCCAATTAGTAGTACCATTTATACCAGTTGAATTAATTCCAAGTTTACAGGCAATCCAGTTTTTTCACAAAGGAGAATACACTGTCCTGGAAGCTATAGACCAATGAGAGTGTCTTGGATTGAGTTCAAGTTTCACAGCAACATGACACAATGATGTTGCATCAGTATCTGGATGTCAGTAGAACATTATCACATCCTGACTCTGTGTCACCACTGGTGGGTGCAACACTATTATGCACTGATGCAGCATCACAACATGTAGATGCAAATATTAGAACATCACAACTCAGCCTTATGGCAAAGTACAGCTAAACCTCTCTTAAGCAACCACTTAGGGAACAGACAGAAAGAGGCTGCTTAATGGAAACTGTCTTCTAACAAAGGGGGAGCTGAATTCTACTTGACATGTTTGCACATACTCTGGAGTGGTCTCTAAGACAGAAATTTACTTACTAAAGGTGGCCTCATGGAAGTTTTATTGTCAATTATTTTGCCCTGCAAGACAAATGGCAAAATGTGGCAGCCCTATATTTATCTTCAAATGGTTGCAAACATTTCTCAAACCATTCTTCTGACTAGGAAAGTGTTATCTCCATTGGAGATTTCCCTTCTCTATTGTGTATATTTTATACTTCAGCTAATTTTAAAGTACAGTACCATCAATCTAACTATTATAAATATAGCCCACCTACTCTTTATTATATCAAGGTTCTGTGTGGTTCGTCAGGCATGTAGGTTTTGCCTGTTAACGTACTGTTTAGATTGGGAAAATGTGCAGTTATTGATTAGCATAGCAGATAGGAAGCTTAGCTGTTATGGCCGTTTTACTAATAAATCAACATAGCCACAGACAATGTTCATTTTTCTCTAATATGAACAAGACTTACATTCCTTATGTGGCATAAGTGCTCCTTTAACACAGCCATAACATCTGGAGCAATGGGAGTCAAAAATATTTGTCAAATGTACATTTAAAGTATGTTCAGAGCAAAATCCCAAGGACATTAAATCTAGAAACTTCAAACACTTTTCAGGAGTGAACTAAATTTGTCTTTAAAAAACCCAGCACACATCCCAATCACAATTTCATACTATGCATTATCACTTGTAATTTATCTCAGTGAAACTGGTATGTAATTATCATCCCTATTACTCTATAACTAATCCCCTTCCACATGAAAGGTTTCCTTTTTAGTTGACTGAAAGGTTGATTCTATATAATACAGGCATTGGGTGGCCCAAGCACATCACTTCCAAACCACAGTCATACCCTATTATCACCAAGGAACAGAATACCAAAGATCAGACTCCATTTTCCTGTAGTGCATGTATAATTCAAGGATGCCTGCACCAGTTTTCTACTAGGGCAATACTAGCAGAAGAGAGGCAGACAATTAAATCAGTTCTTTTATTTAAAATGTAAGAAAATTCAAGGTCAGTGGGCATATGTGCAGCCCATCATGGATCAGGATAAGCCCTGATGTGGTGAACTCATAAGACAATTTGATGTCACAGGTCAGTTCAAAGGCTGTCCTGTGCATAAGTGCATCAAAATGAACAAATTAGTGCCAGGCTAGTTGCACTAGTGCACTCTCTCTCCTCATTCATCTGCAGCCTCTCCTCAACCATGTCAGCATGGTAGGACCAATATCTTTGCTGTCATTTGCTACAGGTTCCTCCTGAGTTGAAAGGGGTGTCACAGAGTGTGGAGCAAACATTGATGCTTCCTCAGGCAGCACAAACTAAGTTTTCCGGTGGCTAGTGCACAAGTTTTTTGTTTGGGAGGAGGTTTGAGGGGATGAGATTTGTCACTTAATGTGGGTCCTTCCCGGCCCCTCCTTTGGGCCCACCCACAGTAAGCAGCATAAATAATTCGCAGATGCATAAGATGGCTACACAGAAAAGGAGCAAAATCCTACTTAGCTCTCTTCTTCCCAAGTATGGACTCACCATGGCTTTCTAAAGGGATTTGTTCTCCTCCACTGTGTGGTCTGAAGTCCCCAGTCTACCCATCAGTTTATCCTGTAATTGTTTCTGTTACGTAATCCCTTTTCCATGCAGCTGGTGAAAATAACATGATTCTAACAATTTAACTTTGCATGTACAAATATGCTTCTTAATAAAAGGAACTATAGTTATGTGAACTTTTAACACTGTAAACCAGTGTTTCTCAAATGTGGCCACCAGGAGCTTTTCTTGCAGCCACAAGCTCCTGGGTGGTGCGGGGGTGGGGCGGGGGCGGAAGCAGTGGCTCCTCCCCCGGGGCTGCCTGCAGGGGTTGGTCCCTATCCCCTTCTGGAGTCAGAAACACTGTAGGAGCAGGCAACCAGTGTAAGTTCCCCAACTTCCCAGGGGCGGTGGGCCTTGGGCTTCAGGTTTCCGGCCTGGGGTGGTGGACAGCAGGCCTCTGGCAGGCTCTGTCCCCCAGCCGCAGGGTTTTGGGCTCCATCCCTGGACTCAACCTCTGTCATCACCTCAACCCCCGCTGCCTCCTCCAGCCTCTCATCGCTCCTGAACCCCCTGCCTCCTGACCCACCTCATCATCCAGGGCTTAATTTGTCCCCCAGCATGCTGGCGCTGAGTAAGTCTGCTGTGAAAAGTGATATTAACAAATATACAAATATCACTTTTCATAGTAGCAGACTTACTAACTAGCAATCTAAAAAAAAAATCAAAACATGCAAAGCACCTTATTTTTGTTTCTATTTTGTTTAGGTCCAGTAAAGAAGAGAGACAACTGTACATTATTTTTATTAGTGAGTTTGAAAAAAAAAAACCTACAGAAATGTGGACATGTATATGTGCATATTTATTTGTTTTTCCTAAAGTTCAATATTTTAGGAAAAATTGTCAGAGCAGCCTCCAGCAAGAGTTGGTGGCCACCAAAAAATGTGTTGTGAGAACCCCTGCTGTAAACACTGTAGTAGAGAGATAAGAACTGTCACTTTTCTACAACTGGTCTTCTTAGAAAAATGCAAACCCGTGCAGCCCGCAGGGATTGAACATTTTCAGTACAGTTTCAGATTCGTTCTGTAAACTGCACTTTTCAGTCCAGCGGATTGTACAAATGATAGCTAGTGAACGTGCCAAGCACATTCAATGAAACTCTTATTCAAGTTAGGAATTTGCATGTTAGTGCGGATAGATAACCTCAGCCCAAACCCTGAACTAAACCACAGCCTTTTGCCAATTTTCAGATTGATCTGGTTGCATTTTATTTTACAAGCTTCTCCAGCTTTTGCATGCCTCTCCAGCCAGCTGTAAAAGAGTTACCTTCCAGATTCCTTACCACATAAAATCACTCAGTTGCACCAGAAAATTGATATCTATGAAGAGAATTATATAAGAAATATCATTCATGACTCTCTAAGGATGATGTGGAATAGAATTAAAATTGTGATAATTAATATGCAACAATCCCCACACACATTTTTTGTCTCTGCTTCTTTGGATACATTTTCATCCTCCAAATGCTGCATGGGAGTATGGGACTGCTTGTGCTTAAATTTAAGCATATATGTAAGTCCTTTGCTGGATTGAGGCCAGAGTGCTTAGCACTTTGCAAGACTGAGACCTTATAGAGAAACAAAAAATAGAAATTTTTAAATTTAAATCCATGGAACTGAATCAGTGAGAGAGGAAAATCAGGCATACTGTGTCTGTGGATGACTCCAGAAATAGAGGAGAAAACTGTAGCAATTTCATGTTATGCCTCTAGAACAATCGTAACAAGTCCCTCAGCAGGTGCCAATCTTTGCATAGGGGTGAGGACAGTGCCCTGCCCCATCCACATATGCTCCCTCTTGAGCCTGGAGTACTGCAGGCAACAAGGGCTAGCCTCTAGCAGCTGAGCTAGGGCTGCCTCCTGAGCCGTTCAGTGGCTCAGGATTTCGGCAGTGGGATGCAGGACCAACCAGACTGGGCTGAATGTACCAGCTTTTCCAAATGGCCTTTGTGAAACAAATTGGTGGTCTTAGTCAAGTGCCATTCATCACAAAAGCTACCATCATGATGGCTGGCATGGCTGCCTCTGGTTTTTTTTGGCATGGAGACTGAATTTCTTATCAGCGTGGTTCCTCCAAGCCAGTTCTGAAGTATATTGGCAAAGCACCTTTATTCCACAGTATCATGCCTGCCTCATGAAGGACTTATTTCTAGAAATGTTCGCTCTGGCACCTTTAACAGGCCCTAAAATGGAAGGAATTTTTTATGTTTAAAGTAGGTTGACATCTTAAGAGCAAAGTACAGAACATCAAATAGCACATTCATAGAGGACCAAAATGAAATGAATTTAAGAACTGAATTCTGATATAGTATTAAACTGCTAAAGAGGGTCCTTGCACTAAGTGCTAAGTACTTTGAGCTACCTTGAACATAAATCAGATTTTTCTGAGTTTGGGTTAATGTGCCATTTTTCTATGTATCAGAATGTCCTTTGTTCTTGAAATTCAGCAGCAGTCCTGCAACCACTGTTCACTTCCTTTTTCTTTTTTTCCAGATTGGTAGATTTACATTATCCTTGATCCCCACAAGCCTGTGCAGGTTTTAATTTCATGTAGAACACAGTAGCTGACTGAGCTGTGCAGAAATTTTCATAGGTTTCCCATCCTGCCTCATCCTTGTGTCTTCATTCCAGAAAATTACATGAATACTTTATTATTATTATTTATTTCTTTTTGGCCCTGAAATAATCTACAGAGCCCAGCTCTGAGATGCATGCTGCTCAGAAACAATTTTGTGCCTGGTGGTAGATCCACTTTGATGAATAAGAAAATTGTTACCAGCTTTGCAGCAGATTAAATACATATTATCTAACTCGTCTACTGCTTCAGTTGGTCGCAAAGACTCCAGCCACAATACCAGGAGAAATAAAAACAGCACTTAATCACCCAGGCAGGTTCTTTGAGTTTATCACTGATTTTTGATTAGGCAGAACAAATAGATAAGTACAACTAAAATTGTCTTTCTAATCAATGGACCCCGCATGAAATCAATTCTTCTATTTTATACTGTGGTTGAAAGGAACTTTTCAAGATAAAATTCTTTATTCATATATGTCTTACTGCGCTTATTATTTACAATACTTTACATAATTAAAACAGCAAGAATTGTAAAAAAAATATTTTTTTTTATAATCACTGTGTTTCTTTGCATTCTACTTTCCATTCATCACAGGCAGCCACATTTGACTAGTCAAATTCACCTTTGTTTATAGTCCATTTCACTTTCAGTTCCTCATGCACCAACCTAAATGCTATTGGGGTCACCAACAGTGCAGGGGAATTTTAAATAAAAGTTTAAAAAAAAATCTTTTCAGTGACCTAAGATAATTGCCTGAAGCTCAGCAAGAGAATTTCCATCTTCTTCCCAAATGGCGAGATTGTCAACCATTTCCACAGCGCCAGCTCAGGCCAGCCTTAGATCTCCATAAAGAACATGCGTAAAGCTGGGAATCTGTGCATAGAATGAGGCAGGGGGATGAGGGCCTGTAGCCAACTCAGCTACACCAACCCTAGTGTAGCAGAACCCTCTCGATGCGAGCTCCAGAGGAAGCTGCAAGCAGGGGAAGTGCGGGCAGTACAGCTCCAATGCAGCCGCCCTGCTAGGGAGGCCAGATGGAGTTAGGAGGCCCCGAAGCTGATGCAGTGGGACAGACCCTATGTACAGATGGTCATCTGGTGGATAACAAGATTTGCGTGGCTCTCAGAGGAGCTAGTTTCTGGGGGCTCCTTCATCAATGGCCTCACAGACTACACTCACTCCTAGGCCTTCCCCAGTTTTTGTCCACACTGATACTCTAAAATTGAAAGATCATAAGATTATCATTGCTTGGCAGAGTCCATCTAAAATGTATATCCCATTCCCAGAGGTCACAGTTCTACTGAAGGTCATCAACTTGTTTGTGAAAATTACTCCTTTATATTTTAATTCTGGACAATGTGCTTCACTGAACTAACTACTGGAGTCTTAACTCCTCTGTGAGAGTTTTCTAGCCTGAGCTATTGGATCTCTAGGAAAGAGGAATACTTCCTTGCCACATACCTTTTTTTTGTTGGTGGGACAAATGTAGAAATTGTCAATGACTGTAGTAATCCCGGGCTGCAGATTCAGCTTTGTATATAATGTTCCAAAATCTGATGACCTGAAAGAAACATTGAACAGCTATAAGTGCTTCCCAAAGGCCCCAGTATTTCAATCATCTCTGAAACATACTTTGTAACACCAAGTGTCTACTTTCAATGCTTCTGTGCCAGCAATTCAGTTTTTTATTTGTTGTGACATCATTAGGTAGTAGAATGGACTTGCAACTACTGAGCAATGCTCAAGGCTTGAGAAAAATTGTTGGCTTCTCTGTATTATCCAATTCTACAAGGTGATAGAGTTGTACTGATGCTATACAATATGCTTACAGTCACAGATGTAAAACACATGCAAAACCACAGGAATTGTTATGACTTCATACATGTCCATAACCACAAGCAGATAAATTGGCACCGATATCTTTAGATAAACCTGTGAAAATGCTTATCATCATTGCAGTACCAGAAGCCTCCAGTGCAGTACTAATGGTTATTTACCTAGGGTGTATTTAAAGAGGCTAAATCCTGCTCACCATGAATTTACTGGGAGAAGCTGATTTCAGAGGGAGCTGTGTGCTCAGTGGGAGAAGGATCTAGCACAAGATGTTTAAGATTGAAAGTGAACTTACTATGAAACTATCTGTACTGAAGACATCCACACATCTGTTTCTTTTTCCAATCATCAGTGCAGTACTGAGTAATTAAACAGCAAAGCAAATACCTGACCTCCAATAGGTCTTAAGCACAAAAGTATGCATATGTGCTACAGCTAAAGGTAGTGTGCATGCACAGCCTTGTTTTCCATGGAAGAACTACAATTAGTCAAACCTTTGTGACTGTTTTAAATACGGTACTTATCACTGCAGTTACTGGAAAAAAGCAAACAATTCGGCAAAAACTATAAGTTAAAAACCTGAACCCTAAATATCCTGGACCAAATCCTGTATGCCTCATTCATGGTTCAGTTGTGCCACATGACCCTCCATATGTGGGATTTTCCCCTCTGAGGGAGCCCGATCAGTGCAACTCCCAGGAGTTCAGGCCATAGGGGGCACTTGCCTCACATGGATAACTCTTGCCCCCAGACAATTGTAGAGGAGCCAGTTGGGTTTATGTGCAAGCCCCTGTGACTTGGGAGGAATACAAATCCTACCTTCCAATGGAACAATTTGAGAGAAAATTCAGCAAGGTTATTTGATTCCCGATAGCCACATTCAGCTCACACTCTCTATTGTCACCTACTCCTTACCCCCTCAAAAGGTCGCTCAAAGCTTAAGAGCTGCTTGAAATTACACCAGTTAGAATGGTCCTCTTGAGGCCCCTTTGCTGTGAATTGTCCAGAGCACTGCATGGTTTAGCCATAGTTCCTCCTACCTTGGTCATGCCCTAGTCCAACCAGGGATGTGTCTGATGCTGGGGAATGGGGAGTAGGTCATATAGAGACAGCTATGCCCATTTTACACCACCCAGAGATTCAAAAAAATACATAGCTGCCTTCTTGGGGCAGCTTTCTGTTTTCTTTGCACTGCCAGAGTGGCATAACAGGGATGAAGTCTTGGGGCAGGATCTTGCCCATGGTAACAATCAACAGGACATTTAATACTTCCATTAATTCCCTTCTCTCTTCACCAACCCAGAAAAAAAATAAGGTAAGGACTGTTACATGTTATGTATTTATACTGACTGATCTAGGCTTCTGCGTATGCACACATACTCAGCACCCTCATGCATATATTGATATTGCTTTGGGACCAAATTTCAGATTTATATATGTTTATAGTGATATATGTGTGGCTTTGATCCATTCATTGTACAGTGTTGCATACCCTGCAGCTATATAATGATATATTTATAAAATAAATGTAATAGCAATTCAGATTGGACAAACAGTTACGTAGAAATCAAATACATAGTGTCAGTCTAACTAAAATTCAGAAGAAAATAAGAATGGACAGACTCTAAACTTAATTTGGTTGAGGTAATGGATAAAACAGTAATTAAAGTTACAACTAAAACCTGCTGGCATCAGGCAGGCATACTGAAATTATACTGAACCAAATGCAAGTCATGACAGGGAACTAGTGCATTCTGTAGGGATAGGAATGCTAGGCCACTGACTTGCCCACGGGCAAGTTCCTGACAAAATTCTTTTAAAATTCTCCAATTTTCATAGAGAGATGGTTCCAAGATTCCTACAAAAGAGCCATCAGAGAGTACCAAATCAGGAGGAACTATGTCTGCATTTGTATCAAGGTAACAACTGAATGATGCAGGCAGAGAAGAACAAAGAAGATAGCCCATTTCAAAGATACTTGTCCAAAGATTCCTGCTTAGTCTCACTTCTCAGAGTAAAAGACATGAATTAAGTGAATAAAGTTGTCATAAAAGAGGAGGTTATGACTTCTGAGCTATTTCCAGACTAAGGCAAGATAATTTTAAATAGTCAAATTCTTGTATTTTCTGGGACACACTAGCTATGAAAAAACTTTTGCAGAAAATCAAAGAAGAGTTTCAAGCAGATGTATGTATGGTCTAAATTCATCTTAATATCTGCACTGTGCCCAAGCAGAAGGGTCCAGATTGGCAGAGGTGTTGTGTGGAGGGCTCTTGCTGTGTCCACAAAGTTTATTTGGAACTCTGCCTGGAGGGGAGAAGGAATATCATCATACCTTATGCTCTGACCAGCAACCACATTTGCCAGCACATATGGTTCAAGGAAAAATGAGGATGTTCTGTCCTAATCTAACAACAACTGGAATTTCTACAGTCCAGAGAGAGCAGATCACATGACAAAATGAGAGCATGTGTTCCAACATGCGCAAATTGGACAAATTTATATTCAGGAAGATTAGAGTGCAAGGTTAAACAGACTTCTTACTGTGCTCCCCCCCATGCAATACCACTAGGTCATACTCTCTCTGTCCTTCCAGCTGCAGCATCCTTATATTAGAATCATAGAACTGGAAGGGACCGCGAGAGGTCATCTAGTCCAGTCCCCTGCACTCAAGGCAGGACTACATATTAGCTAGACTATCCCTGACAGGTGTTTGTCCAACCTGCTCTTAAAAATCCCCAATGATGGAGATTCCACAACCTAGGCAATTCTAACCACTCTGAAATTTTTCCTAATGTCCAACCTAAACCGCCCTTGCTGCAATTTAAGCCCATTGCTTCTTGTCCTATTCTCAGAGGTTAAGAAGAACAATTTTTCTCCCTCCTTCTTATAACAACCTTTTATGTCTTGAAAGCTGTTATCATGTCCCCTCTCAGTCTTCTCTTCTCCAAACTGAACAAACCCAATTTTTTCAATCTTCCCTCATAGGTCATGTTTTCTAGACCTTTAATCATTTTTGTTGCTCTTCTCTGGACTTTCTATAATTTGTTCACATCTTTCCTGAAATATGGCACCCAGAACTGGACACAATACTCTAGTTGAGGCCTAATCAGTGCAGAGTAGAGTGGAAGAGTTATTTCTCGTGTCTTGCTTACAATACTCCTGCTAATACATCCCAGAATGATGTTTGCTTTTTTTGCAACAGCGTTACATTGCTGACTCATACTTAGCTTGTGATCCACTGTAACACCCAGATCCTTTTCTGCAGTACTCCTTTCTAGGCAGTCATTTCCCATTTTGTATGTATGCAACTGATTGTTCCTTCCTAAGTGGAGTACTTTGCATTTATTCTTATTGTATTTCATCCTATTTACTTCAGACCATTTCTCCAATTTGTCCAGATCATTTTTAATTTTAATCCTATTCTCCAAAGTATTTGCAACCCCTCTCCACTTGATATCATCCACAAACTGTAAAAAGTAACAGAGGGTCCTGTGGCACCTTTAAGACTAACAGAAGTATTGGGAGCATAAGCTTTCGTGGGTAAGAACCTCACTTCTTCAGATGCAAGATCCACAAACTGTATAAGTATACTCTCTATGCCATTATCTAAATCATTGATGAAGATATTGAACAGAACCGGACCCAGAAATGATCCCTGTGGGACCCCACTTGTTATGCCCTTCCATCATGACTGTGAACCACTGATAAATACTCTCTGGGAATGATTTTCAAACCAGTTATGCACCCACCCTATAGTAGCTCCATCTAGGTTGTATTTCCCTAGTTTGTTTATGAGAAGGTCATGTGAGTCAGTATCAAAAGCCTTACTAAAGTCAAGATATACCACATCAACCGCTTCTCCCCCATCTACAAGGCTTGTTACCCTGTCAAAGAAAGCTATCAGGTTGGTTTGACATGATTTGTTCTTGACAAATCCATGCTGACTGTTATTTATCACATTATCTTCTAGGTATTTGTAAATTGATTGCTTAATTATTTGCACCATTATCTTTCCAGGTACAGAAGTTAAGCTGACTGGTCTGTAATTCCCTGGGTTGTCCTTATTTCCCTTTTTATAGATGGGCACTATACTTGCCCTTTTCCAGTCGTCTGGAATGTCTCCAGTCTTCCATGACTTTTCAAAGATAATTGCTATTATTGACATCCTTCTTCTCTCCACTAAGGAGAATCCAGTTCTCTATCCTTACCACAGCCTTCTTTCACCACTCTAGTCACCTTGTCACTCTACTCAAACTCTGTCATTCTTCCCCACTTCAACATCCTTCCACTATACCAGCATGGATTCTCATTCATATATGGAAGAACAGTCAAGTTCCACATGAGGGTCTTCTCTCTTTGGACAACTATTTCCGGGGCAACCAAAATTGTAAAGAAAGACAGTAGAATCCATGGAGAACCCAACATGTCCTGCTGTCTTCAATGAATCGACCTATCTTCACCTTGATTTCAATGGAACTATGACAATTTACACTAGCTGAGGATATGCCCCAAAGTTGCTCGGCAGAGATATTTTGCCCTCAGAAAGTGATTGAATGTGTCGACTACAAAGTATTACTAGGACATATTTGGATTCTCCCAAAGTTCTAAGTGACATTTAGAAGCACCGTATTTGAAGTAAGGTTGCCATCAATGTGTTTGATTTTTTTTAAAAAAATGAATAGATTTACACACTGTTAAAATAATGGGCACACCATTATCATAATGGACATGCCATCGGCATATGATAGCTTATAAAAATACAGATGGATGGATAGCAAGCAGTGACTTATAGGGAATCCAGAACTTGCTGCTTATGCTAGATTTTGTCACAGAAGGCTAAAAATGGTCACTGTCATTTTCCTGAGAGCACTCAGGCCTCATCTAAGAAAATTATTAAAACCATCTGCTCATCAATAAACGGGTTTTCAGTAAACAAAACTATGGATAAGAATTTTAACATGATTTTGGAAAAAAAAAATTAAAAGATACCATGGAAAATTTTGCAAATAGAAAATTTCCAACATCGATGTCTTTTTTAAAAAAAACAACAATTCATTTTTTAAAAAGGCCATTTTTGACAAAAAATAATGCAAACATTTTCAAACAGCTCTTCTGCATATCACTCCTTTTTAAGTAGGCTCATTACTAGTTAACAACTAAATAAATGTAACAGTAAAAATTCAGAACTGGTGTATGCCTGTGTAACTCCATGTTAAAGTTGCACTTGCTTACCACCAAAGTCTAAAATTCCAGTTATCTTCTGTCCTCTATTTATGGAGGTGAACTGTTAATATATTAAACACCATCTGTAGCTTAATGATTCAGAGAATCAATCACAAAAACTACCAAACCAAATTTCAAAGAGATCCTGTAACAGAGTCGTCAGTGGTTCCTCCCCAGAGGGTGGAAGGAACTGACCACGTCTAGTTACCTACCCTGGGTGTTCCAGCACAGGCCTCACTTCCTTACTATTTGCCAGGGGGTTGCTCTGCATTTTGTGGGCCTTCTTAAGTTCTCCAGATGAGGGATCAATTAAAGCCACAAGCGCTAACATATTCAGGGATATTCCCTCCATGTGTTCCCAGCAAAGAGGGGGGTCAGCAAGTCTACAGTGCTGCCAATGATCTAGCACCAGCATAGGGGGAAAGTTGAGTCATGCTTAACCTGTCCATCTTACCCTGGGAGTCCGCTGTACTCTCCTCAGGGTTGTGTTTCATATCCCCTGGCTAGGAGTTCCCTCCACGGGTTCAGGAGTCACTCCTGCAGTCTGCTGCTTAGGGCAATCTTCCTTTTGCACCCCCAGGTGTGGACTGCAACTTCCTCCCTTTTGAAGGCCTCCTCCCTATCAGTCAAGATTGACAGGGTCAAAGGGGTGGGGCTAGCCCTACCTTTCTTATATATACATCCCATCCCAGCTTCTAATTTTGCACCTGCAATATCCTGTACAAAATAAGCACAAATTACTGTTTATAACCATGTTATATGATTCTGGAAGGAACTGAGCTGCTCTTGGGAAGTGTTGAGAAGCCATCAGTCCCCACTGCCTTAAGTACATGACAAAGATTATATGTGCAAAACACTGAAGCTGGAGGCAGCATGGCAAATAGAATGTTCAACTTTGATCATTTTAAGCAAGTTCCAAGTTCAAAAGGACTTTGCATATGCAAACAGCTGTCATTTTTCAGTGTGTAGTGAGGACAGGATTTCCTGTTACAGATAAATGTTGCTTATTTGTACTGGATGTGATTTCTGCTTTTGCTTTACCAAGGGACTGGAACTTTATAAGCCACAGTGAAAAGCTGTGAAGCATTAACTCAACTGATTTCTTAGATCAGGCCTGAGCTGCTGCTCTCAGGAACACTACAGATACCATTTTTAGCTTTCAGCGAGAAATTCCAGCATAAGCAGCAAGTTCTGGATGCCTTATAAGTCACTGCTCCCTGTCCATCTATGCTGAAGGGTATGAATTTTCCACATACACGCACACACTCATACGTTTCTTAATGCAGCACAACTTAATAAAGTGGGTTTCAGGAATCAAAAGCACAAAAACCTTCAGCATTCAAGGCACGTTCCACTCAAGACATAGAAGCAGAGATAAAGCCACCAGATTCTCAGAACTGCATTATTACTCATGTACAAACTCAGGCACCAGCAACAACCTTTTTCTGACAGGCCACAGTGGTAGGTAATGACTCCTTTAAAAGTGTATGGCCCCACTGAAATATATGCCATTCTCCCTGATGGGTTTTGTTAAAGAAAAATCGCCTCTCTCAGTAATAACACCATGTTGAAATAACACTCATCTAAAGCAAATAATAGGATTACAGCAAGGACAGCACAGTGTATTTTTAACTTATTACAAGTGTATTGATGTGAGCTCCAGCATATCAAGGAAAAGCTTCCATGAAGTCGAGAGATGGGCCTTACCCAAACCAGAGATTTGAACAACCCTAAAGTTTGAAACCACACTATTTGGGCTAGAATTAGTATAGTTATATACATGCTCTACTCTCATGACTCACATAATAACCACTCAATATTACTCACATGTTCTGTTTTGTCAGTCATTTTTATTATTTAAACATATAAACTGTTACTTATTAGTATTTTATTAAAAGTTTAATAACTGCATCAAATTAGGCCTGAATAAAGACTGGGAGTGGATGGGTCACTAAAAAAAACTAATTTCCCTCTGTTGATCTCACACTAATAGAATACCATTTATTTTAATGTTTTTGTATGTTTTCTACATTTTCAAATATATTGATTTTAATTACAACACAGAATACAAAGTGTACAATGCTCACTTTATATTTGTTTTTGATTACAAGTATTTGCACTGTAAAAAAACAAAAGAAATAGTATTTTTCAATTCACCTAATACAAGTACGTAAGTAATGACTGCTTTTAGTGCAGTCTCTTTATCATGAAAGTTGAACTTACAAATGTAGAATTATGTACAAAAAAAATGCATTCAAAAATAAAACAATGTAAAATTTTGGAGCCTGCAAGTCCACTCAGTTCTACTTCTTGTTCAGTCAATCGCTCAGACAAACAAGTTGGTTTACATTTTCAGGAGATAACGCTGTCCGCTTCTTGTTTACAATGTCACCTGAAAGGGAGAAAAGACGTTCTCATGGCACTGTTGTAGCCGGCGTTGCAAGAGATTTATGCACCAGATATGCTAAACATTCATATGCCCCTTCATGCTTCAACCACCATTCCAGGGGTAGTTTCCGAATCGGAGTGTTGCTCTTTTAAGACATCTGAAAGCATGCTCCACTCCTTGTCCCTCTCCGATTTTGGGAGGCATTTCAGATTCTTAAACCTTGGGATGAGTGCTGTAGCTATCTTTAGAAATCTCACATTGGTACCTTTTTTGTGTTTTGTTAAATCTGCAGTGAAAGTATTCTTAAAATGAACCACATGTGCTGGGTCATCATCCGAGACTGTGATAACATGAAATATAGGCAGAATGTGGGTAAAACAGAGCAGGGGACATACAATTCTCCCCAAGGAGTTCAGTCACAAATTTAATTAACACATTATTTTTTTTAACAAGTGTCATCAGCATAGAAATATGTCCTCTGGAATGGTGGCCGAAGCATGAAGGGGCATACGAATGTTTAGCATATTTGGCACATAAATACCTTGCAATGCCAGCTACAAAAGTGCCATGCAAATGCCTCTTCTCACTTTCTAGTGATATTGTAAATAAGAAGAGGGCAACGTTATCACCTGTAAATGTAAACAAACTTCTTTGTCTTAGCGATTGGCTGAACAAGAAGTAGGACTGAGTGGACTTGTAGGCTCTGAAGTTTTACATTGTTTTGTTTTTGAGTGCAGTTATGTAACAAAAAAAATCTACATTTGTAAATTGCACTTTCACAACAAAGAGATTGCTCTATGGTACTTGTATGAGGTGAATTGAAAAATACTATTTCTTTTGTTTTCCATTTTTACAGTGCAAATATTTGTAATAAAAAGTAACATATACTTTGATTTCAATTACAACACAGAATAGAATATATGTGAAAATGTAGAAAAACATCCAAAATATTTAATAATTTCAGTTGGTATTCTATAGTTTAACAGTGCGATTAAAACTGTGATTAATTGCAATTAATTTTTTTAATCAGGATTAATTTTTTTGAGTTAATTGCATGAGTTAACGTGATCAATCAACAGCCCTATTTGAAAAACAATGAATGATAGATATGCTGCTCTCTTCATGCTGGCTTTTAGCTAGGGGTTACTAATAACTTAAAGATGCTGTGGGAACATTCTAGTGATAGCTGAGCTCATGATTCACTTCAGATGTACATTACAGGGCTATGGAAAGCTGCGTCTTTTTGTAAATGTATATGCTCAAATCTACAAATAACGTGACATGCTTATTGGATCTGTTCCCATCTAAACTGCTGATCTGGACAATTTGTTTGAAAACTCCCAGATAATACTGCACTCTCATTTTCTCCCCCCTTGGCTAATTGTCCAGCCATACTCAAGAATGTCTAAGTAACACTTCTATTTCAATTAAATATCACTTTCTTCATCTTGTTCTTCCTAGTATCATGGTTAAAGGGCTACCCGCAAGTCTGTCTCCTTCCTGGTCTCTCTGAATGTATGCCCTTAGGCAGGGCTGCCGACAGTCATGACGGAAGGGCATAACAAGTGGGGTCCCGCAGGGATCATTTCTGGGTCCGGTTCTGTTCAATATCTTCATCAATGATTTAGATAATGGCATTGAGAGTATACTTATACAGTTTGTGGATCTTGCATCTGAAGAAGTGAGGTTCTTACCCACGAAAGCTTATGCTCCTATACTTCTGTTAGTCTTAAAGGTGCCACAGGACCCTCTGTTACTTTTTACAGTTTGTGGATGATATCAAGCCCCAGTGAAAAAAAATTTTTGGGCCCCCCAGCAAAGGTGGGGCCCCCTTCCAGAATTTTTGCAGGCCCCCCAGCAAAGGCGGGGCCCCCTTCCAGAATTTTTGCAGGCCCCCCAGCAAGGGCGGAGCCCCCTTCTGGAATTTTTTCGAGCCCCCCAGCAAGGGCGGACTGGCTAAACAGGGCCGACGAGGTGGGGGGAAGCCGGGCCCCAGGCCCCCTTCCAGACTGCCGAGCCCCAGTAATTTGTACTGGCTTCCCCCCCCCGCCTCTCGTTGGCCCTGCCCTTAGGTGTCAGGCCTTGTTCCTTGTCCATTCCCAGGCTTTTGTGAAAAAACAGTTCTAGAACTTGGGGCTTCGCTACACTTAAAATACTGCAGCATGGTGTAAGACATATATGAGAGGAATGTACAGTAAAACAGGGCAAATAACTAATTTTTCAGTCCAGTGGCAGTTCCAGGAAAATCAATCAATAAATAAATTGCTTGGGATCTAACCCTGGAATGTTTCAGTGAATTGAAAAGGTCCATTTCAAGTCTGTTCCAGAGCAAGGATTGGAAGCTGGGATTTCCCACAACCCAAGTGAGTACCCTCTGTACTGGATTAAAAGTTATAAGGGAGGTGGGCAGCATTATCACCATTCATGATTGAAACTAATAGTAGCAGGGCCGGCGCAACCCATTAGGCAACCTAGGCGGTCGCCTAGGGTACTAATATTTGGGGGGCGGCGACCATGGCGGCCAGATCTTTGGCTGCCCTGGTCGTCGGCGGTATTTTGGGGGCGGGACCTTCCGCCGCCTCTGTTGGGGGCGGCATTTTGGGGGTGGGACCTTTTGCTGCCTCTGTCAGGGGCAGCATTTTGGGGGCGGGACCTTCTGCTGCCTAAGGCGGCAAAAAAGCTGGTGGCGCTCCTGAATAGTATGAAATTCACAAATTGTTTTGGGTTGACCAAAATTGCATTTTTCATCAAATACACTATTAGTCCACAAATTTTGCCCAGCAAAGGACCAGCAGCAATTCCCAGATTTCCCTATGTTCCTGTCATTTCACTGACAAGAACATAGATTTAAGGCTAATCTTCTTCAGAAGAAGGAGCTTGAATTCCAAAATATCTGCTTAGAAAAATCAAGAAAAATGAATACAGTTGCAAGTGGCCATTCCAATTCTGAATTCCTGACATTTTGATCTTTTGGGGGATTTGGAACTAAGATTTTTAGAAAACACTCTTAATTTGACAGTCCCCAGTGAGAAAAAAGTAGCACTCTTGCTAGTGCACTGAAAAGTTGATCGGTTAGATAGGACTTCCATTTGGAAATAGCTGTTTTGCCGTGCTTCATCAAAATATCGGGAATGCTGGACAGCACACATTGGAAGGCAAAGACTAGAACATACTTTAAGTACAGTAAGTAAGGGGTCTTTAAATCAAATAACTCATAGTGCTGTACAGTGGCATTGCTAGTGGCAAAGGAGACAGGGCGAAATCCTTCCTTCAGATAACACCGGTCTACAATTTTTGAGAAGTCGTCTGCTTCAGAGATAAAATGTGCTATTTATTATGCATTTTGATGTGCTGAATTCAAATATGACAATTAAAACAACTGATTGGCTACTGTTTCTAAGATATTTAAGTTTTTACATTTTATGTCTATGTATATTGTGTAGATAGTAGAGTTTTAATCATAAATTGTAAACCTTTATGGTTGCTTTAAATTGTTTATGGTTGCTTTACATGATAATATTTCACCTGTCCTGTTTATTTAACACTTTGAAAATCAGCAAAAGGGTTATATAAATAAAATTTATTATGAAACAAAAGGCAAAAAAATATTATGTACATAGTTTAGTCCTATTCGGTGTCTACTCGGCGCTTCTTGGCTTCTCTCTTGTATTCATTAAATGGAGCATCTCTTGTCACTGTCCAGCAATAGTCTGCAAGCATTGATGGGCTCCATTTGCCCTGATAGTGTTTCTCCATTGTTGCAATGTCCTGATGAAATCACTCGCCGTGCTCATCGCTCACTGCTCCACAGTTCGGTGGAAAAAAATCTAGATGAGAGTGCAAAAAATGTATCTTTAGTGACATGTTGCAACCAAGGCTTTTGTATGCCATGAGGAGGTTTTCCACCAACAACCTGTAGTTGTCTGCCTTGTTGTTTCTGAGAAAATTTATTGCCACTAACTAGAAGGCTTTCCATGCCATCTTTTCTTTGCCACTCAGTGCATGGTCAAATGCATCATCTCGAAGAAGTTCACGAATCTGAGAACCAACAAAGACACCCTCCTTTATCTTAGCTTCACTTAACCTTTGAAATTTTCCACGGAGGTACTTGAAAGCTGCTTGTGTTTTGTCAATGGCCTTGACAAAGTTTTTCATCAGACCCAGCTTGATGTGTAAGGGTGGTAACAAAATCTTCCTTGATTCAACAAGTGGTGGATGCTGAACACTTTTCCTCCCAGGCTCCAATGACTGTCGGAGTGGCCAAACTTTCTTGATGTAGTGGGAATCTCTTGCACGACTATCCCATTCGCAGAGAAAACAGCAGTACTTTGTGTATCCAGTCTGCAGACCAAGCAAGAGAGCAACAACCTTCAAATCGCCACAAAGCCACTGATGTTGGTCATAGTTTATGCACCTCAAAAATTGTTTCATGTTGTCATAGGTTTCCTTCATATGGACTGCATGACCAACTGGAATTGATGGCAAAACATTGCCATTATGCAGTAAAACAGCTTTAAGACTCGTCTTCGATGAATCAATGAACAGTCTCCACTCATCTGGATCGTGAACGATGTTGAGGGCTGCCACCACACCATCGATGTTGTTGCAGGCTACAAGATCACCTTCCATGAAGAAGAATGGAACAAGATCCTTTTGACGGTCACGGAACACCCTAACATCACCTGCCAAGAGATTCCACTGCTGTAGTCTGGAGCCCAACAGCTCTGCCTTACTCTTGGGTATTGCAAATCCCTGACAAAGTCATTCAGTTCACCTTGTGTTATGAGGTGTGGTTCAGAGGAGGAGGATGGGAGAAAATGTGGGTCCTGTGACATTGATGGTTCAGGACCAGAAGTTTCACCCTCTTCCTCTTCCTCGTCTGACTCAAGTGAGAATGATTCTGGTGCATCAGGAACCGGTAGTCCTACTGGGCGTATAGCTGATGGAATGTTTGGATAATGCACAGTCCACTTTTTCTTCTTTGACACACCTTTCCCAACTGGAGGCACCATGCAGAAATAACAATTGCTGGTATGATCTGTTGGCTCTCTCCAAATCATTGGCACTGCAAAAGGCATAGATTTCCTTTTCCTGTTCAACCACTGGCGAAGATTTGTTGCACAAGTGTTGCAGCATATGTGTGGGGCCCACCTCTTGTCCTGATCTCCAATTTTGCAGCCAAAATAAAGGTGATAGGCTTTCTTAACCATAGTGGTTATACTGCGCTTTTGTGATGCAAAAGTCACTTCACCACAAACATAGCAGAAGTTATCTGCACTGTTCACACAAGTACGAGGCATCTCTGCTCACTTTGGCAAAACAGATTTTGCAACAGAAGTTTGCAAAATCAAACACTGACAAATAAGAGAGCACGACACTGTATGATTTCTAGAGCTGATATAGGGCAATTTGTTCAGCAGAGAGATGTAAGCTTCGTTATGATTGCATCATCCATGACTTCTAGGAATAACATGATGCAATTCATATCATGTATGACGCAATACCAGCTTCAGATTGCATCGTTCATTGTTTTGCCTAAAAAGCAAGTACTGTCCAAACCCAGTCATAGATTTATTCATAGATCTACTCAAAGATGTATTTTAGTCATTTCTGGTTTAAATTTAGATCCCTTCCCTTTATAACTCACTTAACCTCCGCCATTCCTAAGTCAAGGTTCGTATATACTGACCCAATAGCATATCTTGAAAACTAGAGCCAATCAACAATTTTAAGCATCATTTTCGTTCTCAGTGACCCAGAATTAGTAAAGTTTGACTACATTTATTTCAGAAGCATTTTGGCTGTAGAGCAGTGACAGGTGTGTATCATGTACCCGATATTTTCTTAGTAATTTCAGATTTAGAGTTAAAGAAACACACAGAAGTGGGTCAGGTTAGCACATCCCCAGGTTAGAACAAGTTAGACAAACATCTATGCAGGGCTGGTCTACGTATATTTAATCATACCCCGCCTGGGGGCGGGGAGGAGGAGATGAACAAGGCAACCTCTTGAAGTCTTTTCCAGTTCTGCATTTCTATTATTTCTATAATGCAATCTTCAATGTACACGAAAAAGTCCAGATGGGGTAAAGTTTTAGTTTAAGTAGTAGAGAGTCCAGCATCTCATCTAGTAAGGTCTCACCTGGGAATGGAGTTTACAGCCACATTAAAAGCATAAATAAAATACCACTATTGATAATTCATACAGTGCTATATAAAGTGATAAATATTAATTTGTTTTCTCTGGTGCCATAAAAATGTTAACTGGATCAGAAAATGTGGGAGGAAGTTGACTGTTATGCATAAAAATTTTAATATATATAGACTCTGCTTCAGAAGGTCAGCCTATTTCTGGACTTACTGAGTTGAAAAAAAAAAAAGAGTGGTTTCACATAACTACTTGCTCAGTACCTAAAAAGATGAAAATGGGCACTTCAAATCCATCTTCATTATAATGCCTTTCATAAGACCCATCAATTTTGGGAGTGGTGGAGAGCAGAGTATGCCGAAAAAAGGCCCCAGGGCTATAAAGCAATTTTTAACATTTCTTTTACTAACTAGATTGCTGAAGAACAGAATAGTTCTTACATCTCTTCCAGAATTATTACTCCTGTGTGACTGCTGTGATTGATAATAAGTAATTAACAGATATATTCTTGTTAAAAAACAACCCATGTTTGTAACTTCTAGAACGTTTACAGTGATCTGCCACAGAAAAATGCGAGTTCTTTCTCATGGCTTTTTATTTACACTAATGTGCACAACTGAAAGTATTACTGGATCAAATTCTATTCCTGTTAGCACCCAGGCAGCACCAGGGAACTCAATTAAGTTATATGGATGTTCTTGAGGGAAGAATTTGGCATTATGTTTTTTAACGAGGTATCTTGTAATATCTGCTTCTCTGAACAAGACAGGTGAGCATTTGTGTAATGAACATTTCTGCTTGCAACAAGAACTCTCAGGAAAAAGAAAGAGTGGGTGATCTTGTAATAAACTAACTGAAGTATGCATGTGCATCTTCTTCTAGTGACTGGCCTCCGCAAGTATAATAACCTGTTACTTATCCTAAGATAAAAGGAGATATTCTTTAGTTCGAGCTGCAGTGGTTTGCACTCTTGGGGGTGAAGGTCCTGGCTTCGATTCGCACTTATGACTGCTGTGGGTGTATGCATGTGGCCACAGCTTGTTACACTTTGAAAGAGAACGGGATATTCAACAAAATTGAAAGATGCCAAATCAAAACTGAAAAAGAAATACTTTTTCATAACACACGTAATTTGACTGTGGAACTCATGGCCACAGGATGTTGTTGAGGCCAAGAATTTAGGAAGATTCAAAGAGGGATTTGATGTTTATATGGATAACAAAAATATTCATGGTTATAATAGTTAAATGCTAACAAAAAGATTATTGGAGCAGGGATAAAACCTCATGTTTCAGGGCATAAACCAATCCCTAGCTATTAGGAATAGGAGGAGACCTTTAGGTTAGGGGGTACAGATTACCCCACATCTGCCTGCCCACATCTGCCTGCCTTCTGTGTGGCTTCTTGCAACTTTCTCTGAAGCATCTGGTGCTGGACACAGTTGGAGACAGGGGACTGCCTGGAAGGAATATAGGTCTGATGCAGTATGACAATTCCTACATTCCTAATGTTTAAAGAAAAGTAATTTCACGTTTAAGCAATTGTAACTGACAAAGTAGCAAAACCTTTACTCAATACCTTGACACCTCATTCTGAATCACTATGAATTCCTGTCCTGCAACAAGATGAAACGGTTACTTACTTTAACTATGGTTCTTTGAGATATGATGCAGATGTGTATTCCACTTAGGTGTATGTGTGCCCAGTGTGCCAGAGCTGGGGACTTTTGCCTAGCAGTACCCATAGAGGGGCAGCACTTGCACCTCATGGTTGGCTATGTAAGGTGGCACTGCCCCAATCCCCCTCAGTTCCTTTGCACCGAAAGCCCATGAAAGGAGATGGAGGATGACTTGTGGAATACATGTCTGCATCACGTTGCAAAGAACCACAGTTACAGTAAGCAACTGTTTCTTCTTCTTCAAGTAGATGTAGATGTGTATTCTACTTAGGTGACTCACAAGCAGTACCCTGTCCAGGAAGTGGGGGGCGCAGAGTCTACCAAAATAGGGATCACAGGACCACCCTACTAAGGTCTGTGTCCACTCTGGAAGATGTGATATCATAATGGTCCAAAAATGTATAAATGGATGACCAGGTGGCCGCCTTGAAAACATCCAACATGGAAATGTCACTGAGATACACTATCGACGCTGCTTGCGCTCTCATCATATGAGCTCATATTGGCTGGGGTGTGGGAGGGCATAGCCAAAGCTGTATCATATGCAGCCTTCATACAGGATATTATCCATCTAGAGATGGTCTGTGAAGAGAACCGCTTGCCCCTTCATGCAGTCTGCGAATGACACAAACAGATGAAGTGAAGCACGAAATGGTTCAGTCTTATCCAAATAAAAGACTAGACATCATCTACCATCCAAAGTATGGAGGTGCTGTTCCTCAGGGGATGAATGAGACTAAGGGAAGAATACAGGTAAATGCGTTGCCTGGTTCACATGAAAGTGAGAGACCACTTTGGGTCTGGTCATAAGGTTACCTTGTCTTTGGAGAACTGTGTGTAAGGAGACCCTGCCATTACAGCCTGCAACACAGACACCCACCATGCAGATGTAATGCGGTTTTCTGACACAAGAGGGGCAGCAGACAGGATGCTAGGGGCTTGAATGGAGGGCCCATTAGAGCCACCAAAACCATGTTTAAGTCCCACTGGGGGACCAGTTCTTGGACTGAAGGGTATAAATGGAGAAGCCCTTTTAGAAATATCACCATAGCATTGGCAACTCTGCCTAAAATATCACCAGCCCTTTTAGAAATATCACCATAGCATTGGCCTCTGCCTAAAAGTTATCAATCTGTGGCAATTTTGCATCGAGGATGCAAAATTGCCACAGATTGATAACTTTTAGGCAGAGTGACCTGGAGTGTGTTCCCTCTTGTTTGTTCACATATTACATCATGGCAGTATTGTCAGTGAATATGTGAACCACTGAGTGTCTTGTATGGTCTCGGAAAGCACACCATGCATTGTGGATGGCCCGAAGTTCCAGCATGTTGATATGGAGCAAGGCCTCCCATTCTGACCAGCGTCCCTGTACATTCAGCAACCCCAATGCACTCCCCAACCCAGCAGGAAAGTGTTGGTAATAACATTCTGTGGCACATCCACCACTGCAGAGGGAGGCAAACCAGCCAGTCCAGTGGATGAAGGTTGGGGTGATAGACTGTCTTGAGTCACATTTGAAGGGGGTGGAGACGCAGCTCGCAAACTGGACCCCTTACTCGCAAGCGGACATGTGGCCCAACAGGCTCAGACATGCCTGGAGTGTCACAGAAGGCTGCGACTGCAGACTGAACAGAGACGTCGAATTGCCTGAAAATGGTCAATCAGTAGGAACACTCTCCACCTTGTGGAATTTAACAAGGTCTCAATAAGCTCAATTTTTGAGTGGGAGCCAAGATTGACTTTTTGGTTATTAGAATGAAAACCAGAGGGTCGAACAAGCATAATGTGGTGCTGACATGAGCAAGAACTTCCTCTCTGGATCTGCCCCTCAGTAACCAGTCATCGAGGTATGGGAAGATGTGGATTCCCTGTCTCCTGAGATATGCGGTAACCATGACCATGCACTTGGTGAAGACTCGGGGAGCAGAAGGGAGGCCAAAAGGCAGGACTGTGTACTGAAAAATAGCACTGTCCTACAATGAAGTGAAGAAACTTCCTATGGCTCAGCAGAATTGCCACATGAAGTAGATGTCCCGGAGGGCAGCGTATCAGTTATTCTGAGATAATGCAGGAAGGATGAGGACATGTAAACTTTCCTAAGCATAAGATCCAACCGCTTAGAATCTCTGTCCTCGGAGGTGGACTTGAGTCTGCCCTGCTGGGCCCTATCATTTACTGCTATCATCACCAGGGAATTTGGGGCCAGATGTGACTAGAACCCTTAAAATACCTGAACCAGAACAAAATAGCACTTGTCCATCTGCCAGTACTGAGGCTGGAGTACTCCAAAGGATTTTAGCTAGTTGCAGAAGCACATTGTTGATCAGGAGGGCAACTCTCTCAGGTGCAGATGACTACAAAATGTGCACCAACCGGTGTTTGCTCTCATGCAGCAACTCCACCTGGATGCCCAAGGATGCGGCCAAATGGTGTAAAAGGTCTTGATATGCCTTAAAGTCCTCTGGTATCGAAGAGGAGGATGGACCTGATAATGCAGCCTCATCCGGAGATGAGAACGAGGCTCTTAATTGAGCCAAGGGATCTTGCCCCAGGGATGATGTACCCACGCAAGAGGGTACTGCAGGCTCCACAGGGAGGAAGATAGCTGGTGTCTCCGCCTGTGATTGATCTGCAGACACAACTGCAGATCTGGTGGGTGATTTTGCCTTTGAACAAGATGGAGAGCGGGACCTCTGCGAATGAGGGGGTGTCCCCACTGATTCCAAGGGGGCCACTGATATGGACAGGGCATTGGTGGCCAGTAGAAACCCAGCCTCCGTCCCTGACAATGGGAACATGCCAATATTGGGAACCATAACAATCCACTAGCAGCCTTTGCATTCATTGGATCATGCAGAGCAGGAGGATGACGACCTCACCTCAGACGCAGAAGAGACTCAGATCCCAGTGACAAGGGCAGAGCAAGACCAGAGGAAGCAAGGAGGAGATCCAATTCGTCCATTGCCCAGAACGAGGCAGGAAGCAATGCTTCAGATGGAGGCAATACCGTTGGTATCCAACATCCCAATGCCAAAGGCAGCGTCGATCCTGATGTGAATAACAGCAGAGCACCCGAGCACACCAATGGAGAGGGTGAAGAAAGCAGCCAGGGAAGCACATGTGGCGCCGCTGCAGAGGAGCCAAAAAGAGGTTCCTGGTACCGGGGGTCCCCTATACTGATGCTGATACCGGCTCTACCACCACTGGAAGGGGACCACTGGGACGCTGTGCCAACAGACTCTAAGGGTACATCTACACTACAGCGGGGAGTCGATTTAAGATATGCAAATTCAGCTACGTGAATAGCGTAGCTGAATTCGACGTATTGCAGCCGACTTACCCCGTTGTGAGGACGGCGGCAAAATCGACTTCTGCCGCTTTTTGTCGGTGGCGCTTACTACCACCTCTGCTGGTGGAGTTAGAGCGCCGATTCGGGGATCGATTGTCGCGTCCCGACGGGACGCGATAAATCGATCCCCGAGAGGTCGATTTCTACCCGCCGATTCAGGCGGGTAGTATAGACCAGACCTCAGGTTCAGCAGCTCACTCCATCAGAGGGGCTACAGATGTGCAACCCTGGGACAGTCCTGGACCAATGGTAAGGTCAGAGCCGAAAGGCAGAGGAGGTCTCTGGCTGCCTCGTACACCGATGACATGGACAGAGTTGGTACCAGCATCTCCCTCGTTGGTACCAGATTCAATGGGCGCCCAAAGGCCAGAACCAGAGTCAACAGTAGAGGTATCCATGCCATCCTATCTGCCGCTGCTGGCACCATGCTGGTCTTGGGGTAGGAAGGAGAGTCACCCCAAGACTTATGGTGGTCTCGATTAGTCTTATGTGATCTCTTCCTCAGCACAGGAACCAGGTTACGGCTACTTCACGTTCTTAGAGAGGCACCTGCTCCTGAATGTGAAACAGCCGCACTCTCAGAGCCCAGGGGTGATCTTCAGCCCAACGAGGGTGTCGGTACAGAATCAGGCTGCATGGCCTGTTTGAGCAGGTGCTGCTTCAGGCAAAGGTCCAGGGCCACCTGAGTCAATTTCTTGAATGATCTGCAGATAGAACAATGCTCTTTGAGGTGGGTCTCACCAAGACAAAGCAGACACCGTGTGTCGGACTCACTGTTACAAATCGCTCCCCCCACATGAAGGACAGTGTTTGAACTGCCCAGTGAGGGCATCACCAGGGAGAGAAATACTACTAGAACTAATACACTAAGCTAACTAACACCAATACTAACTAAATACAATAAAAGCTAGGCTAAGACTAATTGCAAGGTTGTGAGGTTACAACGACACAGAGCTCCAACTCCAGCCCCGGGTGGTAAGAAGAAATTGAGGGAGATCTGGGTAGCACTGCCTCATATAGCCCGGGAAGGGGTATGGCCATGAGGCATGAGCACCACCCCTCTACAGGTAATGCTAGGCAAAAGTCTCCAGCTCCGGTGTACTGGGCATGCACACACGTAAGTGGAATACACATCTGCATCTACTGCAAAGAAGGAATAATTATCTGTGTTGTACATCACCTGCCTCAGAAGTGTCTGCCCATTAGCCAGGTTGTCACATTGTATTAAAGGTCATTACAATATTCAGATAGTTTTATAACAAGATCAGATTGCCTAAACACACATTAAAACCACAATGAGTGAGTGTCACCTGGATTATCATTTTGTAAAGCAGACTAGTAAAATATGTAATTAATGCGAGAATGTAGGGGAGGAGGCACATTTCGGAAGCTCTGTTGAAGTTACTAGAGTGACTGAGGGAATTCAAATACCCCATAATCACTTCAGCAGGATTTGTTTCTGTTTTTTTCTATTGACAAGAGTCATCATCTCCTAATAGCTTTATCCAATTGCTGAATCTTTTTTATACATTTTGTTTAGAACCTGTGTGGCCAAATCATCTCTTAAGTTCCTTTAAATTCTCAGTAGTCATTCTCCTATAACTGCAGTGACACCTGGTGAGGGCAGAATTGATCAACAATAGATTGGCCTGCTGTTGAACTTGGCAAGTAGGCAACTCATAAAACCCCAGCAGATGGGTTTTTTGGTTTTTGTTTTTTTTTTTTTTTGGCTTTCATAGCACCTCTTCCAAGTCCTTCACCAGGCGTAAATCCAAAAGCGACCCAGAAACAAGAAAAACACTGCAGTGTCGCCATTACAACTCTTAAAATTAGAGGGCAGAACCAACCTATTCTGCAGGTCCCAGCTAGACCATTAGCAGCAGAAGAGGCAGTGAAATGTTCCTATAAATTATGCAGAGAGATTATAAAGGCCATCTCTGGCAAATGCAGCACATTTTGCCCTGTGTCACACTTCACCAGGAAACAGTATCAAAGCACAAATACAGCCTCTTATGTGGGAGTTTCAAAACTGAGAACATGACATTTCATAGCAGCAAGTTTTGAACCAAGGTATTTTATGGCAATTAACACACCCACATGGACCCACAGCATCTCTACACTATGATAATAACTATTCTAAAAATATAATAGACAGATAAATAGAGGGACTATTTGGTGCAGCCAAGACTTTTTATTTTAAAAAATGCCATCCTGGATCCTGTTTATTAAAAAAAGTCTTAGTAAGAAATGTTCACAGCTGACATCATGCTGTATAGGATGTCAGGGCTGATGCGCAGTAATGACACACTAATACATTCATTCTCTTGATGATGACTTACCTGCTCTTTATGGCATCTCAGTCTACCATAAATTGTTGCCATGTAATTCCAAATGGGAGTGAAAACAACCCCCACAGAATAAGATTAGCTCATTACAGTAAAGATAATACAAAGCACTAAGAGAGCTGAAAACCTCAATCCCAAGATAATATCTGGCATTAAGAGACACTAGGGGGAGGCGGGAGGAGAATGACCCTGTTTCCTGCTAAAGCTTGTGAATTCTCACTATAGAACAGGGGTGGGCAAACTATGGCCCGGGGGCCACATCTGACCCTTCAGACGTTTTAATCTGGCCCTTGAGCTCCCACGAGGGAGCAGGGTTTGGGGCTTGACCTGCTCCAGTGCTCCAGCCGGGGAGCATAGTTGGGGGCTTGCACAGCTCCCGGAAGCAGCAACATGTCTCTTCTCCGGTTCCTACATGTAGGGCAGCCAGGGGACTCCGCATGCTGCCACCACCCCAAGTGCCACCCCCGCAGTTCCCATTGGCTGGGAATCTTATAGGAGATGGAGGGGTGGACATGCCGCTGCTTCCAGCTGCTTGAGGTAAGCACCGCCCGAAGCCAGCACCCCTGCTCCCCTCCCATGCCCCAAACCCCTGCCCCAGCCCTGATCCCCCTCCTGCCCTCTGAACCCCTCATCCCCACCCCAGAGCCCGCACCCCCAACCAGAGCCCTCACACACACACGCACCCTAGCCCCCTGCCCCAACCTGGAGCCCCTTCCCTCACCCTGAACTCCTCATTTCTGGCCCCACTCCAGAGCACGCATCCCCAGCCGGAGCCCTCACCCCCTCCCACACCCCAACCCCCTATTTCGTGACCATACAATTTCCATTACCTAGATGTGGCCATCGGGCCCAAAAGTTTGCCCACCCCTGCTATAGAAGCAAAGATTATTATATACACTACAGCTCTTCCAGGATATCTAGGTACCATTCAGAAGCTACCCACAGTGGTAGAGACTGTGTAACAAAACCACATTCTGCAGATAACCAACCCAACTACTGATTAACTCACAAAAGGAACTTGTCTAACGCTTTTCTAGGATGAAATCCTGGCCCCATTGAAATCAATGAGAGTTTTGCCATTGACTTCAGTGGAACCAGGATTTCACTTCTGGTCTTTCAATTCCAGAAACACAGGCCTCTACCACTCACGCTGAAGGAGAACTCTCATAGTTGGAGGAAAGACCACACAAAAGAACTTGCTATATCGAATATCTACTCAGATAGGCAAAACCAATACATCACAATGGATATGAGTCATCGAACATTCTCAAACATAGATATTTGGATCTGGATTGCAACTTAGTGGCTGCAGTCCCACACATGCAATGGCATTTCAGCTTGCACAGTAGCGTGTAAACCATTTGTTTGTTTGTTTTGGGGCATTTGTTTTCACAGATTCATAAGCTGATTTTTTCATTTTTAGCTTTTGGTTTGAATGTACTCTAAATCCAAAGGAAAATTCAGTCAAAACTAAAGGAAATTTCACCTTGGTTTACATGGCAAATAGCAAGTTTTACATAGATTCCACACAAAACCATAGATCAGTGCAGGTTCACCAAATGTTAAAGACCTTGGCAAACCTTTTGGTGTACCTGGTCTGAGTTTCAGTTTATAATAAAAGCCAAAACTATGTTTGTTTCGCACTCTTTTTGGTTCTTCTGTGATTGTGTTTTCATACTATTCCCCAAATATATGGCTCTTATGTCTGAGACACTGGACCTAAGAGCCATGTTACAGTAGTTAATTTTGATACACAAAAACAGAACTCTGCATTGGCATATTTTAAATAAATCAGACAAAAACAGACTGGCTGGTGATTTTGGAAATTAAGATCCATATTTATCTCCTCACTTTCAAATCACACTCAAAGAAGTTTCTCTAAAGCACATCCCACCCCATACTGGAAGAAGTCCAGGAACCTAGCTAGCCATTTCTAGAGGCAGAAAAGATGGGTAATGGTGAGGACTCAATGGTTTGGGGCCAACAGCCTTACAGTCTATATTTGAGAATAACATCCATTGATGTCAGTGGGTCAGATTCTTCTCTCCCTTATACAGGATTTCATCTGAAGTAACAGTAATGACTTTTATGGAGTTATATTGGATTTAAAAACATCAGATTATGATCCTACAATGAAATGCATGCAGGTAGGCCTTTGGGTCTACTTGGAGCACCACTGAAATGATTAGGTTTCTGCACTGGCAGAAGGAGCCAACTGTAACATCACAGCATGGGATTGGGGGTGTGAATACACTTCTGGGCAAGTGTCTTCCTCTGTATTTGTAAAGTGTATTGTGAGTTTGGGTTCTACCATAATATAAATAAAATTATATAATAAAATATGAACAATACTAATAATTATAATTTAACTTTGCTCTCTGTTACACAAGTGTAAATTGAAGTTAAAATCTCCTTGGCAAAGCTTGGATTTTTACTGGGTTAATAGAGATTAGAAACTGGCTGAGAGGTAATGCAGCGAATATCTAAGGACTGAACAGAGACTACAAGATTTGGCTTATAGATTCTAGGGCTCTTGAAAAATACTCCAACCAATGCCTAGATACCTTTTGGTTCCATACAATTCTTGTATTGAACTGTACTTGATGTCCTACTCTGGAAAAAATTCTGAGTACTCTGAATTTTTTTTTCCAGAGTAGTTTACATGAAGGAAACACATTTATAACAAATCTTCCTTAATGATTCATTTAATCACTGTGGAAACTTCAACAGATCTCACTCAATTGACAAGAGAGGCATGTTTAACACACATATTCTACAGTACTTTCCAAAAAACACCTACATCTTTATATCTGCCTAGAAGCTTGACAAAGCTGAAAACAATGGTTATTTTTCTCAGCCACGTATGATGAGAAAAAAAAACGTAAGGGGCATTTCAACTGGCATAATTAGTCGCTTGACAAGTCCACTCCCACTCTTTGTGGTATTTTCAGGATTTCTCAGAGTATTTATAAAACATCATATCCTGATCTAACTAAAGACATGTAACATCCACTGAGTGTGGCAGTCAATTATATGACACAAAAGCAGGGCATCAGATATCAAACACAGGCACAGGCAAATGTCAGAGTCAGTATTGCACAACTATGGAATACCAAAACACGGTGCAGGGAAAAACTGTTTCTGCAGCAGCATTCTGTATCATTCTCTTACATTGGTGGATCTTTTGTGGTTTTGCTCTAACTTCTCTATAGTTTGCTCTAACTGCTCTAACTTCTGTATACAAACTGTTGCCATCACTTACACTCAAGCAACCCCATTGACTTCAGTGGGACAACACAGATGTAAATGAGTGCAGTGATAGACCCTGTGGATTTACAACAATTTGTCTCTCTTAGCATCAGGCCTACTCCCATGAGACTTGTATTTTTAAAGAGTTCTTAACATTTCATTTTAATCTTGCTTCGCTAATGAATACATAGTCTCTTTCTGAGGAGCTTTGTAATTTTAAATTACAATTATACATTAATGATTAATTAGTATTGCAGTAATGCCTAGAGTACCTAACAGAGATAGGGACCACATTCTGCTAGGCACTGTACAGACGTATAATAAGAGTTAGGCCCTCACCAAACTTGCATTTTAAGCAGACAAAGGGGAGGGGGAAGAATGTATTGTTATCTCCAGGGTGATATCAAGCGACTTGCCCAAGGTCACACAGAAAGTCTGTGGCAGAGCTAGGCAGAGCTGAGACCCAGTCCAGTGCCTTAATTACAAGGCTGCCATTCCTGTAAAGATGATGTACAAAGCATTAGATGACCCACTAGAAAAATATGTTATTCAAAGTGCAAGTCACCCCTCTTTCCCTGCCCCCACTAATTAAGAACAAATCCGAAGATCCTCATTCAGTTTTTATATAGGTAAACTCCCATTGACATCATTGGGAGTTTGCCTGAGTATTGACTGAGTAAAAAACCTCAGATATAACTTAAGGCAGTGGTTTTCAAACTGTGGGTCGCGGAATGTAAAGCACTGGGTTGCAGTGGATCTGGTCAGCACCTCCACCGGGCTGTTAAAAGTCCCGTCGGCGGTGCTGCCCGGCTAAAGCAAGCTAGTCCCTACCTGTTCTGACACCACGCTGCGCCCCATCCCAGAATTTGCACCCCCAGCCCAGAGCCCTGATCCCTTCCCATGCCCCAACCCCCTGCACCAGCCCTGAGCCCCTTCCACAACCCAAACCCCTCATCGCCAGCTCTCTTGGGTCACTGTCATCAACAATTTTCTTCAACTGGGTCGCCAGAAAAAAAAGTTTGAAAGCCACTGACTTAAAGTGCCCTCTGTGTTGAATGCTTGTGAAATAATTCAACATATTGATACCACATAATCAAAGAATGAATAACAAAAACTATCACATGCTAATGAAAAAATGAGAGATCCGGTCCATAATTTCATGCAACGGATAACTATTTTTCTTTCCTGTACATTGATCTATTTGGGAGAACAGATTCTAACACCTCTAAACCATCCATCTAAATTTTGTACTGGTCCTTTTACTTTAAAATAAATAGAAGAGCTGTATTTAACTTCTACTGCATTTTCTCTAATTACTATCTCATCAGAATAATGCCACAGTAAATTTAAGGAAACAAATGGTACCACAAACATAATGGTACCACAAACACATGGAGATAGGGTAGAATAGCCTAAGTTTCAAAAGCATTCATCAGAAAGTTAGGTTAAGATGGCCTAGCTTTTGAACTATGTCCAAGTGAACATCTGAATTCCATGTTTGCTGAGCTCAGCGGTAGTGAAAATATCCCCAGCTCACACAACTCCTACTGAAGACTACTTAATAATTGAAGAATTGAATTACTTTTAAGCAGTGTGAGAACATCAGAAAGTCATCACTACTAACTTGATGTTTCCTAGACCAAATTAATGTGTTTCACTTATTTCAGCTATGTGCACTTAACTCTTCTTCTACTGGTGGTGGAACCGAAAAAGCTTTAATTTGACAGAATGGATGTTTTCCAGTTTCTGAATTCATTTTTTAGACTTAGTGACAAGATGCCTTTGAGCAGTTTTAAATTGCAAACTAGGTTGTTCAATGAAGGGCCAACCCATTTCTAAGCCATACATAATTGATTTTCTTTATGAACTACTAGTTCAAGAATGCTGAAATGGACCTTCTACAAATATATCTTTCAACACATTATTTTGTCATATTCCATTCTCTTGTCTGTTTTAAGAATTTGCTGGTAGAACTGATTGATGGATAGTCTTATCGTACCAGGAGCACTTGTCATTCAACTCTTTGACCTTGTCTTCACACTAACAGTCAAGTGCCTTTGAAATCTGTTTACTTCAGAATTTACAAGAGTATTAATGACAAGATGTCAGCATTTTTTAAATTTGAAAATATCCAAGAATAGTGAGTGAGTTTGGCACAGGATAGTTATCTTTAATGTACTTTAAGCAAGAGAGAAATCTTCATTATGCTGCTTTCTGATTTAGGGAGAGCGTGACATCATCTCAGGGGGTCATCAGGTATCAAGTCATTGTGAGGAAGTGAAGAAGACAACAAATACTGTTCAGTGGTGGATACAGAACTTAAATGACAGATGCCAATGCACATTCTCTGAAATGGATTCTAGTGTTATTTCAAAGACTGCTATACTAGCTAGAGTAGGATCACCTGTCATCTGATTTTTTTTTTTTTTGGCAAGTTTTGGAAGGGAGTATTCTGCATAACTCAAGGTCATTTCACTCTTTGAAACTTAGTAGCTACAAGGTACCAAAAAGAAAAAAAAGGGAGATATTTCTTTCCTAGATCCCCAACATCAAACCTGTTAGATGAGACTCAACAGAACACAACCTAGAAGAAAAGGCTGAATTCAAAAGTAAATGAGCATTTTAATGTTTGGTTTTCTTTTTCTCTCTCGCATTCACAGAACTGCATTCAGACGGGATGATCAAACAAAATCCTTCTCTCAGGATGTGTTTCCTATCACATGCTGGCAAAACTGCTTGAAATGAATATTCTTCATGATTATTATAGGACTATTGATTTGACACACAGCCCTTTCTCAGAAAACAAGGTGATCTTTTGTTCAACTTCTATCCAATAGAGTTGGACACATTTTGTCATTTCACATTTTTAGCCACTTTATAAGATGACATTTATGAGCATAACATATATCAATTAGATGACCTATCAAGGTCCACAAAAAATTGTCCTCTAACATTCACATTTTATCTTCAGGAACTGGCTAACATATAATGAATGGTCACGTAACACCTGTATTTGCATTGGCTACATGTGGCCTATTTAGCAGATGTGTGGATTGCATTTTGATTAGCACTTAAAGCTTAGGATTTTTTTTTCAATTATACCTTGTACATCCATCCCAGAGTTTTATAATGATCACTCACATGTTTCTACACAGAGAAACAAGTTCACATCCAACACAAGTAATTAAACTGTAGATTCCTCAACTTTCCCATTAAAGGAAGGCAGAAGAACATTCAGCTTCTGGCTTGCATAAAACGAAGTTAGAAGAAGCATTCCATCCATTCTCTTTTAGTTGCACACTGAAGAGTTTAAAGGTGAAGCTTAATATTATATGAAAGCATACACACAATGAAACAGAGGAGTAAAACAACAGAAAGTGAGCTCAAGGTCACTTATTTTGTAAATGTGGTGAAAACTGATAAGAGAATACAAGGATTATGGCTTGTTAGGGAATTTTAAATTATTAAGAAGCATTAAGTTATTCACATTGTGAAAAACAATGTGATTCGTTTCAAACATGATGATACAGTTATTATATTAAACCCCTTATTACTTGCCCATTATCTACTAATTATTAAGAAGTCATGAAGTTTTAGTTACCTATAAAAATAGTTCTTGTAGTTGTTTTTATTAAATAGTAATAAAATAAAAATAATAATATCACCATGAAGCCATTATAGATGCATTACAACCAACCAGTTTATGTAAGCCAAAAACCACTATCTCTGTGACAAATTTTGGGGTTAAATCCTATGTTATTGTAATGCCGCTGGAGTTATGTCCAGGGTTAATTTGGCCCTTTATGATGTCCCGACAGTTCTAACTGCTGTTTCATTTTCCATCAGATTATGAAATCAGCTATCATTATGTTCCTACCATCAAGTGGAGAAAAAAGGGGAAAAACTTCTAAGTTAAGAGTGTGCATGGCTTGTATTACAATGGAGTATTTTCAGGGATTTGATAAGTGGTAGAAGCAGAAGGCTGTAGAACTCCAGGAAGCATGACATGAAGGCCTTCTGTGAAGGTCTGTGTGCTGTATATGGCCCAAAATCCAGTGGTACTGCCCCTGTTCTCACAGAGGATTGTAACTGGCTGCTCACAGACAAAGCCAATATTTTCTCTTGCTGGGCAGAGCACTTTGATAGTCTCCTGAACTGTCAATCCACGATATCTGATGAAGCCATCGAATCACTCCCGCGGCATATCTGTCCTAGAGGAGCCGTGCCTGGACCCTTCTTTCGATGAGGTTACTAAGGCCATCAAGCAGCTGTCCATGGGCAAGTCTCCAGGCCCCAATGGTATTTTATCTCAAGTATACAATTGAGGAGGTGCTCACCTGGTCAGGAAACTCACCTGCCTTTTCAAGACCGTATAGGAACAGGGTACCATGCTCCAGGACTATAATGATGCCTTCATAATCTATCTATCGGTTGCCCAAGATCCAGTGTGATTCAGCAGCAGCAGCGGGAACTACAAGTTGTGGACTACAAACTGCAGCATGTTCGGAGAACTTCCTGGTTCCTGCCAGGAAGTCCCCTCTGCCCTCCTGAAAGTTTCAGCACAGCTGAAGCTGGGAGCATGAGGCAAGCAAGCAGAAAGGAGGCTGCCAGATTGTAATCCTATTCTTTGTTTCTATACAGAATAAAACCTTTTTCCTGGTTGACACACAACACAGTCGCAGAGCACACAGAGGAGCCTTAGGCCCAGTTTCCCAAAGTTGTGTAAAAAGCCACAAGGCAGACTTACCCTATCTTGAACAACCTCATACTGGGCCAGTGAACGGGAGGGGAGGTACATATACAAAAGAAAGGGAAGTATATCTAGCTTTGACAACCATCACTGAATCTCACTTATGTCTACAGCCGGGAGGATCCTTGCACAGGTTGTCCTCAACAGGCTCGTCTCTCACATAGTGAACTCAGTGTATCCAGAGTCACAGTGTGGCTTTCGTCCTGGCCCTGATACCATGGACATGATTTTTGCAGCCTCACAAATATAAGAGAAGGCTCATGAACAGAACAAGGACCTATGTACATGGTGTTTGTTGATTGACCAAGGCTTTTGACACAGTGAATCGTGAGGGCCTATGGAAACTCCTTCACAGATTTGGCTGCCCAGAGAAGAAGATTGCTGTCATCCGCTTATTTCACCATGATATGAAGGCCAGGGTGATGGAGCGTAGTGAATTATCAGAAGCCTCCCCTGTCACCAACGGCACCAAACAAGGATGAGTAATGGCT
Organism: Malaclemys terrapin pileata; assembly: GCF_027887155.1. Classification (NCBI taxonomy): domain Eukaryota; kingdom Metazoa; phylum Chordata; order Testudines; family Emydidae; genus Malaclemys; species Malaclemys terrapin. Next base: position 24,193,589 of record NC_071509.1, read on the forward strand.
CCAGTCCCGCCACTGTCTTTTCAGCCATGCTCTTGTTTGCATTCCAGGACTTTAACAGAGTCATACATATCCAGTTTAGATTGGATGCGGGTCTATTCAATCTAAGGTGACTCGGGGCCCACACCAAGGTAATCAAACAACTACTAAGAGAGCTCCTGTTTGCTGACTGTGCCCTCATTGCCACACACTCAAGGACATTCAGCTTATCGTAGACCACTTTGCCTATGCCTCAAAATGCTTTGGTTTTACAATCAGTTTGAAAAAGACAAAGGTTGTGTACTAGCCAGCACCAGACCACCAGCATCACAAACACTGTGATCCCATTGTCACAACTGACAATACACCCCAACTTGGTTAGGAAATTCTGCTACCTAGAAATTCTGCATACTTTTCAGCAACACCATGTTGGATGATGAAATTTATCAGTGCCTGGCAAAGTCCAGGTTGGCATTTGGCAGGCCCACCAAAAGCTCTGGAGGGAATGTGGAGTCTGCCTCAGAACCAAGATAAAAATCTACCATGATGTTGTACTCCCCTCACTCCACTATGGCTGTGAGATATGGACGCTCTATCAATGGCACATCAAACAGCGGGAAAGCTTCCGCCTTCACTGTCTAATCCATCTGCAAAATAGAATCATAGAATATCAGGTTTGGAAGGGACCTCAGGAGGTCATCTAGTCCAACCCCCTGCTGAAATCAGGACCAATCCCCAACTAAATCATCCCAGCCAGGGCTTTGTAAAGCCTGACCTTGAAAACCTCTAAGGAAGGAGATTCCACCACCTCCCTAGGTAACCCATTCCAGTGCTTCACCACCCTCCCAGAGAAAAAGTTTTTCCTAATATCCAACCTAAACTTCCCCCACTGCAACTTGAGACCATTACTCCTTGTTCTGTCATCTGCTACCACTGAGAACAGCCTAGATCCATCCTCTTTGGAACCCCCTTTCAGGTAGTTGAAAGCAGCTAGCGAATCCCCCCTCATTCTTCTGTTCTGCAGAGTAAACAATCCCAGTTCCCTCAGCCTCTCCACATAAGTCATGTGCTCCAGCCCCCTAATCATTTTTGTTGCCTTCCACTGAACTCTTTCCAATTTTTCCACATCCTTCTTGTAGTGTGGGGCCCAAGACTGGACACAGTACTCCAGATGAGGCCTCACCAATGTTGAATAGAGGGGAATGATCACATCCCTCGATCTGCTGGGGACATCAAATTGCAGGACAAGATCCCCAACAGTGAAGTCTGTGAGAGATGCCAAATCTCTGGTATCAAGAGCATGCTCATCAGGGCTCGACTTCACTGGGTCTAACACGTGATCCATATGAAGGTTTCCAGTATAGCAGAAGAGGTGATCTACAGCCAACGGAGCATGGGAACCCACTTTAAGAGTCAACCCATCCTTAGATATAAAGACACTTTGAAAGCCAACCTCAAAGCATGCGTGATAGACATTAAAACCTGGGAACTTGTTGCACTGGACAGACCTAGATGGAGAGATCTGTGCCATGAGGTTGTGTCCACTTTTGAGGAGTGGCATGTGAGGTCTCTGTAGGATTCATAGATTTTAGGACTGGAAGGGACTTCGAGAGGTCATCAAGTCTAGTCCCCTGCCCCCATGGCAGGACCAAATACTGTCTAGACCATCCCTGACAGACATTTATCTAACCTACTCTTAAATATCTCCAGAGATGGAGATTCCACAACCTCCCTAGGCAATTTATTCTAGTGTTTAATCACCCTGACAGTTAGGAACTTTTTCCTAATGTCCAACCAAATCTCCCTTGCTGCAGTTTAACCCCATTGCTTCTTGTTCTATCCTTAGAGATAAGGTGAACAAGTTTTCTCCCTCCTCCTTATGACACCCTTTTAGATATCTGAAAACTGCTATCATGTCCCCTCTCAGTCTTCTCTTTTCCAAACTAAACAAACCCAATTATTTCAGCCTTCCTTCATAGGTCATGTTCTCAAGACCTTTAATCATTCTTGTTGCTCTTCTCTGGACCCTCTCCAATTTCTCCACATCTTTCTTGAAATGCGGTTCCCAGAACTGGACAGAATACTCCAGTTGAGGCCTAACCAGCGCAGAGTAGAGCGGAAGAATGACTTCTCGTGTCTTGCTCACAACACACCTGTTAATGCATCCCAGAATCATGTTTGCTTTTTTTGCAACAGCATCACACTGTTGACTCATATTTAGCTTGTGGTCCACTATAACCCCTAGATCGCTTTCTGACATACTCCTTCCTAGACAGTCTCTTCCCATTCTGCATGTGTGAAACTGATTGTTCCTTCCTAAGTGGAGCACTTTGCATTTGTCTTTGTTAAACTTCATCCTGTTTACGTCAGACCATTTCTCCAATTTGTCCAGATCATTTTGAATTATGACCCTATCCTCCAAAGCAGTTGCAATCCCTCCCAGTTTGGTATCATCTGCAAACTTAATAAGCGTACTTTCTATGCCAATATCTAAGTCAGGGGTCTCAAACACGCGGCACGATTTTCTGCAGCCCGCGAGCCCCCCCGCCCTCCACCAGTGTTTACCAGAGCGGCTCCGGCCGGACATGCACCGGTGGCAGGGCATGCTCCCTGCCTGCCTGCCCTGCCTTGCCCTGCGCAGCTCCGGGAAGAGGCAGGAATGTGGGGAAGGGAGAGCGGAGGGGCTGTGTGTGGCTCTTGCTTCAGGTAGTGTCCCCAGCAGCTCCAATTGGCCGGGAACGGGGAACCGCGGCCAATGGGAGCTGCTGGAGGCGGTGCCTCAAGCAACAGAAACACACAGCCCCTCTGCCCCCCCCCTTCCCCATGTTCCTGCCTCTTGCGGGGGCAGGGCAGACAGACAGGCAGGCAGGCAGGGAGCCTGCCCTGCCACCGGTACACACCGGGCCAGATCCTGCCCCCCAAACTCCTCCTGCAGCCGAACCCCCTGCCCTGAACCCCCTGCCGCACCCTGCACCCCTACCCCGGCCATACCCTGCACCCCTCCTGCATCCCGACCCCCTGCCTCACCCTTTTTGCATCCCAACCCACTGCCCTGAGCCCCATGCCGCACCTCTCCTGCGCCCCAACCCCCTGCCGTACCCTGCACCCCTCCTGCACCCTGACCCCTGCCGCACCCTGCACCTGACCCCGTCCTGAACCCCCTGCTGTACCCTGCACCCCTCTTGCATCCCAACCCCCTGCCCTGAGTCCCCTGCCGCACCCTGCACCCTGACCCCTTGCTGTACCCCTCACCCCTCCTGCACCCCACACCCCAACTCCCTGCCCTGAGCCCCCACCACACCCCACACCCCTCCTGCCCCCCCGGGGGCAGGGAGGGGGCAGAGTTGGGGTGGGGATTTCAGGGAAGGGGTTGGAAGGGGGTCAGGGAAGGGGTGGGAAGAGGCGGGGCCTCATGGAAGGGGTGGAGTGGGGGCGGGGCCGAGGGCAGCAGTGGGGGAGGTGTCAGTAACGCGGCCCTCGGGCCAATGTACTAGTCCTCATGTGGCCCTCATGGTCATTTGAGTTTGAGACCCCTGATCTAAGTCGTTGATGAAGTTATTGAACAAAGCCGGTCCAAAAACCGACCCCTGCGGAACCCCACTTGTTATACCTTTCCAGCAGGATTGGGAACCATTAATAACTATTCTCTGAGTACGGTTATCCAGCCAGTTATGCACCCACCTTATAGTAGCCCCATCTAAGTTGTATTTGCCTAGTTTATCAATAAGAATATCATGCGAGACCGTATCAAATGCCTTATTAAAGTCTAGGTATACCACATCCACCGCTTCTCCCTTATCCACAAGACTCGTTATCCTATCAAAGAAAGCTATCAGATTGGTTCGAAATGATTTGTTCTTTACACATCCATGCTGGCTATTCCCTATCACCTTACCACCTTCCAAGTGTTTGCAGACGATTTCCTTAATTACTTGCTCCATTATCTTCCCTGGCACAGAAGTTAAACTAACTGGTCTGTAGTTTCCTGGGTTGTTTTTATTTCCCTTTTTGTAGATGGGCACTATGTTTTCCCTTTTCCAGTCTTCTGGAATCTCTCCTGTCTCCCATGATTTTCCAAAGGTAATAGCTAGAGGCTCAGATACCTCCTCTATTAGCTTCTTGAGTATTCTAGGATGCATTTCATCAGGTCCTGGTGATTTGCAGGCATCTAACTTTTCTAAGTGATTTTTAACTTGTTCTTTTTTTATTTTATCTTCTAAACCTACCCCCTTCTCATTAGCATTCACTATGTTAGGCATTCCTTCAGACTTCTCGGTGAAGACCGAAACAAAGAAGTCATTAAGCATCTCTGCATTTCCAAGTTTCCTGTTACTGTTTCTCCCTAATCACTGAGCAGTTTCTCCCTCATCACAGAGCACTACCCTGTCCTTGGTCTTCCTCTTGCTTCTAATGTATTGATAAAAAGTCTTCTTGTTGCCCTTTATTCCTGTAGCTAGTTTGAGATCGTTTTTTACCTTTGCCTTTCTAATCTTGCCCCTGCATTCCTGTGTTGTTTGCCTATATTTATCCTTTGTAATCTGTCCTAGTTGCTATTTTTTATATGATAAAAATAAAAGAGAGCATGTTGTAAAGCCAACACCTCAAGCCCTCCTCCCAACAAAGACATTTAACCGCATTTGCAAATCCAGGATTGGAATCACTTCCCAAGTGAGACGCCATAAAAACAAATAAATTGAGAATTTTAAGTCAACACCACTAAACGTTCATTGGTTGAAGTGACAGGAGAATCTAACAACAGGGAAAATTATTATAGAGGGATCCACTCAAGGATTCAGTAAGATGGTCAGATATTTGGTAATGGTTGTCACTGTCAAAAAAAAAAAATTGGCATGGGAAGAGGGGGGAAATGTAAACCATAAATTTCTTTTCTTTGGTTGCAGATGTTGTTTAAGCCTTTGGTTCTATGTCAGGAGAGAGGGGAGGTGCAATTGTCCTTACTATTTAATGTATTGAAGGGCCTGGGGAAGACTTGGTGGTAATTCACTTACTGTAATTCACTTACTGCTCCCCACAACATCTGCTCTGACAGGCAGAAGGCACATGGATGAAGAGATATGGTGGAAGGAGAAGGGAACCTAAACACTTATCCAAGCCCTGCAGTTGTGGTGGACAAGCAAACTTGCCAGAAATTTTCTAGCTAGGTATTTACATGGCCTGTATCATCATAGTATCAAAGGAGTCCTTGAAGACTGGATGCCTATAGAGCTGCTACAGTAGAAAGCCTGCAACCCTTTTTCAGCCCTCCCAGCAGACTCATGCAATGCAGAGCAGAATTTTGATTTTAGGGTTTGGTGACCTTTTGTAAATGCATTTCAAATAAATAGTATAGTAGTAATTGCTCAGCCCTGTTTTCAATCTCTCTTTCTACCTACCTCTTCTTCTCCCTTCCTCCCCAGGGCATGTGTGTTTCCCTCTGGCATCCCCCCATTTCATTCTTATCTTTTGGCAATCATTACACAAGAGTCAGGAAGTAGTATTAACAAGGAAAAAGAAATGCATTAGTCCTTGTTTTGAAACCTTGGCATGCCTGCCATAGATTTCATCCAAATTGCAGCATAGCATCATAAGCTGTACAAAAAGCACAGTCCTTGGCACACAGAATAGAAGATATATGTGTATTTATTGTGAGATTTTTCATGATGTTCTTTCTTAACATATTAGCTTCCAAAGTCATTCCACTGTGACACATCTCAGACAGAGATGTGAGAGATTTTAAACCCCTAATTCATCTCTTCTATAGGTGGCTCACAAATATTCATCTGATGGGTATCATTGTATAAACCAATCAACATCATCTGATGCTGCAATATCACCCTGGGAAGAGTATTCTTAAAGTTACTTAGGATATTGTGTATCTGAATCTGCAGTAGTGGTCTTATCTGGTTGGAATTTTTTCATTTACCCCATCTCCTTCCATGTGTCTATAGTACTTTTAGCCACCCCATTAAGGTACTATTAATACATGCATATATTTTTTATACACTATGGGACCTTCACTCTTGCCCACCTTGGATTCATCCTCTTTTTTGGACTCCCCTCTCCCTCAATTCTCTCTCTCTCTCACACACACACACACACACACACACACACACACACACACACACACACACAAGCTTCTGTTATCATGGGAAAAGGTGAGAATAGCCATGCTGCAGCTCTCCATTCTGGTGGAGAGATCCATACTCTAAGACCCAGAATGGCGGCAGACACCCAACCCTCCACTGATTTAACAGCAAGGCACCTGAATAATAGACCACCTACAGGAAGCACTTGCAGTGCTACCTAGGCATACTAGGAACTAAATTGATTTCACTACATAAAAGACTGGTTGAAAAATAAATAATTTATTCAATGCATTTCATCTGCTTTTCCGTTCACAAACTGTCTGCAAATCAGCTGCAGTCGTCAGAGTATTTGTTAAGTAATTCCTGGTGTGTAACTTGTAACAAGAAATTTGTCACTCGGTATGTGAACTTTGAGCAGCTTTAACTGGACACACGGGTCATATAATTTAAGTTCTTAGCCCCTGACCGGTTGGCTGGGACTCTTAGAATCAGGTTGGGATACTGAATTACTTTCCACGAGCATTCTGCAAGATTTCCTTAACATCACCTGATTTGGCAGATCCTGCCATTTGCTAAAATCTATTTGCAGGAACACAAAAGGGGCATGCACACAACTGAAATAATTTAATTAAAAAAAAAAACCAGCTAATATTCACAGAAAAACTTGTAATAGTCAGCTGCTCTGCTCAACCAGAACAAGTGGTTTCAATTATTCATGCAGTTTCTTTTGTGTGTTCTGTATCTCACTGAAATCTTAGCTCTCCTGCCCACTGCCATATGCTTCCTGTCTAAAACCAAATTCAGTCAATCCCAAATGCACTGAAATATGGGGAAAACATCCAAGAGAAAATTAATGGGCACAGTTTCTCTTCTGGCTCCCACCCTTGCCGGTTTCACAGTGGCGATTTTTGGCTCCTCGTTCAAACCTGAGTGTGAGAGAAATGCTACCACTCCTGACACTGCTGCTGCTAATACGTTCAGTGTCACGGAAATGCTTTCCATCAAAACAACACTACCTGACAAACAGTGGCATAGTGCTGGCTCCTGACTTGAGAAAAACAACCCAATGACTATACAACAGCATCAGTGGTGCACCGACAAAATGCCCATTCCTCCTCTGGTGAAAAAACTGTTCAGAGTGTCAAAATTCTGTGAGACAAGAATGAAAGAATTTCCACCATATGCTACACAGAATGCAATAGTAGCAGCAACAGTCCTGGTAATAATTACGTGAATCCCCAGAATATATAGGAATGTAGATTAAGAATTCAGGGAAGATGAAGTCCACTAATGCCAGAACGTCTCCATCAGCAATATATCAGTTGGGTCACAGCCACCTGTTGCTCTGGGATGAAAGCCACTCAGTACTCTAAGTAAAGTGAATATTTCAGCACCACCACCTCTCCATCTCTACTACCAATCACCAATACCACTGCCAATATACCCCGGGAGAAAATTCTTTGCCAACCACAATTAGTTTTTGGGGGGTTGTTGTTTTTCCTTTTGTACAGTGGGCTCAAAATGTGAAGCACTATCTAAGTGCTATCTACCATTTATTGTTATCTAAATACAATATTTAACTCTGCAATCAGTTTAACCATGTGAACGTGGCCAAAAATCACAACAGTTAAGCCTGTAATCTCATCCATGCCGCCAAGTATTTCTACTGTCACATTTTATTTGTTTCGCTAGCCAGCAAAGCAGATTCCACTTTTAGCTGAAGAGAGGCAGGAAAAGGAGCATCCAGTTAAGCAAGCCAAATAATGTAGTTCACCTGAAAGGGCAAATGGAACAGGCTTCTCTTTTCTTCACAAGAAAATTGTTCTTATTGCACCACACAGGCCCTTGGTAACCTATGCCCTTTTGGGGTACAGGTACTCACCTACATAAATATGTCTAGAATGAGAGAATAATTATATAACAGGTGCACAAGAGTAATATGGGCTACATTTGTCATAGATATAGGACTATCATCATAGTCATCTAATCACTATCGTTTAAAAGAATTACAGGCTCATCTGCTATACACTTGTGACTTGCTGGCAATGTTTTGCCATGTGGAAATCTTCTGGATTCAATGTTAGCCTTGAAATGCCTTCCTCTTGCATGCTTCTGAATTTTCCCCATTTATCAAGCTTTATGTTTTTGATATTTTCTAATGAATAATGTCGGTATATACACTACAAACCCTTCTTAGCGTCTCTTTTTCATGTAGATTTTTCCAAGTATACAAACACTTTCATATCAATTTAAAAATGTTTCCAAGTGGCATAATTTTGCAATTTAAGAGCCACATAGGTCGAATTCAGTTCTAATCCTGCAAATACTTACTACTGAGCATAATGCTAACAACTATGATCTGTCCCCACAGATTCAAAAGACATCCCCGATGGGTTTGCTGACAATAGTAACAATGATGCACAGCAAGAGTTTGCAGGGTCTGGTCTAATGTTATGCTCTTTTCTGTATTAAGTTAGCTACATCTGTACATAGTGATTCTCATACACTTATTAAATGTAAGTGTTGAATTCATTTACTAGGGAAAACTTCTTTTCATGATGATCAAAGCTTGCTGTAAGGTTCACCTTTCCATTATTAACTGGAGTAATAAAACTGCAAAGAAAGAATTGCAAATCAATGCATAAAACTTGGAAAACTGTATAATATTGGAAGTAATGGACAGACATGGTGATTTTTATTGTAACAAAAGGAACTGAAAATAAATTAGGACATCAAGTAATGTACCAAAGCAAGACATAAGGCTGAATTTGGCCTATGCAACCTATTAATATTCTTACCATTTTTTAAAAGAATTATTACTTTCAGGAGGTCACAGTAATAATCTGAATAAATCTGATGTTAAAAAAACCATAATGGTAACAGTATATTTAATTTACCATCAACGTATCAGTGGATCAGTTTATTTTAATAAATCAGTTTATTTTAGGCATGTCCATAAGCCTCAAAAGTTCTCTTAAAGGAGATATAATTTGTCACAGATTGAACTGGTAGGAGCATCTGATTTTAGTCTACTGTAGCTTCAATAAAGAATTATGTATCAGTATACCAGCGCTGATCTAGCTAATCTAAAAAGGCTCCCATTAGTTAAATTTAACAGTGATCCTTGCTGGTGCTAAATTTTTATTTATTTATTTTTGGTCATATGAAAAAGCAGTAAACAGTCCTGATTGCCATGCCTTATTTTCAGATAATATCAAAGCCAAACAGTAACTCTTTATTCAATTTTATATATTTTGGCCATTCACTTCCCTCCTGCCAAGAGATCAGGTAAGGTAGCAAAATTTGTGGAAGAAGAGCCACTTGGACTTTTCTAAATATGTACTGTCCTCAAGACTTGTGTCATGATCTTGCTGCAATTCAAATCAATGGCCAAATTCCCACTGACTTCAACGTTGCAGCACTGTAACATTAATATTTGAGGCACCTTAGAGACTATCAAATTTATTAGAGCATAAGCTTTCGTGGGCTACAGCCCACTTCTTCGGATGCATAAATTTGTTAGTCTCTAAGGTGCCACAAGTACTCCTGTTCTTTTTGCGGATACAGACTAACACGGCTGCTACTCTGAAACCTGTAACATTAATGTGTTCCATATACATACTTTCATTACAATACGTAAAGTGATCATCATTGGAAAAGTCAACATTTGTCAACAAATATCATATATTTACCACAGTCATTTGCATAACTGTTAGTAAATGCTTACCAAACAACAAACGTAGACCTCGTGTCACCAGGACTATGTTTTGACCAGAAATGAGATTCTTTTACAACCATATGCTTCCCCTGATCAACCACAAGATGTTATTGGGAGACATGTACAACCAGTGAGCACTACAACTCAGCGATTCTAGATTGAATGGCTTGCTGACCAATCTTGCTCCCATTAATTTTAATAGGAGTTTTGCCACTGACCAGCATGGGAGGAGGATCAGATCCTTGGACATCAAGACACCAATTTAGAAAAGGGACACAGGTTTAACATAGGCTATTGATGGTCCAGGCGAGGCAACTCTCAGTGTTCACATTTTAAGTGCATCATTTTCCTCTTCTTGCTTTTATCCATGCTGATGGATCTGTATCAACATCTGCCTTACGCCCACAAAAACAAAACAAACAAATAAATAAAAGGCATTGGTACAAAGAGAGACAGAAAAGAAAGGAGGAGACAAGGTAAGACTAAAAGGAATGACCTAAAATAAAAGCAGGGCCCAAAGAGCTAAATCTCTATGTCTTAGGAACCAGCAAGTTAAAAAAGGATTCTGACTGAGGCAATATATCAGTGCCAGTTAGTATAGCATGCCAAATATTTAACAAATGCAAACAGCCTCCAATGTTGACATATTTTAAGCCTCATTAAATCCAAAATACCAAAGCTTCTCCATATTTAAAGCGGAGGTGGCTTATTCAAGATGAAGAAGTTGTCTTTTCTCACATTATTTTTACTGGAAGAGAATTCCCCATGTTTCTACTTGATACACAGTATCATAGGCATATGTTTGAACTAGGAAGCATAAACACTTCCAGTTACAGATCTTCAGCCTAGATCCCTCCTACAGTTTGTGTGTGGGTGGCATTTTATAAAGATTAGGGGAGAATCCCATATGATTTCTTAGAAGCAGTTTCATGATGTCGATTCACAAAAGCTCTACCCTTTGTCTCTCCACCATATTTTACCCTTCAATGCAACCTCTATAAAGAATGAATCCCAGACCTAATTTGACACAACACAAGCATGTTAATGAATGAAAACTTCATAACCACATCCATCTGAAACTGGAGGTAAGTACTCTTAGCACAAATGAAGTGAAAAAATATTAAAACATTCCAAAGCTAGTCATACCACCCAGCAAATATTTCCCTGGCACGACTAGTATTTTACTATAGGGATAATATAGAATATTTATAAACAAGGCAATGTTCAATATTTTTGGCAAACAGAATATCAAATATAACTTTAAAAATGTATGTAACCATGCCATCTCAGGCTGTGATCTCAGAAGAAACACAGTTGAGACTAGAAGATACTTAGATGGAATTTATATCTCCAAGAAGAAATCAGGGTCCTGTAAGAACTAATGTTGTCAACTTGAGTCAAGGACATCTTATCTCTGATCAATGCCACAACATGGCATTAGGGGCACTGTGCCTTTTGGTGAGATGTAAAATCAAATTACTGATCATTTGCAGTAATTAAAGATTCCATGTCTCTTTTTTCACAAAAAGTATTGTTAGTCCTGGTGGCCTAAATCCTGGCTACCATTCTCACTTCAGCGGTACATCAGAGGTTGATGAATTTCTGTAGTGTGAAGTGATTCAAGTATGTATATAGTTTGAGAGGTGATTTCAAATTTCCTGGGATAAAAAGCTGCACTTAAATTTATGATACAGGAAGAAATTTTCATAGCTATGTCCATACAGTGCCTATCACAATGGGACCCTTGTCTGTTAGAGTTCTTTGGAGCTGCCATAATACAAATTAATACTTAACACAGATTGGGTGCTTAATTGCCTTTTCTAGCTTTGAAAAAATAATATTATTTTCATAATAACTAGCAACAAAAATAACTTCAGTAAAAGCCAGAAATAATTGACTGTGCCTATGGTTATTACTTTTATCTTTCAAAAGGTACTCAACTTTACCTAAAATTAAAATAACTTTTTTTCATAAAGGCCCATACATTTTTCTCAGAATTGTCCACCTCTGTTTTTTTTTAAGTACCAAATGCATACCTGTAAAAGAGATTTCCCCAAACAGAGATTCTGAAAATTAAAGTGTCTTTCACCTATGAGTATCATGGCAGGATGGCATTTGTGTGCATGTTTTATAGTTTAGTATGCAGAGTACTTAAAGTTCTTAAAGTTAATTCAGTGTCACTTCACTTATCTATTTAATTGGTTCTCCTTGATTGGATGTAATTGAAAAATGGTCTAAATCCTTATTTGTCATTTAGGAACTATGTCAATACATTTATGCATGGTTAAATCAAATAACTGAGATTGTATCAACTCCTTCAATAGCAGCAGTTCAAACTCATCTTCATAACTTTGTAGTGCTGCTTATCACTTTCAAGGAATGACTGCAGTCAGCCAGTCACTTTTAGATTGGTTCCATTCTTATGTGCAAGCTGAAAATTAGTGAAATAGCAGGATTGAAGAGGGACACCAAACACCTTCCTCCAAATTCAGAGCTGGTTTAAGTGGCAATAATTTGAAATTACTGGCATCACATCTGTTCAGGCCTGTGGTGAACTTGGCTACTTTTCTAATTTTTAATGGATTTGTAGCAACATAGAACAAAAATAACCAAAATGTTAAAACATTTGAGGTTTTAAACCATGCATTCGGTAAACTCCATTTTAATGGTTTTTTTATTTTTTTTTATTTTAACATCCAAGTTGATACAATCCTTATCTGAAAGTTATTTTTACTGGCCTGACCATTCTCAATAAATCTGTTGATCTTTCATACACAGTAATTATAGTAAATAGACTGGCCATTATTTAAAACGTCAACATTTAGAAATAGGCCCTAAACCCATATATATCTGAGATACTACAGTTATCCTCTACATTAAGTTACTTATACTATCTACTCCCTACTCTTAGAAGAGAAGGTAACTGTGATACTGGAGAGACACCTATCCAGTAGTCATATGCTGGAGGTTGGCCGTGAAATGCCACAATCCAAAGTCACAATTTATTTATTTTAAAACATTTTTTGCTTCTCATTTGCTCAAAGGTTGTGAGTTATGGCAGCTTTCCCCTGATTGTGGCGATCTTGATGCATCTTTGCTGGAGACCACCAAGACCATTTCATGAATGCACCAGAAGGGATCACAGATGTGTAACACAAAGTGTTTTCTTCCTGAAGAAGAACATCATCCATCCACAATACTTCCAGCCTTTGGAAACTTAGTACACAATTTTGGGTCATCCAATGATTGCAACTACTGGACTGCCCCATCAGCTTTTCTTATCTTTAAGTAGTCTTACTACTAGTCACTTTTGAGAATCCCATATATTTATTTAAAAAGAAAAAATAACAATCTATCTTGAAACCTTGGATAACTGTGTTTAATTACCTTGGAGGCCTGCAGCTCCCATAAGTATGTTCTTTTTGTAGTTAGCCCAGTAAAGAATAGCTTTCTGCTCCCCCCATCCAAAATAAAAGTATTTAAAATGTTCAAAAATAATTTTAAGAAACACCAGGCATTCTTTGTTTTTATTTTCCAGCGTGCTAATGCCAGAGAAGCAGGGCATTCAATTGCCATGTGTCCCAGCTTAACGCTCCCTCCATCTCCATAAAGGAGATGGATATTGTATAATTAATCACAGTCATCAAACAAGCATACTAAGCAGAGGTCAAGATTTTTTTCCTACTCCTTTGCAGTGGGGAACATAGATCACAGGTGCATCTGAGGAAAAGCGTTATGTGCTGTAGTATTCATGCGTCAAGCCTATCGGCTCACAAGCTACATTCTGTTAGTAAGTGTGAGCTGTCTGCTAGTCCAGGAAAACAAACCATTTCTATCCGACTTCTCTGGGCAGCAGGGAGCTCATTAATATCACCAACTTGCCATCTGTCTCTGACGGAGGAAGAAAGGGAATTAACGCATAATGTATAAAAAATAAAGAACATAGAACATACGTACATAAGAACAGCCTTACTGGGTCAGACCAAAGGTTCATCTAGCCCAGTATCCGGTCTTCCAACAGTGGCCAATGCCAGGTGCCGCAGAGGGAATGAACAGAACAGGTAATCATCAAGTGATCCATCCCCTGTCACCCATTCCCAGCTTCTGGAAAACAGAGGCTAGGGACATCATCCCTGCCCATGCTGGCTGATAGCCATAGACCTATCCTCCATGAAAAAAGTAAACAGAGGGATGGGTGGAAAGCAGCAGGATGTCATCCAGAAAGACCTAAAATGTCATCTTTGCAACTACACAGCAATATTCTATAGCAATATAGAAATATTCTATTTCCTGTAGCGAATGTGGGGAGTAGCATGGATATCCCTGTGAAATACTTGCAAAGGCATTTGTAAAGATGTGAATTATGATCACTTTAAGTAAAATACAGTAGCTATATTGCAGCTAGCCAGTGTTATTAAACAAAGCTGTCAAAAGTCCTGTTTTACAAATCTTTCCAGGATCCTTACAGTCTGGGCCAAAGGACCAAGGAAACATACCAACTGAGACGGAGTTATTTTAAAGCTATGATGGTCTCCCATCACTACGAGTGCTGTGTTGATCAGGTAGGCCACCAGTCAACAGCCCCATCTTGACTCTGCTTCAGCTGTTCCATTGTACTCCCTCTGCTGTCTGTATGCAGAGCAGAAAGTATGTGTGTAGGTGGGGGAAATAAACAACAGTCAGCGTCTGAGTCACATCAACTCAACACAACCCTTCTACCCTGGCTTAAAGCTGCAATGATTGGGATGATGGATAGGGTGAGGGGCTGCCATATCTCTGGCCACATCTCACAAATACCTCCCCGACTCCCATAGGACTTTAGGAGCTTTGGGGAGAAAGAGACAAAGAATTGTAGAGAGATAGTCACATGATGGGCTCATCAGAACTGCCACAGACAGAGAGTTAGGTGAAGAGGGGAGAATCAGTAAGAGGGCAGAGAATAAACTGAGTGAGAAAGCAGGAAAGATGCCCCTCAAAGGATGATATTTTTATAGGGGATGGGAACTGGCCTGCTGCCTACCTTCTACCAGAAAGAAGGGCCACCAGCCATCCACAACAGGACAACTGGAAAGAATGGGTTGCTGGGGAGAAGAGTTGCATGGGTTAGGAACACTGCAAAATATATAGGACGCTCAATTAGTTCAGCTAAGGATAGATATTTTGGGACACTTATCCACTCCCCAAAGCTTTAGAAGTGTCATCATCACTGCTTGTCAGGGGATTTTATGGTAACACAAATACAGTTTGATAGAGCAGAACCATTTCTGAGTTCCTGAGAATTAAAGTTCATATTTAAAGTAACCAATAGCTCAGTCAGCCTCAGCTTATTTGTCCCCTCAGGAAGCCTGCCTTAGCCCCCACACTGTGCTGCTGGCCGGGCCCCAAGCCCCAATCTCCTGCCCCAGCCCTGAGTCCCGCCCCAAACCCGGAGCCCTCTCCTGCACCTCATCCCCAGCCCCACCCCAGAATCCGCAACCCCAGACAGAGTCCTCACCTCCTCCTGCACCCCAACCCCCTGCCCCATCCCAGAGCTCCCACACACCCTGAACCCCTCTGCCCCACCTCCCAGCCTGGAGCCCCCTCCAGCACCCAAAACCCCTCATCCGCAGTCCCACCCCAGAGCCCGCACCCCCAGATGGAGCCCTCATCCCCCTGCACTCCAACCCCCTGCCTCAACCTGCAGCCCCCTCCTGCACCCTGAACCCCTCATCCCCAACCCCACCCTAGAGCCCACACCCCAGCTGGAGCCCTCACCCTCACCCCTCCCGCACCCCAACCCTCTGCCCCAGTCCAGAGCCCTCTCCTGCACCCCTCATTTCTGGGCCCATCCCAGAGCCTACACCCCCAGTTAGAGCCCTCAGCCCCTCCCGCACCCCAACCCCCTGCTCCAGCCCAGTGAAAGTGAGTGAGGGTGGGGGAGAGCGAGCCACTGAGGGAGATGTAGTGAATGGGGGGCAGGGCCTCAGGAAGGGGTGGGGCAGGGGCATGGCCTCAGGGAAGGGGCGGGGCTAGGGTGTTCGGTTTTGTGGGATTAGAAAGTTGGCAACCCTAGTCAATGGGAGTCTTTCCACTGATCTCAAAGACCTTTGGGTCAGGCCTATAGAAAGCAGGCTTTACATACAGGTATGATAAGCAAGAGTGAACCATTTCAGCTATTAAGAAGGCTGAAGCCCAATACCCAAATTTCTCCACATTTCAGGTGGTTCATATTTGGACTCTTGGATCTGAAGCTGCATCTGGACAGTATGGACGCTGGTCGTTGTACTGGTCAGAGGCAAGACAAAAAGGGGTTCCCTAAGTCTTAGGGAGATTATGATCAAAATGTTCAAACAAAGTCAGGCAGCTGAAGCTATATTTAGGCAACTAAGTAAGTGGCTGGATTTTAAGAGTGCTGATCAACTTGAACTCCCATTGAAGTTAATAGGAAGTGTCAAAGATCAGCACTTTTGAAAATTGCGTTGCCAGTTTATGTGCCTAAATATAGATTCCACAGTTTAACGTTAGGCACTAAGTTTGAAACTTCTGGCTTTAGGATTTTGCACAAAATCAGATTAGAAGGCTGCAGCACAACCAGGAAAAGAATGGGACTCTTGATACAAGCAAGGGCTTTGCTTCCATGACAAGACCATCCTTCCTCTCCAAAATAAAATACTACCTATTACAAATCTTAGATCCAATGGAACAAGTTGTAGACAGTAATATTTACCCTTGTGCACGGGACTAAACTTCTATTTAATGGACAAGAGCTCATGTTCTGTGTTCTTAGATTTATTTATATGTCAAGTCACTGCTTTCAGTTTTTAATTAAGTTTTTGGTAACTTTGCATTATTTCCTTGTCGTGGGATGTATATAACTCATGTGCTTCTAAACACTTTGCCCATATATTGGTTGCTATTGCTTTAACATTTTTGTGTTGGTTTAATTTTATTTATCTATCTTTATATAATATAAAGGTGATCAAATACTATGATAATGAGTACAATGCAAAACAACACAATAAAGAATAAATACCTATCTATATACAAAATCCTGCAAACTAAGTTTAAATTATATTGTTGAAGGTTGAGTATTTTACAGACATATACATATATTTCAAAGTGATTCATTTTATCCACCTTTCCTCTGGCAAAAACGGCCTGGCTTTGATAATAGAATTTAGTACAAAAACAGATATTTTAAACTTTCAGATATAAAAGTTTTCTGGCTCAGAAAAAGGAAGAATGAATGCTAATTTTTTTACTGTCATGACTTCAGTTTACTGCTGATTAATTTTAAAACATGAACGATAATGGAACTTGTCCAATAAACACAGCAGAGTAGGAGAGAGAGTAGCTAAATTCTTTAAAAAGAAGTTTTAAATTTGTTAAATAAATTTGTTAGTCTCTAAGGTGCCACAAGTACTCCTGTTCTTTTTAAAAAGAAGTGTGTATATATACATACAGCTCTAGCCCAATATAACGCGACCCGATATAACACGAATTCGGATATAACATGGTAAAGCAGTGCTCTGGGGAGGGCGAGGGGGGCTGCGCACTCCGGCGGATCAAAGCAAGTTCGATATAACGCGGTTTCACCTATAACGTCGTAAGATTTTTTGGCTCCCGAGGACAGCGTTATATCGGGGTAGAGGTGTAGTTTCTAAAAAGTATATATATTATCAGCACACTGGCTCTGCTACCATATGGGTCATAGACACATTAATAAATCCATAATATTCTCTTCTTTCCTGATCACCTAACCTAGTGACTACAGATCTGATTATCCACTGTATTACACAATATTTTCACCGGGGTAACTCCACTGAAACTAACGATGTTGCACTTGCGTTAACTGGGTGTAATTCAGTGGAAAAATCAGGTTCTATGTCCATAGAAAATAATGCAATGGGGTCAAATACCACTCTCCATTACAATGGTGTATAACTGGAGTAATCCCACTGATTCTATTGGAATTGCTCCAGATTTACACTAGAGAAACCTAGATTTACACTTGTGTAGCAAAGGACTTGGCTAGCCAAGTAGTTAGCGTGTTGCAAGCCGGAGTGTAAATCAGGAGCACGCTAACTGTCCGTGTGGACCCTGCATGCAGTAAAAGTTCCCTATTATTCTTTAATCTACTCCCATTTCAAAGCAAAATGGGTCACATCACACTAGGGAACTTTTAGCGTGCACTAGCAGGGTCTGCACAGTTAGCGTGCAGAACAGTAATGCGCCCTATCTTAACACCTCTGCTTGCCATTCACTAATTGTTCATCTAGACCAGGGGTTGGTAACCTGCGGTTCTTTGGCTGCCCCCATGCAGCTCTTTAGCTGGCCCCTTGCGAGCAGACTTTTTTTGAGGGGGTGCGAGGTGATCAGGAGGTGCTTACCACAGGCGGCTCCCGCCCGGCAGCGCAGCAGGGCTCTGGCTCCACGCTGCTGCTCCCAGAAGCGGCTGGCACGTCTCTGCACACTCCTTGGAGGGAGGGGGCAGTGGGTCTCCCTGAGCTGCCTGTTCCCGCATGCACGCCCCCGCAGCTCCCATTGGCTGGTTCCCGGCCAATGGGAGCTGTGAGGATGGTGCTGGGGATGGGGGCAGCATGCTGCGCTGCCTCTCCCCCCCGCCAGGGGCATGCAGAGACATGCCAGAAGCCAGCCACTTCCGGGAGAGGCATGGGGCTAGAGCTCTGCTGAGCCGCTGGCCGCCTCTGGTAAGCACCTCCCAGCCAGAGCCTGCACCTTGCACCCCCTCCCGCACCCCAACACCCTGCCCCAGTCCGGAGCCCCCTCCTGTTTATATACAAATTCAAATGGCAGAAATAGCATTAAAAGTGTTGGTGAGCAGTAATAACTTTAATATGTTCAATTATTATTAGCTGATAAATTGTAACTCTGCAAGTAGCTTTGTGTGTGATACGGCTCTCAAAATATTTTGGTCAAAGACAAAAACAAAAAAATGGCTTGCCAACCCCTGATCTAGACAAGCCCTAAGAATATAATATGGCTCATTTTATATATTCTTTTGTACTTGCCTTAAAAAGAACAACCCTTGTTGGTTCTGCAAAAATAATTTTTAAATTTCTGAAATTACGTTATAAGCGATAAGTGGAATCATGGGCTAGGGCTAGCATGAATGCTGTCATTCTCTGGTTTCCAAGTTGAAATGTGCAGCAATTTAGTGGAGGTCCTACAGCTGTGGAATGCAGTTCCCCTAGCAGCCCAGAAAAGGGAAGAGTGATGATCTACAGGAATGGGAACAAGACACAGCTGTTCAAACTGCTTTTGTAGCAAAAAAGGACTTGTTAGTGGTTGCAATATGGGAAGGTGAGAGACATGGGGAGTGGCATGGCTTTGTGGTCATACTGTTTGCCTTGTGATACTGTTTACTTTAACTTATACACATGCTCATATCTTACGTGTATGCTAAATCAGTAGATATAGCATTTGAAAATATGGATGTTCTTGTTTTCTGGTTCCCAAGTTGAAGTGTAAGGCAATTTGGTGGAGGTCCAACAGCTATGGAAATGCAGTTTCTCTTGCACCCAAGAAAACACAAGTGTGGCGATCTTTAAGAATGGGAACAAGCATGGTGAATATATGATTGCACCTGTTTTAAACAGGTACTTGCCTTTTGTGCACATACAAATGTGAGTTTTATGTATCCAACTGGCGCACATGTAATTATTGTGGCTTAAACACAGATACCTGCCCATACCTAAAAATTTGGCCCTATTAATACATTTAAAAAAAACTATCAAAAGCCTTAAATAAGTAACTCCATTGCTACCCAATTTAACCACCACAACCTTGGTGTCTTAATGTAAAGCTAGTATGGACCATCTGTTAATCTCTCAATGTAGCACTCGATCATGTGAGTTGATGAGCATTTCAATCTCCCAATCTGACTTCAAGTTAAAGTCACTCAGCTCCTGGCAAGATTGGATCTGCAACGGAAGTGGAGTTGCTCTGTTGTAATAATGTATAAACACTAAGTTGACCTGGTTATTGGGCCGTTTACTGTCTGAACATGTTGGTTTAATTTAGTAGGACGGTTGTCAGGAAAAACGAGCAGGAAAGGAAACAATTGCTCAAGGTAAGCCACCCCCAGTAACAGGGCTGGCTCCAGGGTTTTTGCCGCCCCAAGTGGAGGGGAAAAAAAAAAAGCCGTGATCGCGATCCGCGGCAGCTCCACCACGCCGCTTTCTTCTTCGGCGGCAATTCAGTGGCAGGTCCATCCCTCCGAGAGGGACCGAGGGACCCTCCGCCGAATTGCCGCCGAAGACCCCGACGTGCCGCCCCTTCCCCTGGGCCGCCCCAAGCACCTGCTTGCTCAGCTGGTGCCTGGAGCTGGCCCTGCCCAGTAAATAATTAAGAGTCATTAAGAGATAAAGCCCAAACTATTAACTTTGAAGATTCTACTTCCTGGTTCCAGCCAATTTATACACAGAATTGGTTTTGATGAGCAGGGCCAAGGCCTAGGAACCAGGAGAGCAAGAGAATTGTAGCAGTTTAAAAAGGAACGCTCTCTCTTTTTTCTCTAAATGTTTTGTTCCTACTGTTAAAATAAATAATACTTTAAGGAGGCTGTTTGGTCCCAGACTCCCATTGGGAAGAATCACAGGTGCCAAACACTGTTGTACCTGCTGGTTGATACATAGGATACTGTAGCCCAGAACCACATCTAAGAATGCAATAATTGTGGAATTCCGCTGTTATAGGGAAAGGCATGAGGCTTAAAACCTGAGGTAGTGCACTCAGAGATGAGAAAGGGGAGAGAAACCATGAAAACATGGCAGGGTCCATGGGAAGCAGTCAGACTCTCAAGCTCCTAACACTTGAGGGTCACTCTGTCTAGACCTCATCACTCTATCTACTCATCCTTCTTTACTCTATTGGCAGTCTACTACTCTCTTTCCCAAGAAAAGAAAAGTGAACTGACCAGCTACCTACAGTGGCATAATCATAAACCACATTCCCTTCTCTCTTTCGCTGAGCTTTACCTTTGAAGTCTTTTTCAAGGTTATATTTATCAGGGCAGGTTTGAGAAAGGTTTGGGGTCTTGTTTGTTCTAGTAAAGTAAGTAACTGCATTCGTAATTAGGAAATGTGTTAAATCTGCTGTCAAGTCTAACTGACGAGAAAATTTGATTGGGTCCTAGCAGGGAAGGAATTTCCTTGTTGTGCCTTATTAAAAGAAAGAAAAAAACAGCACAGCTCTATTTGAAGAAGAAGGGGATAGAAATGACATCACATTTCAGGAAAGTGAAAAGAAAAGAAAAGAAAAGAAAAGAAAAGAAAAGAAAAGAAAAAAGAAAAACCTTAGCAGAGGGTTTTAAGTCAAGATGTTTCCTGGCTAGCACTGGTGTATTAAAATGGTGAATTGCAAAGAGGAAAAAGAATGAAATTCTGATCCTAATTTGTAAATTGTCTTTCTGAGAAACAACCTCCACATCTGGAATCTGAGCTCCTGCTCTCCCTTGCCATATGGCTTCCACTAGCTGGCTGCCTGGCTATTGGTGTTGGCTGTTGGTGGTCGCTGATGCAACTGATTTGGAATGTAATTTGGTCACAGTGATTTTGTCCTCTGTAATAGCGTACTTGACTTGCTTGTGGATATAGAGATAAATGCATATTAAATCCATCTCTCTGTATAGATTGTCACTATGTGGCTGCACAAATTGCTGCATAATGCACATAGTTAGCTACTGCATAACCTTCCACTAGACTCTAAAAATTTATTTGAAAAATTAAGTCTCTAGGACTTACAGTTCCCAATAAATCCTTCATAATGTGATAAGAGTGTAAACCAATGCTATGCTGTCTGTCTGAGTCTGCAGACAGCTTGAAACAATAGATCAGATAGCTGTGAACCTCACCTGCTAGACGAAAATTGATAAGTCAGTATTAACTTGTTTCACTGCAGATACTTTTAGCAGAAACATCAAGCTAATGTGATCATTTGGCAGTGAGGGGTACAGTGGCAGATTTGAAATTGAGATGAAACTGGGCAACCAGCTACTGTTAAGGGCTTCTGGGATGAGCAAACTAGGAATCCAAAATCCCTCCCTCAGACTTAGTCATCTAATCATCTTTCCAAAAGGGGGAGAGAAAAAAGGAGCACATCCCATCCTGAACATCAAAAGCCTCAATGGCTCTTTATGGGTATCAAAAAACAAAACAAAACAAAAAAAACAGTCACTTCTCCTACCTGCCTTGTGCCAAAAGGTTCAGTGGTCCATACTCAGCTGTTAAAACCTTCAGTTTCCTTCCCCTCCCCGCCCCCAACAATGACCATGCAATCACCCATTGTCAAGGCAAAAATTCTGCTGCATGGAGAATTTGAAATTAGAGGGCAGTGCAAATGCATTTACTGATCATTATTAGTTTTCATTTAATTAGCAAGTAAATAAATGGCAAGGGATACTGGGCCTAATCCAAAGCACTCTAAAATCAGCGGAAAGACTCCTCTTCAGTTCAGTGGGCTTTGGATTGGGGCCACTGTACAGGAAGATGAAAAGAGCACTGCCTCATAATTTAAGTTTAATATGCAACATAAGACAAGGGGAGTTGATTAACTCTAATGCTGGGTCTCTTCTAGTATCAGGCCACTGCTACTGTAGAGATCAAGCATGAATAAATAATCTTATTTAACAACAGACTAAAAACAGTATTTCTAATAGGACACACTATGTTTTAGAATTTTGCCTGCTGTATCTCCTCCGGTGAAGTTAGGACAACATTAAATCCAGTGAATCATATCAGCTGCCATAGGGGAATTAGCTGGTCAGTGTCCTGTTCTGGTGGTCCCATACCCAAGGGACAATTTGGTGCATGAAAACACTCTCAAGGGGAAAATCTCTTTTTTTATGTTATGTGTGGTACTGTAAAAGCCTGAGTTGACAAAGAAATTCTATTTAATGTTCTACTTCTTATTTCTTTTCTTAACTACTAAACCTCTCTGCTTTAGCTCTTTTGCAAATATTTAGCT
This sequence comes from Malaclemys terrapin pileata, assembly GCF_027887155.1. Classification (NCBI taxonomy): domain Eukaryota; kingdom Metazoa; phylum Chordata; order Testudines; family Emydidae; genus Malaclemys; species Malaclemys terrapin. The sequence goes on from NC_071509.1 coordinate 24,216,335, forward strand.
CAGCAATGCAGTAATGAAATTCCTGAAGGACCCCTTGTGACAGAGTAGGGAGAATTAACCTGGTAAGGTTGCATGCGAGTTTCACTAGTTTCCTGTCTTCTGCTAACATGGGGCGTGTCTCTGTTTTCCTGAGGTACTGCACCAATACTAGATGGTGATGGGAAATAAAGGTGGGACTTCACTGCGGGATGATACTTGACGGCCAGCACATAACCGACGGGGGCTGCCCTTCGTAACCTGAGCCCAGAAGGGGGTTGGGGCCAAGTGATGCCTTCTGCCTGGGAAACTGGACAAAGGCTGGAGGAGGGGCAGGGGGTGTGGCTGGGGAAGGCAGTAGGAAGGGGTTTCAGTTTGGAGCTGGCTGGAGAGACTGGGGGAGGCCCAGAACCCGGGTCTTGGCTCCCCACCCCCCAAGAGGGACCTGACTGTGGGGTCCTGTTTTCTGTACTTACAAGCTCTGTATAGACTGTGTTCCTTTCATCTAATAAACCTTCTGTTTTACTGGCTGGCTGAAAATCATGGTGAATTGCAGGAAGTGGGGGGTGCAGGACCCTGACTCCCCTACACTCTGTGACACTCCTTCCACCCTTAATTTATGTAATTAAGTTTGTCCCTATGAATGAAAAAGCAACAAAAGTATCTGGCTTCTGATTCACACTGATCTATGTATATTCTTCATGTTTCCTGAAGCCTCCTTGCAATAGCTTGCATCAAACAACTTGTCTGCAGGAGGTGCTCAGATACCATAGTAAGCAGCACTGTGTAAATATTCCTAGGTGCTTGTAGGACCCCTATCATCTTAGTATCTGTGCTCCTAGACAAACAGATGCTTGAGTAATGAAGAACCACCACACAGCCCAAATACTAAACTGGTACAGAGTAACCCAATCAAAGGAAAAGGAGTTATTTTAGATTTATACCAGAATAACTGAATAGAATTTGGCCCTACTTATGAAGTAAGCTGAGTTCCACTACTCCAGAGTGGACCGAGACATCTTAATTTATCCCAAACTTAGTTGTCCTACGCTATATTGTGCAGGATTGCCCCAAGTCCTAGTTACACCTCCTTTTTGATTTTTGAAAAATATATTTACCAACTAAATGATGCAATGTAAAGTTACAGATGCCACAAGAATGCATTAAGGCTGATTTCCAGATGATTATCTCACAGGTCTATTGTCCTCTTGATTCAAATATATTGGTCCCATTAAAGTCATGAGGAAATATATGCATGTATGAAGAGAATCGACCTTTACATTCCATACAATGGAGTGCCTCTTTAACAACTTCCTTAATAATTGTCCATTTTTTGTGTGGAGGCGAGACTCCACTAAGAAATTCCTTGTTTTATTAACTTCCACAGCAACCTCAACATCCTTTCAGTGTAATTTTATGGCTAACAAATTATCACTATTTTCAACTGCCCAGGAATCATTAATCATTTTAGCCACAAGGCAGATCTGTTTGATTTAATATCCTCGTTACTTATTGCCTCAAAGTTCCAATTTTTCCCCTTTGTTTCATATACTTTTCTCTCTACCCTTCTCTTCCTGCATCACCCTGATGTAATGCCTCTAATCCAAAGCACTGCCTTCATCCTCACGTTCAATTTAAATTCATCATGTCTGACCTCTTCAAAAGCAATGAATGCATAATTAATTGCCATTATAAATTTAGAATACTTCCTCTCTTCTTGCCACTTGAAGCTTCCTTTAACTTCCTTTTGCTATCATATTTTATTTCATACTTCTTTAAAAATTCCTTTCAGCAACCCTCTTGTCCAATTTCACCTCACATACAATGTGATTTTTGGGGCATTTATACAGCAGTTATCTTTCTAAGCATATAGTTAGATATATACATATATTTCTCTTTTAAAAACCCCTATTTTGTTACTTTGGCATTTTTTGCTCTTTTTAATAGTCACTATGAATACTTTTCCATATTTATACACATTTCCTAAGTGCTTGGTGTTTAGGCTTGGTTTGTATATTCATTTTTCCCTGATCATTTTTCTTAAGAAGCCTGTTCCACTAAATTGCTGCCAATGGCATCTACAGTTTAACAGTAAGTAAACAACGCCCTCATTTGAAAAGCAAAATAAAGGAGATGGATTGACTAGCCCCTGACTTTGGGAAATAAAAGCAACTTGCTTCAGATTTGGTTTGATTTCAGCAAGCTTTATTTGATTGGGACCATCACTAATGGGAATTTGGCAACTTTGTGACACTGAAAACTAAGGACTTTGCTGAGCAATGTCAGGCTTATCTAACAGAACTGTTTTGAGATGTACTGCGGGTTGATAGACTTATTAGGCACGGGGTGGAAGATTCAGTGTAGCACTCCCTCATTCATGTTCAGTTCTCCTATTTACAAGATGGGCATAACAGTATATTGTCAGCTACCCTATTTCAAGAAATGTTATAATAAGGTGACTTAAATAATCCTCTCTATTCTATAGGAAACCCATTGATTCAAATATCTGAACTGGGATGGCTTTTCTTCAAGATGCTAAGTACCTTTTTAGAAAGTCTAAAAATAATATAGGTGAAACAAAATGTCTACATGAATGGTGAATACCCAGTATTAAACTTTTCAGGACCTCCAAAAGCTGCTAGTTTACCAGTGGCAGATTTAGCTTTTCTCCAGTCTAATAGACTATAAATCATGCCATTTTAAGACTGACCCTTCTTCCCTTCTCTCCCAGCACATTGGACCAAATTTTGCTTATAACTTTACAGGACAGCTTTCCTTATCCACATTCTACTGCAGCAAATCCTCTCCTTTTACTCATTCTACCTTAGGTGATGGTTCACTATATCTCCATCACTTTGGCTGAATTTGAAACCGAACCCCGTTTATCAGTCTACTAGATAGAAGGACATCAAAAGCAGTACCTATTTCATTGTTTTGTTTCACTCTACTCCCCACTGATAAAACCTCAACTGGAATATTGTGTCCAGTTCTGGGGGCCACATTTCAGGAAAGATGTGGACAAATTGGAGAAAGTCCAAAGAGCAACAAAAATGATTAAAGGTCTAGAAAACATGACCCAGGAGGGAAGATTGAAAAAATTGGGTTTGTTTAGTTTGGAAAAGACTGAGAGGGGACATGATAACAGTTTTCAAGTACATTAAAGCTTGTTACAAGGAGGAGGGAGAAAAACTGTTCTTAACTTCTGAGGATAGGACAAGAAGCAATGGGCTTAAACTGCAGCAAGGGACGTTTAGGTTGGACATTAGGAAAAAAATCTTCCTGTCAGGGTGGTTAAGCACAGGAATAAATTGCCAAGGGATGTTGTGGAATCTGCATCATTGGAGATTTTTAAAAGCAGGTTAGACAAACACCTGTCAGGGATGGTCTAGATTAGGGATCGGCAACTTTTGGCACACGACCCATTAGGGAAATCCGCTGGCGGGCCGGGTCGGTTTGGTTATCTGCAGCCTCCACAGGTTCGGCCGATCGCAGCTCCCACTGGCCACGGTTCACCGTTCCAGGCCAATGGGGGCTGTGGGAAGTGGCAGCCAGCACATCCCTTGACCCATGCTGCTTCCCGCAACCCCCATTTGCCTGGAACAGCGAACCATGGCCAGTGGGCCCTGCGATCGTCCGAAATTGCGGACACTGCAGGTAAACAAACCGTCCCGGCCCACCAGCAACTTTCCCTGATGGGCCACATGCCAAAGGTTGCTGATCCCTGGTCTAGATAATAATTAGTCCTGCCATGAGTGCAGGGGACTGGACTAGATGACCTTTCGAGGTCCCTTCCAGTCCTACGATTCTATGATCTAAACTGTTCTCTGATGAAAACTGAATGGAGTTCCTTTACATAATTTTGCTGGCATTTCCTTCAGTGAAAGATGCACACTTATCACTATCTTACAGTCCAAGATAAATCAAATTTCAACTGAAAGGTAAGCTCGTGCCAAAGTAAGTCTCAAGAACATGATATCAAAGAACATGGTCACATCTTTGAGAATGTAATGATGTCTGAGGAACCCATCATTTTCATTGCGATGTAAATGTGTCTCAAGTAGCTTTCTAGAGGAATAGACAGGTGAATTTTCCTATACCATACCTTAAAAATATAAGCAAGAGATAACCAAGAGATAAGAGAATGGGCCTGGTAACAGACACACAGTGAGAAGCTAAATTAAATCAAAAGAAAAAGGAGTTAAAATGGCATGAATCCTTTCCCAATGGGAGTGTTTTGTGCTGTGTGTGCTGAACTGCTGCTTTCACCTACTCAGCTTGGATAAAAACAACACTGAAATGAATGACAATAGAAGCATTCCAAAGTAACATGGCGTAAAAAGGTGACTCTCTGGTTGTGACCTGCAGAGACCTTTCTGTTGGTCTACAGAATGGAATCCAAGCAACGGAGATTACTGTAATTTTTGGAGGAAAGGTGTTAAATCAGAGGGTTTCTCCTCTGAAGGGACTGGTGGAATGAACATTTTGGAGAGCCACAGGTAAAAACAAAAACCCAATAACTTAAAATTAGCCCAGACAAAGCACTAGAAAAGTTCTTAATCTGGAGGTTACAACCAAGTGTCTGGGGTTTGCAACTACTGAGTCCTTTCTATAAAGTTAAATGGAGTAGAGTCCTGGTTAAATGGGAAGGGGGGTTGTGCATGGAAAGGGTTAAGAATCACTGCATTAGAAAAATATACTGCAGAGGCAAGGAGATGTATTGGATAACTTAATTAATAGGATTTTCTCATCTCTAAATTCTATTTTTCTTTTGTCCCTAATCACCTCTCTTCCACATCATTAAATCCCATCTTGCTTCAGATCTCTCTTTTCCTCTCTTATTTCATATCTCATCATCTAATTCCTCTTTTTCTGCATTGTTCTTTTTATATTGTAACCTATAGAGATAATTCTTGCTTATGTTATATAGAAATGTGTTGTAATGTAAGTAGGCCCAGAAATCTATTTCCTAAAATAGGCTTGCCAATAGTCAAGCGAGGCCTGGTAAAATATGTGTAAAACCAAGTGAGACAATTCAAAGGCAAGTTAAAGTTAGAGGCAAGTTTAACCTCAGGTCATGTTGTAAACATGTATTGGTTCTAACTTGTTTTTACATGTGTTTTAGATGAAATGTTAATCTATGTTGACAGAAATTTATATGATATTTACACTGATGCTAATTCAGATGATGTTTAATATTAAATAGCCAATGAGAGGGTAGAAAATATTTAATTATGGTAACAGAAATATAGATAAGGAAAAAGGTAGATTAAACATTAATTCACTAATGGTTGTTATTATAATTTATTATAAAAAGGGTAGCACCTTGGTTTTAGATAGACATACCCATCCACCATCAACGTATCATTAGAGAAAGGATTATACCCATTCTTCCCATTCAGGGAATGATCACCCCTAAATGCACTTCATCTCAGAATGCAAATATAAATGCAGTGCATGGTTATATTGTAATGCCTGTTTGCTTAACTACTGAATATTAAAGTTTTTAATTTTATCACTTATTCTGTCATTCAGAGTCCTCCACTAAATTAAATTATCTGTAACCATCCCCTAGAGGCTTGAACCTTAAAGGGTATAGTTTGGTTTTTAGTCCTTATCTCTAAACTACTAATTGGGAATACATAAATCAAAAGTTACAATATCTAAGCCTTCTTGCCTTATAATAATGCTGCCTCATTTCCTGCTCATTACTTTTTCCACACCTCTTTCCTGGTCATAGCATAGACTCAGTCTCTCTACATATGATAAAACCTTGCCATCTTGTCTATATCCATTGCAGTGGTAATATAATACTTTGCATCTGTTTGACTACCTAATTCTCTTTGTGGCAATCAATCAATCAATCCATTTACCCCTTCCTTTTGGCACTGGTGTCTCTTTCCTTTCCCTAGTTTGTTAACTAAGTCATTTGGGATTCTGTGACTTTTCTGGCTATTTCTATGATAAATATAAAAGCACAGCAATGATAACATGTAAGCCATTTTACTATATTAGAGCGCCATATTGAAGCTCCTACCAACACTGTAAATGCTCTCGTACTATGGAATTCGAAAACAAGTAGCAAAACATGACTTGATCTTCCCTTGATTGTCCCTCAGCTTCATTAATTGCTACAAACAGTATCTTCTTCAACATCTCAGAGTTCCTGAGTGCCCCATAGTTTGTAGAGATTTAAAAAAAAAAAAAACACACACACCATCCTCCTATCCCTCTCCCTCTCCCTCCAAAAACTAGTCCTGCCTTATCATCCTTGGGTAATGTGAGAAAGGAAATATGTCTGTATCTTTCCCCCGACTTCATCTGTCTAATAAAGGAGAGAAATGATGTTTTGGGTATACAATTTTGAACAATACTCAATTAAAGATAAATATGTGGTGAATCTATTCTTATATTTTACTATGAAAAGGTGCCATGGAGAAACCTAGGCAACATTTACATGAGAAATAGAATGTTTATAGTAGCACAGACAGTATTTTTCATGCAAAAAAATTACAAAATATTTTTAGATTTGCCTTTCTCTCAATGCAGACTTATAGAGGTTCTCAAATCTGGAATAACAGTGCTGTTGTCACTATCTTTAGCAGGAGAAATCTCTTTAGGCTAAAATGTAATCAATATCCAATTACATTTTTAGTTGTCCATTGTGGACATTGAAAAAGCTGGAATGTAAGTTTCATCAAGGAAAGTACAAATGAAATTTTTAAATCCAGAAGAAATGATTCTCACACAGTTTGTTTAGCGCGTTCCATATATTCTACAGTTGTCTGCCTTCGATGGTAATCTACAGCCTTGCAGTATGGAACCGCACATTATCATCAACAAGAAATTTGTCCTTGTCAAACTCAGTGACATGGTTTTTAGGGGTGAATTTTAAAGTTTTCAGCATCTTTTCATAACTTTCATTAGTTGCGTCTGGAGACTGAATTGAAATCTGAGATGCATTATAACACGAACCCCTATACACCGTAACCTCTATGCCAGAAGCAGTTTATTGGAGTATGTTTAACTATGTAAATTTAAAGTGCATTCAAAAATCAACCACAATAAGGAAAGGTTGTGCTCGTTGAATAAGTGACACTATCACTTTCAGTAAAATTAAGTTATTAGTTAATATATGTTTATTTTTTCACAAAATGTAAAAACTAAAGATTCTTTGTAAAAACACAAATTCTGTGTTTTCCGTGGCAAACGGATTTCTAGGATCCCTGGTTATGACACTATCTCCTTAAAATTTATGCTCAAAATCACTGGCTCCAATATATGGTGTATCAGGATGGTGAAGAACCAACTAAAATCTAATGAAAACTTGGTTGACTCTTGTAATACATTAAATACAGTTAATTCATTTTAGCATTCCTTTTTCATTTAATTTTCTGTCAGGACATGCTCTTGACAAAGAGGAGATAATCTGTGTTTTGTATTCTTGTTATGTCGGGCGATACTTGCATTTTAAGTAATGCTACTAAAATGTCTCTTACTCCATTTTTGCTCCTGATTTCTCTTGATTTAGAAGCATTTAAGCACTAACCCATCAGCCCTGAGGTAAGTCGGGAAATGGAATACCAGGAGGAAGCATGAACAGGAGAGCGCAAGAGGGGAGGACTCCTGTCTCATACTGAGAAAGCGGGACAATCAGCGAGTTATCTTAAGTGCCTATACACAAATGCAAGAAGCCTGGGAAACAAGCAGGGAGAACTGGAAGTCCTGGCACAGTCAGGGAACTATGATGTGATTGGAATACCAGAGACCTGGTGGGATAACTCACATGACTGGAGTACTGTCATGGATGGATATAAACTGTTCAGGAAGGACAGGCAGGGCAGAAAAGGTGGGGGAGTTGCATTGTATGTAAGAGAGGAGTATGACTGCTTAGAGCTCTGGTATGAAACTGCAGAAAAACCTGAGAGTCTCTGGATTAAGTTCAGAAGTGTGAGCAACAAGGGTGATGCCATAGTGGGAGTCTGCTATAGACCACCAGACCAGGGGGATGAGGTGGACAAGGCTTTCTTCTGGCAACTAACAGAAGTTACTAGATCGCAGGTGCTGGTTCTCATGGGAGACTTCAATCACCCTGATATCTGTTGGGAGAGCAATACAGCGGTGCACAGACATACCAGGAAGTTTTTGGAAAGTGTAGGGGACAATTTCCTGGTGCAAGTGCTGGAGGAACCAACTAGGGGCCGAGCTCTTCTTGACCTGCTGCTCACAAACAGGGAAGAATTAGTAGGGGAAGCAAAAGTAGATGGGAACCTGGGAGGCACTGACCATGAGATGGTCGAGTTCAGGATCCTGACACAAGGAAGAAAGGAGAGCAGCAGAATACGAACCCTGGACTTCAGAAAAGCAGACTTTGACTCCCTCAGGGAACTGATGGGCAGGATCCCCTGGGAGAATAACATGAGCAGGGGGGAAGGAGTCCTGGAGAGCTGGCTGTATTTTAAAGAATCCTTATTGAGGTTGCAAGAACAAACTATCCCAATGTGTAGAAAGAATAGTAAATATGGCATGCGACCAGCTTGGCTTAACAGTGAAATCCTTGCTGATCTTAAACACAAAAAAGAAGCTTACAAGAAGTGGACGATTGAACAAATAACCAGGGAGGAGTATAAAAATATTGCTCAGGCATGCAGGAGTGAAATCAGGAAGGCCAAACCACACTTGGAGTTACAGCTAGCAAGAGATGTTAAGAGTAACAAGAAGGTATGGGCTGGAGGAATGGACTATAAGGTGAATAGAAAGCTGGCTAGATTGTTGGGTTCAACGGGAGTGATCAATGGCTCAACGGGTAGTGATCAATGGCTGCATGTATAGTTGGCAGCCGGTATCAAGCGGAGTACCCTCAGGGTCGGTCCTGGGGCCAGTTTTGTTCAGTATCTTCATTAATGATCTGCAAAAAGAAGAACAGGAGTACTTGTGGCACCTTAGAGACTAACAAATTTATTAGAGCATAAGCTTTCGTGGACTACAGCCCACTTCTTCGGATGCATATAGAATGGAACATATAATGAGGAGATATATATACACACATACAGAGAGCATAAACAGGTGGGAGTTGTCTTACCAACTCTGAGAGGCCAATTAATTAAGAGAAAAAAAACTTTTGAAGTGATAATCAAGCTAGCCGAGTACAGACAGTGTGATAAGAAGTGTGAGAGTACTTACAAGGGGAGATAGAGTCAACGTTTGTAATGGCTCAGCCATTCCCAGTCCTTATTCAAACCGGAGTTGATTGTGTCTAGTTTGCATATCAATTCTAGCTCTGCAGTCTCTCTTTGGAGTCTGTTTTTGAAGTTTTTCTGTTGTAATATAGCCACCCGCAGGTCAACACTTTAACCTGTCTGGTCATTCAGTGACTTGAAACTTGTCATTAATGATCTGGAGGATGGTGCACCCTCAGCAAGTTTGCAGATGACATTAAACTGGGAGGAGTGGTAGATACGCTGGCGGGTAGGGATAGGATACAGAGGGACCTAGGCAAATTAGAGGATTGGACCGAAAGAAATCTGATGAGGTTCAACAAGGACAAGTGCAGAGTCCTGCACTTACGATGGAAGAATCCCATGCACTACTACAGACTAGGGACCGAATGGCTAGGCAGTAGTTCTGCAGAAAAGGACCTACGGGTTACAATGGACGAGAAGCTGGATATGAGTCTACAGTGTACCCTTGTTGCCAAGAAGGCTAACGGCATTTTGGGCTGTATAAGTAGGGGCATTGCCAGCAGATCGAGGGACGTGATCATTCCCCTCTATTCAACATTGGTGAGGCCTCATCTGGAGTACTGTGTCCAGTTTTGGGCCCCACACTACAAGAAGGTTGTGGAAAAATTGGAAAGAGTCCAGCGGAGGGCAACAAAAAAATGATTAGGGGGCTGGAGTACATGACTTATGAGGAGAGGATGAGGGAACTGGGATTGTTTACTCTGAAGAAGAGAAGAATAAGGGGGGATTTGATAGCTGCTTTCAACTACCTGAAAGGGGGTTCCAAAGAGGATGGATCTAGACTGTTCTCAGTGGTAGCAGATGACAGAACAAGGAGTAATGGTCTCAAGTTGCAGTGGGGGAGGTTTCGGTTGGATACTAGGAAAAACGTTTTCACTGGGAAGGTGGGAAGCACTGGAATGGGTTACCTAGGGAGATGGTAGAATCTCCTTCCTTAGAGGTTTTTAAAATCAGGCTTGACAAAGCCTTGGCTGGGATGATTTAGTTGGGGATTGGTCCTGCTTTGAGCAGGGGGTTGGATTAGATGACCTCCTGAGGTCCCTTCCAACGCTGATATTCTATGAAAGAGACTTTTTAAGATTATTCTCATGCATGAGGTGCCAAATTTCCACTGTGGGAGACCATGGCTGACTCTGCAAAAATCCAAGGATGTCTGCTGTCCTGCCAAAGCTCCATTTCCATGTATCCTCAGACAAATTTTGTCCCAAGCTATCAACATGCTATTTGAAAGGTTACATCCGAACTCAGTGCTAAGATACATTATGGATATTGATTCCTGCCAGATAGCCAAATCTGAAAAAAAGGCTCAACCCTGTGAGTACTGCCATTCCCAAGCATTCAAAAATTGGGAAAAATTTTGGGAGTCAGGTTCCCCAAAATCACGAGATTGAGATTTATTTTAAAATTTTCATAATTTATAAACCATAAATTTTAGTGTCTTTTTATTTGTTTGCAGAGACTTCCTGGTGCCAGTTCCTTATATTTGAGGTGTCCGCCCCTCTGTTTTTTAAGCTTTTCTCCATAACCACGAGAGCTAGAAACTTAGCTTTTATTTAAAATACAAGCTGAGATTCATAAGTAATAACCAGGTTCAACAGTGGATGTTCAAGAAAAAGAGCAAATATTGCGAGACTTGTGATAAAATCCTGAGTTGGCAACACCAATTCCAACATTGATCCAGGTAAACATACACATTTTACAGGTAGGGAATTCAGATAGACAGAGATTAAGTGACTTCCTAAGGCCACACAAATCTCCTACATCCCTGTCCAGTGCCTCATCACAAGATCGTCCTTATTCCTTCTCTCTGCCCTATATGGGGCTAAGTGCATTACATCCATAGCAGCTCAATCCCTGCTGGCCTGGAAGCATGTGACCAAGATTGGGGACCCTAATAAAGATCCTTATATACCACTTCACTGTGCCACCAGACCTTAAGAACTGCCCCAAAATTCAGCATCTGGACAGTATAATCAAGTTTTTAATTCAAAGGAAAAACATTTCAACTTAATTTTGTTTTTTTTAATAACCGTGAATGATTTTTAATAAATTGACATGAAACCACGTTGATTTTGTCTAAAAATATGACACTGCAGTAAAGAAGGCAAAAAAAACACTTTGATTTTCCTCTCTAATTCTCAGTCATCTCTTGCAATCAAAGCTCTCACTTCACATTTTAAAATACTTAGCATACTTACCACCTCTATTGTAATCAACTTAACTAATGAGATGTCAAAAATGTAATTTGTGACATTTATCTAAATTAACAATAAATTTAAAAGTCCTTTAAGGCCAGACTGAGTTTATATTTATTTCATATATTTTCATTTAGCCTTCACTGGATCTTTACTCCTGTAATATCAAAGCTATTACACTATCATATGCAAATACATTGCTTGTGTTAACTTACGCTTAATGTTTGTCCTCACTGCATGAAAACTAAATTAATCTTTTACATTGGGAGGGAGGGGAACCTCTCAAACATAAGAGCACTTCTCCCAGACATGATGCAGCAAAAGCAGAGAGCATCATGGACAAAAAAGAAACTACTTAGATGTAAAAACACACCAGTAAATTCTAGTGAATCAAAACACTGAAACATGCTGGAGGTGCTTTATTTTATTTTTTAAACTAAGGGGTTGGTAGTCAGGGGTTAAAAAGCCAAGAGATGAAAATTCAGTAGACCTGAATACAATGTATACAAAAAATATATATATTCCAAGAAGAAAACACACACACACACACACACACACACACACAAATATAAACAATCAATCATTCTTCAAGGTCAGAGTTAACCACTAGCTGATGGGATGGGTCAGTGGTTCTCAACCTGGGGTACATGACATCTTGGGATGCACAGAGGACTTCCAGGGGGGTACATCAACTCATCTAGATATCTGCCTAAGTTTACAACAGGCTACATAAAAAGCACTAGCGAAGTCAGTACAAACTAAAATTTCATACAGACAATGACTTGCTGTACACTAAAATGAAAGTACAATATTTATATTCCAACTGTTTTACAAAAAGTGGAAACTACGTCAAATTACACAGGATTAATATAAAAAAATCCCACAAGCATATAGGGACAAAATTAGACAGGCCACCTAGCAAAATGAGGTTAAACTACCTACGGACATAAAGGGTAACAAGGAAACATTTTACAAATACATTAGAAGCAAGAGGAAGTCCAAGGACAGGATAGGCCCAATACTCAATGAGAAGGGAAAGATAATAACAGAAAACTCAACAATAGCCGAAGTTTTCAATGCCTTGTTTGTTTTAGTTTTCACCAAAAAAGTAAGCAGGGAATGGACACGACTATAGTGAACATCAGTGTAAATGGGATAGTATTTGAAGTTAAAATAGGGAAAGAACAAGTTAAGAATTACTTAGACAAAATAGTGTCAAGTATCAGGGGGTAGCCGTACCAGACTCCTTGTTGTTTTTTTAGACAAAATAGATGTCTTCAAGTTGGCAGGGTCTGATGAAATACATGCTAGAATACTTAAGAACTGGCTGAAGAGATCTCTGAGCCATTAGCTTTATCTTTGAGAACTCATGGAGGATCATGAGGATCAGAGGACTGGAAAAAGACAAATATAATATCTATCAAAAGTGGAATAAGGACAACCTAGGGAATTACAGAACAGTCAGCTTAACTTGGATACCCAGAAACATACTGGAGCAAATAATCAATCAATTTGTAATCACTTAAAGATAATAAGGTGATAAGTAACAGTGAACATGGATTTATCAAGAATAAATCATATCAAACTAATATCCATCTCTCACAGGGTAACAAGCCTTGTAGATTAGGAGTAGCAATAGATGTGACATATATAGACTTTAGGAAGGGTTTTGATACTGTCTCCCATGACCTTCTTATGAGCAAACTAGGGAAATATAGCCTAGGTGAACCTACTAGAAGGTGGTTGCACAACTGGTTGGAAAACAATATTCAGAGAATAGTTATAAATCAAGCTAGATGGGCATAACCAGTGGAGTCCCTCACAGATCTGTCGGGGGTCTGGTTCTATTCAATATCTTCATAAATTATTTGGATAACAGCATAGCGAGTAAACTTATAAAGTTTGCGGACGATACCAAGCTGGACGGAGTTCCAAGGGCTTTGGAGGACAGGATCAGAATTCAAAATGATCTGGACAAACTGGAGAAATGGTCTGAAATATATAAGATGGCGTTCAATAAGAAGAAATGCAAAGTACTACACTTAGGAAGGAATAATCAGTTACATAAATACAAAATGGGAAAATGACTGCCTAGGAAGGAGTACTCAGAAAAACATCTAGGGGTTATCACAAATTAAATACGAGTCAACAATGTAATACTGTTTTTTAAAAAAGTGAACATCATTCTGGGATTTATTAGAAGAAGTGTTGTAAGCAAGACACAAGAAGTAATTCTTCCACTCAGCACTGATAAGACCTCAACTGGAGTACTGTGTCCAGTTCTGGGCATGACATTTCAGGAAGGATGTGGACAAACTGAAGAAAGTCCAGAGGAGAGCAACCAACATGATTAAAGATCTATAAAACAAGACCTATGAGAAAAGACTGAGAAATCTGGTTTGGTGAGTCTGGAAAAGACTGAAGGGGGACATAATAACAGTCTTCAAGTATGTAAAAGGTTGTTATAAAGAGGAGGGTGATAAATTGTTCTCTTTATCCACTGAGAACAGGACAAGAAGTAATGGGTTCAATTGCAGCAAGGGAGATTTAGGTTAGATATTAGTAAAAACTTCCTAAATAAGAGTAGTTAAGCACAGGAACAAATTACCGAGGACGGTTGTGGAATCACTGTGTCAGAGGTTTTTAAGACAGGTTAGACCAGGGCTCGCCAGGGTAAGCACCCTAGCGGGCTGGGCCAGTTTATTTACCTGCTGATGCGGCAGGTTCGGCTGATTGTGGCCCCCACTGGCCGCGGTTCACCGTCCCGGGCCCATGGGGGCGTCGGGAAGCCGCGGCCAGCACATCCCTCGCCCGCACCGCTTCCCGCCGCCCCCATGGGCCCAGGACGGCGAACCGCGGTGAGTGGGGGCCACGGTCGGCTGAACCTGCCACATCAGCAGGTAAATAAACTGGCCCGGCCTGCTACGGTGCTTACCCTGGCGAGCCGCGTGCCAAACGTTGCTGACCCCTGGGTTAGACAAATATCTGTCAGGGATGGTCTAGATAATACTTAGTCCTGCCTCAGTGAAAGGGACTGGACCAGATGACCTACTGAAGTCCCTTCCAGCACTACATTTTTATGATTTTTAGGCTTGGAAGGAATTTATCAATAAATGTCAATAAACATCAATTTCACTGTACACACACAAACTGGAAAAAATATTTCCATCGATAATAATAGAAATTTATTGATTGGCTACATAAATGATGGGAAAAAAATTAAAAATGCTGTTTAGAACATATCAGAATTTAATATAAGGCTATTTACTTGGTATATTTTGACATGCAATGTTGACAATTTGTGTTTTAACAGTTATAAGGCTTTAACATTTTAAATCTCAATGTCTACTGTCATTAAATAATTGTCTGCCTCCCCCCCATAATTTCCTGCAACTGTGAAAATCAAAATAGATAAAAATAATCAATATTCCCCATCAAAATTATAAAGAAATAAAAATCAAATTCTGCCAAGCTTAGCTATTTTATAGCTGTTCAATATTGGTATTATGGCAAGTTCCTCTGAAGCATCAAGTAGAACTGGAGACAGGATACTGGACTAGATGGACCGCTGGTCTGATGAGTTACGGTAATTCTCATATATGTTCAGTAACTGTGGAAACCCCACCCATTGCTCTTTGTACTGTATTTTTATACTGCAAGCCAACATTCAATAAAATGAATGGAATATTTGCACTTCATTCGTGCAGCTGACTGTATGCCAGGCCAGGGAAGTGCCAGTGCATACTCAACTGCAGGATCAGAGCCTTTGTTTCCAGTTGGCTCAATGTACACCATGCCCATTGAGATTTTGAAAAATATAGAGGTAAGTGAATTCTCATTTGTCACAAGCATGGGAAGATGACAGAATTTGAACAACTACTTTTTAATATTTTACCATCCAATTTAGATTTTGTCAATAATGCACAAACCCTGATGTCTACCCCAGAGAAAATGTTAACAGTAGTGGAAGACTAACTTGTCATTCCACTTCTTTTCAAAATAATATGAAGTGAAAAGTTTTTTTTTTAACATAAGGTAACTTACAATTTTCTTATGCCTAATTTTTTTTTCAAAAACTTTCTCACAAATGTAGGATTAATACCTTGTCCTGAGTATTTATTTATACAACAGTTGTCTCATTTGTAAATATTGATGATATAGAATGTTGGATAACTGAAACCTTAATTTACCACTACTATATTTTGTTCTCCAAAAGGTCATTAATGTGTCATGGCCTGTGCTTCCTCCATCTCTCCTTATGCTTCTTTGCAGCTGAAGGGAAGTATCTGGACGTAGTAAGGTTATGGAAAACAAAGGGAGATTCACCCTAGGTGGGGCGAAAGTCATGAGCCATTCCCACCATGAGAGAGAGAGAGAGCGTATGCATTCTCCGTTACATTCCAAATAAATAACCGGCTGAGGTAGGGAAGGGAAATCTTATGAGTGTTTATTCTATTCTGAATAGATATATTATTAAATTAGGGGACTAAATACAACAGCTGAAATTTGAGAAAATAATGCATGTTTAAGAATACCATAATGCTGTTTGATAAAGGACAGATTGTTTAAACTGGATCAATGACTGGGGAAAATTCAAGTAGAGATTTCATTAACCTGTTTGAAGACCTCTACTGAACAAAAATAGGAGGGACTAGAGGAAAAAAGAGGAAACATTTTGGGGACGTAGGCTACTTTGAGGGCATTAACCCTCCAAATCAATAAAAGTGGGAGTCAGGCCCTGACAGTTAGATATCAAGTGATTTTCTGAATGACTGGTTTGCAATTTAACTTAAATTATTTTTCATATTTGTGGACCTGGATACCTTTCCATATTTAAATGAGTTAGTGGCCACTGCTTGTGTCCCCAAAAAGGTGAACTTAAGGTCAAAAGACACAGATTCAAAACTCTACCCCAGTTTTACTAGTAAAGAACTCAAATAAATGTTCGTCATAAGAGGGAGTTTGAGATGGCAATATCTTCTGCATATCATAGAATTATAAAAACTTGAGCTAGATATTTTCAGTCAGATTATTCAGCCCATCTTCTAGCCAATACACAATCTTTCCTAAGCTTCATTTTCTAGTATTTCATTAGTAAAGCAAAATCAAATTATCATAGAATCATAGAGACATCAGGAGGTCATTTACTCCAACCCCTGCTCAAAGCAGGACCAACCCCAACTAAATCATCCCAGCCAGGGCTTTGCCAAGCTGGGCCTTAAAAACCTCTAGGGATGGAGATTCCACCACCTCCCTAGTTAACCCATTCCAGTGCTTCACCACCCTCCTAGTGAAATAATTTTTCCTAATACCCAACCTAGACCTCCTCCGACTGCAACTTGAAACCATTCCTCCTTGTTCTATCATCTGCCACCACTGAGAACAGCCAAGCTCCATCCTCTTTGGAACCCCCCTCAGGTAGTTGAAGGCTGCTATCAAATCCCCCCTCACTCTTCTTTTCTGCAGACTAAATAAGCCCAGTTCCCTCAGCCGCTCCTCATAAGTCATGTGCTCCAGCCCCCTAATCATTTTCGTTGCCCTCTGCTGGACTCTCTCCAATTTGTCCACATCCATTCTGTAGTGGCGGGCCCAAAACTGGACGCAATACTCCAGGTGAGGCCTCACCAGCGCCGAATAGATAGGAATATTCACTTCCGTCAATCTGCTGGCAATGCTCCTACTAATGCAGCCCAATCTGCCGTTAGCTTTCTTGGCAACAAGGGCACACTGTTGACTCATATCCTACTTCTCGTCCACTGTAATCCCCAGGTCCTTTTCTGAAGAACTGCTGCTTAGCCAGTCAGTCCCCAGCCTGTAGCATTGCATGGGATTCTTTCTTCCTAAGTGCAGGACTCTGCACTTGTCCTTGTTGAACCTCATCAGATTTCTTTTGGCCCAATCCTCCAATTTGTCTAGGTCACTCTGGACCCTATCCCTCCCCTCCAGCCTATCTACCTCTCCCCCCAGCTTAGTGTCATCCGCAAACTTGCTGAGGGTTCATCCCATCCTATCATCCCAATCATTAATGAAGATGAACAAAACTGGACCCAGGACAGACCCCTGGGGAACTCCACTTGATACTGGCTGCCAACTAGACATTGAGCCGTTGATCACTATCCATTGAGCCCGAGGATCTAGCCAGCTTTCTATCCACCTTATAGTCCATTCATCCAATCCATACTTCTTTAACTTGCTGGCAAGAATACTGTGGGTGAGTGTATCAAAAGCTTTCCTAAAGTCAAGGTATATCATGTCCACCACTTTCCCCATATCCACAGAGCCAGTTATCTCACCATAGAAGGCAATCAGGTTGGTCAGGCATGACTTCCCTTGGTGAATCCATGTTGACTGTTCCTGATCACCTTCCTCTCCTCCAAGTGCTTCAAAATTGATTCCTTGAGGACCTGCTCCATGATTTTTCCAGGGACTGAAGTGAGGCTCCTGGTCTGTAGTTCCTCAGTTTCTCCTTTTCCTTTTTAAAAGATAGGCACTATATTTGCCTTTTTCCAATCGTCCGGGATCTCCCCCAATCACCATGAGTTTTCAAAGATAATGGCCAATGGCTCTGCAATCACATCAGTGAACTCCCTCAGCACCTTCGGATGCATTAGATCTGGACCCATGGATTTGTGCATGTCCAGCCTTTCTAAATAGTCCTCAACCTGTTCTTTCAACACTGCGGGCTGCTCATCTCCTCCCCATACTGTGCTGCCCAGTGCAGCAGTCTGGGAGCTGCCCTTGTCTGTGAAGACCGAGGCAAAAAAAGCACTGAGTACTTCAGCTTTTTCCACATCATCTGTCACTAGGTTGCCTCCCCCATTCAGTAAGGGTCCCACACTTTCCCTGATCTTCTTGTTGCTAACATACCTGTAGAAACCCTTCTTGTTACCCTTCACATCCCTTGCTCACTGCAACTCCAAATGTCCTTTGGCCTTCCTGATTACATCCCGGCATGCTCAAGCAATATTGTTATACTCCTCCTCAGTCATCTGTCCAAGTTTCCACTTCTTGTAAGCTTCTTTTTTGTGCTTAAGCTCACTGAAGATTTCTCTGTTAAGCCAAGCTGGTCACCTTAAGCTCACTGAAGATTTCTCTGTTAAGCCAAGCTGGTCACCTGCCATATTTGCTATTCTTTCTGCACATCAGGATGGTTTGTTCCTGTGCCCTCAATAAGGCTTCTTTAAAATATAGCCATCTCTCCTGGACTCCTTTCCTCCTCATATTAGCTTCCCAGGGGATCCTGCCCACCAGTTCCCTGAGGGAGTCAAAGTCTCCTTTTCTGAAGTCTAGGGTCCATATTCTCCTGCTCTCCTTTCTTCCTTTTGTCAGGATCCTGAACTCAAGCATCTCATGATCACCAGGTTGCCACCACTTCTACTTCCCCTATCAATTCTTCCCTGTTTGTAAGCATCAATTTGTTCTGTCCCAATACTACTCCTGCTCGATACTGGAATAATTCCTAAGCATCAAGCCTAAAGGTACTACTGAAGTGATGAACAGAGAAAGCAAGTGGGGGCACTTTAGACATATTCCTCTCCCAAAAGGGAAAGATTAAAATTAGAGATTCATTTTGGCAATGTATTGATGGGTTGCAAATGCAAATGCACATTTAACCACTGGATAAATCCCAGCCCCAAACCTCTCTTCCCCCCCTTAACTACAGCAAAGAGACATCCATGTCTTTAGGAATACATACTTTTTCTAAGCCTTTTGAGAGAATCTAGTCTTCTGACTGAAATTCATGAAGAAAGACGATGATATTGGACAGTTATCTTAAATTAGAAAAAAAATGACCTTCTCAAAACAAAGCCAGAATCGTATTCATTAATAATGGGGAACAAAATGTTATCTACATAACAGGACAGCAATTTCACATGAATTTTAGAATAGGGGATCATCATCTCTCTGGGTCAATTTAAGATGCACCAGGTTAGGACCTTATTGGTTTTAAGAAATAGCAAGATGGAGTCTACGTTTGAAGAATGAGCTAATTTTTCAGCTGATAAGAGATAATTAATCATTTGAAGTAAAGCGAGGAAAATCTTTTATATACATATTTTAATAGAGGTTGGCCAGAATTGTGTCGGTGCCTGGGACCTTCCCAGAATAAAGGTTCTTAACAGGTTCAGGAGTTTCAATCTTCAGTTTAGCCTACATCTATCTGAATTACCAGTTCTGCTTCAGAAGTGTCTCATGGACATTTCAGGAAGGAGGAGTCTGTTTACTGAGGATTGGCTTGAGGCTTATGTATGTTTTGATAATGTTCTGAAAAGGCTTGGCTGATTTACTCAGGCTGTGTGTAATGGTTCTGTCATCTAATTGTAGGGTAGTCATGGTGTGGGCAGCTTCGTGCCTTAGCACTCAAGTGAACAGTTTACCATTTTTATCTTCTAATTCACATCCTATTTTACAAGCTCTAATGATAAACCAGTCTGTGAGAATCCAATTGGTTTAGTTTGTCTTCTTGAGAGGCTAACACTTATGCGAACAATGAGTGGTGAGAAGTGGTACATTTATACTCCAAGTTTAGTACATCTATTGTAACTTTTCCCTATTCACTTATATTTTATATAGCCTTTATATAAGCTTCCCACATGACAGCAGGGGTGCTTGTATTCTGAGATCAAAGAACAGTGCAGTCATTGAGGATTTCATACTTAAACCTGTAAAGCCCCCAAGTGACTGATAAGCATATCTTGATTCATGCTGAGTGGTACCTTACTCCCAAATATTCCCATTAATTGCCATTACTCAGCTGAGTAAGGGTATTACAACCTGTCTCTAAATGAACATTTTGAACATTTTCCTCTGATGGTCCACTTCTCTCCATCATATTATACCAACACACTCAGCATAGGGTTCTCGGATGCAGCCCCTCCTCAAAAAAGGAGAGCTGCTAGCAAGGTGTTCTCTGTGCAACCCCACACACTTGGTTCAGCCCCAGCCGCTCTCCACATTTGTCAACTTCCCAGCTCTACTACACTGGCCCCTCTTTTCTCAGGGTCAATTGATGAGAAGACAGTCTCTAAAGGGTTGGGGAGCCCTCCTGATGCATGGATATTTGTTACAGTCCTCACTTATTTGTGGAGGGATAAGTAGCTTGTATCATTTCTATTTTTTAAACAAGAAATGGGTAAAATTTCTAAGTGCTACAGTGACTTAGGACCCTAAATATCATTTTCAAAAGCACCTAAGTCACTTAGGACCTTCAGTACCAATTAATTAAATGGGATCTAGGCTCCTATATGACTTAGACTCTTTGGGAAATTTTATCCAGTGTCCATTTTAAGTATAGAGTACAGGTCAGGTGTCTATTGATTGAATACTTAACACCTTTACAGACTGAAATTTGAATATAACAGGTGGGAGGAATGGGATTGAAATTGTGATTTCTGAAAATAAGTTACCATGCAACTGCAATGATTGCGCTCTGCCCTGAGCAAAAAGAGCCTAATAGATCCTATAAACATATCCCTCAAGAATGAATAAAAACAATTTAGTCTTAAAGATGAATTCTGTGCAGAGACATAGAATTAGAATTGTTAAATGCCAGGGAGACTTAAGTCACCAGACACCTAAAAACACCAATCCCTTTTAAATTTCATTAAACTGCTTGCAGACATATGGATGAGCCAATCACAGCTTACAGAACAAGTGGGGTTTAATGAACATGAACAATCCAAGGTAAATAGAACAGAAGGGTGATAGGATCACTGCAAGTGTATGTAGCTAACTGCGTCTTAACAGAGTGTGTACACACACACACACACACAAAGAGTTTTTGTCCTGATGACAAATCCATGACTGTACAATGATTCTTAGGACTTTGTCCATCTAGGATTATAAACATTCATTCATTACAGTCAGCACCTCTACAGGATTTAGAGCCCCTTACTGCTGCACAGATTTGGACCACCCAAATTTCATGTTTCCTTCCTCTCCCAGAAGACAGAGAAGTGCAATTTGCACTTCCAGTTTTTAAAACGTAGACATGATTTTAGTCCAATTTATGGGTTCACTTAAAACTTGAGTAAGTGTTTTGATTAACTAAGCCATTGTGTATAGCAGAATCATTTTTCAATATCAGAAGATATAAATGGAAGACTGTGGTCAGTTATCCATTTATACATTGTATGAAACCCCAAAATTATAATCCCATTCTAACACCCCCAATCATCATTTATTTCAAAGTCCATTATTATTTTTTCCTTTATTTAAAAAAAATTAAACACAAGGGATGATTCTAACTACAGTAGCTGGTAATATCAAAACTGAGACTATCTTTGTAGCAGAAAAGCAGAGAAAAAGAGATTTTCAAAAACTAAGAAACGAAGGCAGCATTCTTTTCTCTCAGCCACACGCAGGTTATAGCTTCTACTTGTCTGCTTCCTCTGATGGTACAGGATCCTTATTGATTTCAATGAGAGAGATGTATGGGGAATGATTGCAGATTCACTACAGAGCTCCGCAATCTGACTGAGTGAAGAGAATCTTGCAATAAACATTTAAAAATAATATTAGTTAAAAGTAAATATTTTATGCTTACAGACACCTGAACAATTCCTGTTGAAATCAATGAAGATTTTTTTCATTGACTTCAATGGGCTTCAGACTGAAGTCAACACAAAATGTGCCTAAAGACTTCAAAATACTTTACAAAACAGTTAGCTACACCCCACATCATCTCTGGGATGCAGGTAAATACAATTATTCCCATTTATGGATGTTTCCAATGGGAAAAAATTAGTTCATTAATAATGTCTTGGAAATATACTACCAATTAAAGTTGCTGCCTTTGGACATTAAAATCCATTTTTGTTCCATTTTCCAGTGAAAAAAGTTTCTTCCCAACATATGAAGGGGATGTGCTGATCCTACAATCCTCACTCACAAGAGGACTACTTGTGTGGATGTGAGTCACAGGATCAGTCCTCTGTGCCAATATTTTCTTTAATCCGTATATCGCTAGTAACATATATTACACTGGTCTACAATTTTTGAGAAGTCATCTGCTTCAGAGATAAAATGTGCTATTTATTATGTATTTTGATGTGCTGAATTCAAATATGACAATTAAAACAACTGATTGGCTACTGTTTCTAAGATATTTAAGTTTTTACATTTTATGTCTATGTATATTGTGTAGATAGAGTTTTAATCATAAATTGTAAACCTAGGTCTTTTCATGTGTTTATGGTTGCCTTACATGATAATATTTCACCTGTCCTGTTTATGTAACACTTTAAAAATCAGCAAAAGGGTTATATAAATAAAATTTATTATGAAACAAAAGGCAAAAAACTATTATGTGCATAGTTTAGTCCTATTTAGTGTCTACTTGGCGCTTCTTGGCTTGTTTCTTGTATTCATTAAATGGAGCATTTCTGGTCACTGTCCAGCAATAGTCTGCAAGCATTGATGGGCTCCATTTGCCCTGATAGCGTTTCTCCATTGTCCTGGTGAAATCACTCGCCGTGCTTGTCGCTCACTGCTCCGCAGTTCGGTGGAAAAAAATCTAGATGAGAGTGCAAAAAATTTATCTTTAGTGACATGTTGCAACCAAGGCTTTTGTATGCCTTGAGGAGGTTTTCCACCAACAACCTGTAGTTGTCTGCCTTGTTGTTTCTGAGAAAATTTATTGCCACTAACTGGAAGGCTTTCCATGCCGTCTTTTCCTTGCCAGGGTCAAATTAATCATCTCGAAGAAGTTCACGAATCTGAGGACCAACAAAGACACCTTCCTTTATCTTAGCTTCACTTAACCTTGGAAATTTTCCACGGAGGTACTTGAAAGCTGCTTGTGTTTTGTCAATGGCCTTGACAAAGTTCTTCATCAGACCCAGCTTGATGTGTAAGGATGGTAACAAAATCTTCCTTGATTCAACAAGTGGTGGATGCTGAACACTTTTCCTCCCAGGCTCCAATGACTGTCGGAGTGGCCAATCTTGATATAGTGGGAATCTCTTGCACGACTATCCCATTCGCAGAGAAAACAGCAGTACTTTGTGTATCCAGTCTGCAGACCAAGCAAGAGAGCAACAACCTTCAAATCGCCACAAAGCTGCCACTGATGTTGGTCATAGTTTATGCACCTCAAAAGTTGTTTCATGTTGCTATAGGTTTCCTTCATATGGACTGCATGACCAACTGGAATTGATGGCAAAACATTGCCATTATGCAGTAAAACAGCTTTAAGACTCGTCTTTGATGAATCAATGAACAGTCTCCACTCATCTGGATCGTGAACGATGTTGAGGGCTGCCATCACACCATCGATGTTGTTGCAGGCTACAAGATCACCTTCCATGAAGAAGAATGGGACAAGATCCTTTTGACGGTCACGGAACATGGAAACCCTAACATCACCTGCCAGGAGATTCCACTGCTGTAGTCTGGAACCCAACAGCTCTGCCTTACTCTTGGGTAGTTCCAAATCCCTGACAAGGTCATTCAGTTCACCCCGGGTTATGAGGTGTGGTTCAGAGGAGGAGGATGGGAGAAAATGTGGGTCCTGTGACATTGATGGTTCAGGACCAGAAGTTTCATCCTCTTCCTCGTCTGACTCAAGTCAGAATGATTCTGGTGCATCAGGAGCCAGCAGTCCTTCTCCATGGGGTACTGGTCGTATAGCTGATGGAATGTTTGGATAATGCACAGTCCACTTTTTCTTCTTTGACACATCTTTCCCAACTGGAGGCACCATGCAGAAGTAACAATTGCTGGTATGATCTGTTGGCTCTTTCCAAATCACTGGCACTGCAAAAGGCATAGATTTCCTTTTCCTGTTCAACCGCTGGCGAAGATTTGTTGCACAAGTGTTGCAGCATATGTGTGGGGCCCACCTCTTGTCCTGATCTCCAATTTTGCAGCCAAAATAAAGGTGATAGGCTTTCTTAACCATAGTGGTTATACTGCGCTTTTGTGATGCAAAAGTCACTTCACCACAAACATAGCAGAAGTTATCTGCACTGTTCACACAAGTACGAGGCATCTCTGCTCACTTTGGCTAAACAGAAATGTGTCCCTTTGCAAAAATCAAATACTGACAAATAAGAGAGCACGACACTGTATGATTTCTAGAGCTGATAGAGGGCAATTTGTTCAGCAGAGTGATGTAAGCTTCGTTATGATTGCATCATCCATGACTTCTAGGAATAACATGATGCAATTCATATCATGTATGACGCAATATCAGCTTCAAATTGCATCATTCATTGTTTTGCCTAAAAAGCAAGTACTGTCCAAACCCAGTCATAGATTTATTCATAGATCCAGTCAAAGATATATTTTAGTCATTTCTGGTTTAAATTGAGATCCCTTCCCTTTAGAACTCACTTATCCTCTGCCATTCCCAAGTCAAGGGTCGTATATACTGACCCAATAGCATATCTTGAAAACTAGAGTCAATCAACAATTTTAAGCATCATTTTCGTTCTGAGTGACCCAGAATTAGTAAAGTTTGACTACATTTATTTCAGAAGCATTTTGGCTGTAGAGCAGTGTTATTAGAGCTAATAAAAAACATTGGTACTAATGGCCTCAAATTTCTCCTACCCCCCTTTTTTTAGACAAAACTTCCAAAAATTTCTTTTAAATAACCAGCCTACTATGGACCTGGTTGAAAAAGAGAAAAATATTAATTAACATTTTGCCAAAACTTTTATTACACTTTTCATGAAAATGTGAAAATTTTCTATCCATAAATAGAGTTGAGTGAAATCCTGGTCCCAATGAAATCAATGGGAGTTTTACCATTGTCTTTAATGGGGCAGGATACCCCCGGCCCCGTTTCTAAGTATAAAGGAAACAGAGAATCAGAAATCTTGATTTTACCCCTATCTAAATCAGTTTGGACCTACAGTATGAAGTACAACTTAAAACTGTTTCGAGTGAAAAGTTCTGCATATGATACAGAAGTAATTATATATGGAACACAAAGTATCTTTATAAAAGGGTCTGTTTTTCCCCTATGACAGTGGTCCCTGAACTGTGGGGTGCACCCCCCCCTGGGGGGGGCATGGAGGAACATTTGGGGAGGGAGCTCTGCCCCCAGCTGCAGCTCTGCCCTCATTCCCTTTCCACCCCAAGGCCAACTCTACCTTTAGCCCCAGCTCCTCCCCCATCCCCAGTTCTGCCCCCAGCTCCGCCATCAGCCCAAGCTCCTCTGCTGAACCAACTGTGCTATAGTTGGTACGGAGGGTAACTGGTAAGGGGGGAGGGGCATGACAGGAAAGGTTTGGGCACCACTGCCCTATGGCAACACTTGAGCAGTCTTAATCTTGTCATCACTTACTTTAACAAACTCTTATGCAGTCAGCTTTAAATGAACTCTTGTGTGCTGCTATCCATTGTTTAACCTGATGCCTACTTAACTTTATTTCACATAACAAAGGAAATTGTCAAAAACATTGCACTGAAGTAATTATCATATTGCTTCTAAACAGCAGGTGACCTAAAGATTAATCCTCCTGGATTAATCTATACATCAGATTACACTGAGAAGATTTGCTATTCTAGTATCAGTGGAAACAATTACACTTCTCTACTGTCAGTAAACAGCAGAACTCAATATAAATGACAAGCAAAAACAAATCACCATGGAAAAGAAACCAGGACACTTTCATCCCAGTTTAGTTGGATTGGAAACCCTCTGGCTAGCATACGGTGACTTCAGAGCAATAGCGACTCTGTATTTAAGGTTGCACCAGAGTTTCTATTTAAAGCCAACTGTATCAAGTACTCCAAAACCCAGATGCATAGACAGATTGCCTTGAAAACTGCAATGCTAACTAAAGGCCCTGGATAGAATTTGTGGTGTAAGTTTGTGATAATTTGATCCAGTTTTCTAACATCTGTGGTTTATTGTAGTGCAATGCTACTATTCTTGTAGAGGTACCCGAATGTCACTTTCTTCAATGAGTGCATTGTGGAAATTTAACTCCTAGGTTCTGGAAGGGCACAAGGAATATATGACTCTGAGGAATGCCCGCAAACTTAACTACACATTAACTTTCTTGCATGTGAATTAAGTGAAGATCAATGAGATAATTAGGAAATATACTGAAAGAAGAGACTGAAAATCAGTCGAAGGAGGGGAATGGCTCTTGGAAGGGTTAAATATGAGGGGAAAAATTGATGCAGTGACCTTTAAGAAATGCATCTCCCTAGTTCTAGACCCTGAGAAACTCTACACTGAATCTCAGTTGAAAAGCTTCATCAGGATGCCACGTATGAGCTCCTACAAAAGACTTTTATTATCATCTTCCTAAATGCTTCTAAATGAAATCCCTAGAACTGCCCAAATAGGATCCTGAGTCTTGTTACTGCCATGCCTTTGATTGTATTAAAGAGGTAACCTCCAGAAGCTGGGGGCGGGGGAGAAGTATTATGCTTCATTTTCTCCCACAAGACTATGGTCTGAAATTAAAGGTCAGACCCATTATTTTACATCAGTGCTAGAGGCAGAAGATTTTTGTTCACTACAGAATTAAAGATTAACCAGATGCTTCTCCTGGCACATAACTGTTCAGAACGTGACAGAGAGCAAAAGAGAGAATAAAACATGAGAACAACCAACGAGGATTATGATATGGATTGTCTCCACGGCCTTGCTTGACTAAATAATCATCTTCATGGAGGGACACTGAAGGAGCCATGCTACCCAAGAGATTGTTCACATTTTCAAAATTAATCTGTAAAGCATTATTTGAACTGGGGAAGCAATTTGTGTGGCACTTCAATCTATTCGGAGAAAAAAGCATATTAGCATATTTTGAGAAATAGATGGCAAATAGGCCGGCTAATTAGGGTAAGGCACGCTATCATAAGTGGGTCAGTTAAACAAAATCTCTTTCCCACCCTCCCCATCCCCCAAAATAGAAATATAATGTATTTAGAATGCCCTGAAGGTTTCTTTCACATATGTTCTTTGTATGAGGGTTCATTATTAGAGATGGTCCATAGGGGTTTGCTGTATCCAACCTTCCAAAGACACAAATACCCCTCCTTCCAATTCTCTATGGCCTTGATCCTGCACCAGTAAAGTCAATGGGAGCAGGATCAATCCCTACAATTGTAAACACCATCACTCTCTACACATCCAACCTGGTGTCACCTTTGGCTGGTCTTCTCATATCTCCACATGCAAACTGTCGCGATAACCTGGCAAAGAACCCAGCATTTATCCTTCTCTCTCTCTCTCTCTCCCGTCCCTTCTCCCAAAGTTCTAATTCGTGCTATGGCAATTTTAAGCTTTGACTACTGCAACCTTCTCCCTGCCTACCATACCCAATATCTCTTTCCTTCATTCTACCAAAAACTCTCCTGCAAAAATCATCATTTTCACCCGTCGCTCTAGCCAAGTTTTCCTCGTAGGTGATCCTTTCACATGCCTCTCCTCCGCTTCTGCATTCAGTTCCAGGTCATGTTGTAAACCAGAGGCCAGAAGCTGTTGTCAGTTACATTAGTGGAAATCCAGAAAATTCCACTGAAATCAATGGACTGAGTCCAAATTTACACTGGTGTAATTGAGTACAGCATCTTGCCAAAGAAGCATCTGCAAAAAGAAATAGTCTGAAGCTTGTAATTGACAGCTACTTAAAATGTACACATTTTTCAAAATATATTTATAAAATGATTCCATAACAAGGTCTTAGCCCTGGATATCTCAATACATTTAACTCTTAATTCCTCATTTGTCATCTCATATGTCTATAGCCAATCTTCAAAAGTGCTAGTTTTGCTTTCTGCTTGAATGGATGAGTGGAGCTGCACCATCCATACCCATGTCACTACATTTCCAAATCTTAAGATGCTTCTTGGCTATTCTCTTAAGCATTGGATTTTGTTGCTGAATGTGACCCATTTCCATAAATCAACCTTTTACAGTGCTGCATTTCTTCAACTGGTACCGGTTCTCCATTGTCCTGGATACTGGACTAGATGGACTGCTGGTCTGATGAGTTATGGTAATTCTCATATATGTTCAGTAACTGTGGAAACCCCACCCATTGCTCTTTGTACTGTATTTTTATACTGCAAGCCAACGTTCGATAAAATGAATGGAATATTTGCACTTCATTCGTGCAGCTGACTGTATGCCAGGCCAGGGAAGTGCCAGTGCATACTCAACTGCAGGATCAGAGTCTTAGTTTCCAGTTGGCCCAATACACAGTGTGCCTGTTGAGATTTTTTAAAATGTAGAGGCAAGTGAATTCTCATTTGTCGCTAGCATGGGAAGATGACAGAATTTGAACAACTACTTTTTAATATTTTACCATCCAATTTAAATTTTGTCAATAATGCACAAATTCTGATGTCTACCCCAGAAAAATGTTAACAGTAGTGGAAGACTAACTTGTCATTCCATTTCTTTTCAAAATAATATGAACTAAATATCAGAAGAGAGTAAAAAGTATAACTTCATTCTATAAAATGTACTTTAAAACCATTCTGCTTTCCTGTCATCTTCCTCCCTGTACTTTTTCTAAAACTCCATTCATATTTGTTTATGTTATTTTTCAAACCATAGCTTTGAATATCTTTATTACTCCAACATTCTAGTTCTATCATAGGGCTAGATCCTGCTACTCTCATTTATATTGAGTAATACTTTATTTTGCATATATTCCCATTGATTCCAATGGGATTACTTGCAGAGTAAAGAATAACTCATCATGAATAAGAGTGCAAAACTGAACCTCAAAAATTATGGATTGATTTAGGAAAAATTCAGATAGTATTACAAAATAAATTGTATCCCATTCAAGGTCATTCGTTTCCATAAGAGAGAATATTTTGAGACAATAGGCTCGATATTACTTTATCTGAATAATTAATAACAATAGTTTCCTAAAGAAAAGGAGAGTTTACTTACCCTTGGAGTAACTTGAGTTCAAGATGTTTTGTCCCTATGGATGCTCCACGGTAGGATGCACGCATGCCTGTGTGCCCTCGGATAGAGAATGCAAAGCAGTGTCCATGGGCTTGTTCAGAGTAGTGCCTCATGACTCCAAACAAGGGCATATATGGAGACACAGACCTGCTGCCACTCACTGCCCTCTCGACCACAAAGCAGAACCTCCACAACCGAGGGAAGGAGGTGGAGCACACATAGGGGCAAAACATCTCAAAGAACTCAAGTTACTCCAAGGTCAGTACTTCTCCTTCTTTGAGTGCATATTCCTATGAGTGCTGCAGTAAAGGCACCATAGAGAATGAGTGTAGGCAGAAGACAGGTTTTAAAACCCAGGATCTAGGGTATAGTCCCTGTTGTGGGAGGATAGAATGGTCCCGAAACAGGGAAAGAACTTCACTAACTAAACTATCTATCTACAGTTATATACAACTATCTATAACAGACAGAAGTCACTCTCTTAAGCAAAAATTAAGAGCACAAAGGAACAGGGGTTCCAACTCAAGCCATGTGGAAGTAAGAGGAAACTGGAGAGGTATCAACTCGCATGACCTATTATGCCCTCTGCTGTGAGCACAAGGGACACACTATGCACTTGTGGGTCATCAGGCACTGTTCACAAACAAACATGTGCACCCACATATGGAATAGGGCCATCACTCAAAGAAGAAACAATGTTACTGAGAAGACGGTTAGACTACTAAGCCTTGTATACTTTTGTTTTTTCAATCTTTCATGGTAATGGTAAGAATAATATCATGAGAGCAGATTCTCATGCTGGTGTAACCTGTCACAGTTCCATTAACTTCTATGCCAATTTACATTAGATGAGGATCTGCGCCACAATACTTTGAAACATATGCTCTTTTGTGGAAAGGGGCTAGAATCTCAACCCTATCAGTGAATGGATCTGAAGTATGCCAGAGCTTGTTAGAGACTTCCCCTCAGAATAGATGGTTTCCATCTTTTCTTTTCTTCTTTTTTTCAGATTCTCAAAGATTAACTGTTCAGGATTTCTCAATTTTCCAGTATTTTTGCTCTACGCAAGGAGAGACTTAAAAACAAAAAGACCGGGTATGGGTCAACAGATTCTCCTGACACTTAAAGGACACAAAAAATTGTATACATTAGTGGAGTTTTGTTCAACCACGGTGACCAAAGACGAAAAATGGAAATCAGCTTCTGGCAAGAACAGAGCACACTGAGTGAGAAAATGCTTTCAGGATGGGAGAGAGAAAGATCTTTTGAGAAAGAAGCTAGCCAAGCAAGGGTTAGATATTAGAGTAGGTCGAAATTCTGAATTTGCATTCCACAAGGAGTGCTGATAGTGCACAAATTTCTTTTTATCCCACACTGGTGTGAAAAGTTCTTTCAACATAAGGTAACTTACAATTTTCTTATGTCTAGGTCTTAGCCCTGAATATCTCAATACATCTAACTCTTAATTCCTCATTTGTCTCATCTGTCTCATCTCATCTGTCTATAGCCGATCTTCAAAAGTGCTAGTTTGCTTTCTGCTTGAATGGAGTTGCATCATCCATACCCATGTCACTACATTTCCAACTCTTAAGATGCTTCTTGGATATTCTCTTAAGCATTGGATTTTGTTGTTGAATGTGACCCATTTCCATAAATCAACCTTTTACAGTGCTGCATTTCTTCAACTGGTGCCGGTTCTCCATTGTCCTGGGAATCTCTATAGGACTCCTAAGTATCTAAAAATTGATTTGGAACCAATGTATCATGTACCTCAGAAATGGCAACTTAGTATAATGTCAGCTTCACCACCCTTTGTATATTCTAAACTAGTCCTTGAAATGCTTCATCCTTCCTTTTGCACATACACTTAATCCATGCATGAATTAGTTTTGTACAAAGCCTATCAGAGGCAGCTAAGTAATTCATTCCTGCCTTTAGTTTTGGATTGCTTCATTGTACTGAGTAATCACAAATCTACAGTGACTGACAGAAAAGAAACTTCATCTGAGTCAGCTGACCAGATTCATTTAGCTGATAAATGTTTCTCAGTATGATTTACCACCGTAGATCATTGGGTGTTGTCCTGGTAAGAATATAAGTCTCAATTCACCCCCTCTTGCATTGTCTGTAGTCATTTACAGCTAAGCACAATGACTTCAAAGTGGGTATAAAATACTACCAGATTAGAATTCTCCACTCATACAAATGGTAACATTTCATATCCCTTTGAGAAAGTGTATACATCTTTACACAACTAAAAAGCACTGGAGAGTCAGACCCCTGTTGAGCAGAGGTTATCAAAAAACATGTAGTGGTTTGAAAATTGGGAGCATGAGGATTTAAAATAGAAATTTTACCCACAGCTCCCTCAGTTACATGGAAATGGCTATCAGTCTCTGTGACACTAAAGGCAGGGTCTATCTGCTGTTTAATTTTTCCTCTCAATTTATCTTCCAGCTCATTAATCTGTTTCCCAGCAACCTGTCTCCACATTCTATTCTTATGTGCAATTCTTCTTTCAGTTCCTGCTGGGAGGAATCCATCTTTCAAAGCAGTTGAGCTTTAATTTCTTCTTGTCTAGCTTGAACTACATCAATCCTCCTCCTCTTTTCCTATTCTACAATCTCATGACTTATTCTTAGATTTGGAAAATGTTGCAGGACTCAGGAAGAGCTGTTCTCTGAGTAACTGACACTTTTGTTGGAGACTAAGATGGAAGATGGACTTTCTACTTTCCAGTAGAAGTTTGACAGCTTCCAGACAAACAATACCTCTTTGCGACTAAACTCTTCAGAGAAGGGACTTGCATCTTCATCTGTAAATTACCTGATACAATTAGCTTGCTAGATAAATAATTTTTTAAAAGACTCCATCCAAAAGATGGCATATATATGCATCTCCTACCCATCTTTGGGACTATCCTCTTTAACAATGATAGAATTATCTAGACACAGGATTATTTTAATCTATTTCAGTGCAGACATGGGGATTTAAAATCCCCTCTTAGAACAGTTTTCTAGGAATAGCACCACATACTGATGATGGGCATTATTTTCTCTGCTTGCACATCATGTTGTTCTGTGTTGTTTGCTGTGCTGGCTCCGCCTGTGGAATGGAATTTTAACATGACATGCTCCAGATCACCTCTTTCACCATAGGCAGACACAGATAATAAACGGGATGTTCTCATAATGGAAGGCTGCAGGTTGCTTCACAATCGATATGCCCCTACCCAGCACATTAAGAAATGTGTTTTCGTCCATACCATTTTCCTCTCTATCCGATTATATATCATTTTTCATACTTGGGGATGGCTGGTTGGCTAACCAAGCTAGTCCTATTGCTATCATAATGATTTTAAGGAATGTAGTGCAACTCTTTGTTGCTTCAGTGAAAAATATTGCTAATGCAACATTTTACTGTCTTACTCTTGCATTGCTATTTGTATTGCTTAGGCACTCACATATTTTGCAGTTATTTTCTCATCTGTGCAAAAATGCCACTTAGTTTTCTAGTTGACAATTAGCACAGATACAGGGATGTGTCAACAAAACTAAATATCATTCAACAAGCTAAACATTATTCAAAGAGCAATATATATGATTAACAGAAAGGAAAGACTGACCCCTCCCCTTTATTACTATAGGCTTCTTGAGCCATGAAGTTCATATCTGGACTGATATATTTTATCAGGAGTGACTAAAATCAGAGAAGCAGTGGGGGAAGCTGTGTAGGAGAATGAAGGGCAGACATAACGGACAGAATGCCACTGGGGAATCTCTACAAGGGAAGACAGAATGCATTAGAGAAATCATGAGAGATTTCATATAAAAAGAGGAGGAAGGGGAAGCATTGGCAAAGTTTTACCTTTTTTGCATAACTTTCCATAGCTATACTCAAGCCCTATATGGTACTATCTTTCCCTTGACCTATTTCATCATTACCAAGAGGTTCAAATCAAAGATCAGTGCTCCACTGTGCTAGGTGCTGTACAAATAAATCCTTCATACTGAAAAAGAGATACTCAATACTTATGAGGCAACACTTTATGCAACCCCAAGCAGTTTTGTTGGGAATAATATTTTTGGTACCAAACAACTGATTCAGGTTCCATGCAGGTCAGTTTCATCAGTTATCTCTGTCTAGGATGCCAAGGTGAATCAGGTATGCCAGTCTTAATGCATTTCTATTAATTACCTTTATGCTTCTACTTCAGTTCTTTCAAGTCAACAATATAATTATGTCAGCATTGGATAGAGAGGATTAAGCAATCTGTTGCTGCCAGGTTTGAGGACATATACTATATAGATGACAACAATATCTAGACTGAAGAGTTCAATTTCCCACCTTTAACTAATATTAAATGATTTAATACTTCACTGACCTTGAGAAAGGTTTGCTGCCAGTTTCATTTGGGGATGCGGTTATTATGAATGAACATCTTCTAGGGAATTTCTGCACAAGAAATCCCTCAAGTACCCCTTAAAAGTCACAAGGTTATAATTATAACTAAGATAGATGTTCTGGTTTCTATTCATTTATCACTACTATTCTCTGGAGAAGGTTTCTTTTACTGTCAACAACTAAAAAAGGAACAGACTAGCCAAAGAACTTGGAAGAATGACTGAGTACAAGATTCAGCCGCCTGAAAGAATATAGACTCAGCATAGCACACTGAGAAAGAACAAATTTCTTTCACTGCTTGATGGAGTGTCTCTTGCAAACACTATCTTAATTTTTTTCTTTTCTGCCCGTCTACTTTTTTTTTTTATTATTATTTGCTATTCAATATTTTTTTCTGTCACAGCAATTTTACACAATGTTGAATCAACTTCCCCTCATACAGTCTAGAGAGCAGGGCTGGCTCCAGGCACCAGCCCACCAAGCTTGTGCTTGGGGCGGCACCTGGAGGGGGGCGGTGCGGTGCTCCGGCCGCCGGGGAGAGGGGGCCACGGCCGGGCTCACCGCCCTCCCCCACCCGGCGCTCTGGCCGCCAGGGAGAGCGGAGCCCCGGCCGGGCGCTCTGGCCGCCGGGGAGAGTGGAGCCCTGGCCGGGCGCTCTGGCCGCCGGGGAGAGCGGAGCCCCGGCTGGGCACTCCGCCCTCCTCCCAGGGCTCCAGCTGCCCTCCCGCCCGGTGCCCTCCCCCTGGCGGCTGGGGAGAGCAGAGCCCCGTCCGGGGCTCGCCGCCCTCCCCCTGGCGCTCTGGCCGCTGGGAAGAGTGGAGCCCCAGCCGGGCACTCCGCCCTCCTCCAAAGGCTCCGGCTGCCAGGGAGAGAGGAGCCCCGGCTGGGGCTCGCCGCCCTCCCCCCCAGCGCCCTTCCCCCAGCCGCCGGGGAGAGCGGAGCCCCGGCCGGGGCTCACCGCCCTCTCCCCCCCCCGGGCTCCGGCCGCCCTCCCCTGCCGCGCTGGTGGGGGCGGGGGGCGGCCGGAGGCTTTTTTGCCTGGGGCGGCAAAAAAGCCAGAGCCGGCCCTGCTAGAGAGGAACCAACCTTAGCTCGTGACCCAAGCTTCCTGAAAGTGAGAAAATTTGGAACTCAGTCCACACTTTGTGATACAGGTTCATTTCTTGTGCATCGCATTCTGTCGTTTGGCTGCATCATAATTTTTATGGAGCACCTACCCCAACTCCATAGTTAAAGTTGAGGCTGGTTCCCCCTTATAAGCCACAACTAATCCTTTGTCACTCATTAGCATCCCAGTGACTTACACCATCCACTCAAACTCTAAATAATTGCAAGGAGATTATAAATAAATAAATAAAAATCCCATTTCCAATTCAAAGGGTCCATTTACAATATTATAACACTAACAGACTTCAACATTTACTCACTACAAAAATTTACATAACTTACTTGTTACAAAGTATAATAAAAGATACATAGGAGCACGGTTCATATAGATTTATAGAAATCTACACCATATAGTTAACATTCAATATATTTCACAGTATCAGGCAAATCAATCCTTACAATTTCTATTCATTATATATTTTTTCTACTCCATCAATACAGGATACTATGAGAAAACATACAAAACTCTCACATAATATAAAATAACCTGGGCCTATATTCCTTTCAAACTCTTGGCTCTTTATTTAGGACCTAATCCAAACCCTACTAAAGTTAATGGAAAGACTTCCATTGATTTAAATGGGGTTTGTATAAATCACTGGTCAGATGTGTTATATGCCTCCTCTGTGCTCAGTCCACGGAGGATGTATATCTGTTACAACTCCCAGCTAACGAGCCTGGCTCAGACTCTCATAGCTCTGAAGTTTCCTAAATCAATCCCTGGTGTTGGCCATGATGGCAGCCATTATATATGGATCAGGATGTAATGTAGATTTTATATTTTAGTTAGTGAGTGAGTGAGAGAGATTATACAGTAATGGCAAACTGGCTGGATCCCTTAACTGCTCATTTACAGATTAAAAAATTCTACATTAATGAAAAACACAGAAATTGTGATGGGAAATTAGACAAAATCCACTGGCACACACTATTCAAGGTTTACCTCTTTTTAAATGCTTCGTAACAGAAATTAATTATAAGAAATTCCTGATAGATCAACTCCAGTACCCCCATATTACTAGCACTTCATTCAATCAGGTTTTAAATGTCTCAAGTGACAGAACTTCAACTACTTACACACGCAGAGTATTCTACATTCCATCAGATTTCATGATATTGAACCTACAAATTCTCTCTCATTTCCATCCTTCACTTCTGTTTCACCCTCATCTCAACCTAAACAATTCTTCTCCTGCAGTGCTGTACTGTTTGATTACGGTTGTGTTGTTCTGTTAATTTATAATCATTAAAACTGTGCAAAAGCTTTGAGTTTTTCAAAAAACTTTTCAATTTCAAGCAATTTTGCATTCTTGAAATTTCAGTTTTCCATGAAATTTCAAGATAATGTTTCCCACTAGCCTTCCCATCAGACGCTATGGAGAAATTAGGGCCCTGCAAACATATTAAGAAGCAGCAGCACAGAGCTACTGCCAGTTACTGACCTCAGCTCAGAGGTATCTGGGGGATGGAACATGGTATATAAGCAATAAGTCATTTCCAGGGAAACTCAAGGGTTCCGGGCGCTGGATAAATATCAGAAACACTAAGATTTCTCCTATTTTAGAGCGTACAAATAAAATCTATAAATAGCTCAGAAAAGAGTTAAAATGAGAAAGGCTTAGTGAACCAAAAATGAATAGTACCATGTGATTTCACTATGGAACCAATCTCGGCTTGAAACAATATACCATGAAAAACTGTTTTCAAATTCTTGTGGAAGCCCAGATTGATTGAGCTATTTCATGCCCACAAAAGCTCCATGAACTTGAGAACAGGCAAGTTCTCAATTGTACCTTGAACATGATATACAGCGCTTGTGATTGTCTATATACGTGCCAGATGCAGGATCAAGCCCCATATTCTACCGTAAGATTCTGAGCGCTCCTACATTAGGTCAAGTGCCAGCAATTCCCATTGTAATGGGAATTGGTAGTGCTCAGCACCTTGAAGGATCAAGACCTTTAAGTAGGCAAAAATCCTTGTGAAGTCGATATGATTTTGTAGCATGTGCTATCTGGTCCTATAAAACTGCGGGCTAGTGGGAGCCCCCCTTGGAGGCAAAAAGGAAAATGTCTGAAAAAATGTTATTCCAAACATCACATAAGGCCAGATTCTGACACCCTTACACTGATTCATACTTTGCTCTGTGCATAGCCCCAATTAAACCAATGTGACTACTCATGCACTAAGGTAGTATTCAACATAATAAATATGATAAATATAAATAATAACTATTATAAATAATAAGATTAAATAGAGTACATAAAATAATCATTTTTCTAAACATCTTTTTCCTATGATAAAGCATAAACATACTGAATGGTTATTAGCGTCTTTGTTCCTCCTGGTCTTTAATTCTTTCTTTACAATTCCACTCTATGAATATCTGTATAAACAAGTAGCCACTCAGACCACCTAGGCTGAAAGTCTGCATCTGAACTACTGTTCATACACAATTATTTCGATTTTCATAGACACAAATGGCAGTTAGACACAAAGTCAATGGGAGTTAGGTGGCTAACTTCCATTTGTGCTTTTGAAAACCTCCCCCATCCTGTGCATGGGTAGTCTATATAATGTATTAACTCCTGTTTTCTGATTTTTTTCATATTTTATAAAAATACAATAGCAAAGAATAAAAAATACCAAGGGGATATATTTGCAACTCAGTATATTGGCCTTTAGCTGCTCAGCTACCTAAAACTGCATGCTTCATGTGCAGAATGCACAAATAGCTCCCTAGCTTATGAAGTTTACAATAGATTTCTTCTATTATAGATCAGCTTAAATGGACACTATCAATAGTTTTTTTTAATCTGTTTGCAAAATTCCTTTGTTTTTCTTTCATAACAGATGCTTCAATATTCTTTTTAAAAAACTATGAACAAAGCCAACAGCACAGCGGGTCTAAGAAGCCATACAACAAACCAGTGGATAAATTAAGAGACAACCACTTTAGTAAGGAAAGCAGTTTCAAGCTTTGACAGAGTTACATTTACAGAACAGAGGCAAGTTTGTATTTATTTTTGTTTGAATATTGACAAATAATATGTTGCCTGTGTCCTTTGAAATCCATTATAACATTTTATGTAGTCTTTCATTGAACATGTTGATCATCCAGAGTTCACAATTTGTTTTTCAAAATCCAACAAGATGAATGGCAGTTCTCCCAGAAGGAGGTTAATTATCAATATAATAAGAAGCAGTTTTTCAGACTTCCAATTTCAAATGGGACATTCTCCTTCAAACTGTTTTGTAATGGAAGTAGCAGGCATCACAACACATGGATTATAGCTGAATGTCT
This sequence comes from Malaclemys terrapin pileata, assembly GCF_027887155.1. Classification (NCBI taxonomy): domain Eukaryota; kingdom Metazoa; phylum Chordata; order Testudines; family Emydidae; genus Malaclemys; species Malaclemys terrapin. The sequence continues at coordinate 24,254,513 of NC_071509.1, forward strand.
TTTCCCCGCCAGGATTTATAATAGAATTGATCCTAAAGCAATGGTGTGCCTACACTTAACCAAATTCAACTCCTATTTACTCTCGTGCAACCCTACTGACTTCAGCAGGCTTACATGAGTGTAACTGGGCAGGGGAAATAACCTAATGTCTCCAGGATACACAAGATTCTGACTAGTCTACCAGCTTCCAAGCTTTATCAATCCTAGAACCACTGCTAGTATATAACAGTACTTCTGTAGATTAATCGCTATTCATTTCAGGGTTTCTATTTTACAAAGTTAAAAGCATAATCTTTCTGATTAAAAGGGAAATTCAAAAATCAAACTAAAAATATTTCCTTATGAGAGTTGATAATAGAGGTTATTTACTTCCACCCCGTTCCACATTTTCACTATGCCTAGATACTGACCAGTTTCAGTTCCTGGCTCTCATGCATTAGAACAATTCTGCAATGTTTGGATTATTAGGTTGAAATCCAAACAAAAATAGTTCTCACTAATTTTTTAAACATGGAATCACCTTTAATTTTACTAACTGCACACTGTTCAGCACATGCTTAAGTCCACCCAAGTGCTTTCTTGAACTTGGTTCTTAGCAATCATATCTGACCGTGTATTCCTTAAAGGGGGGGAAAAAAAAAAAACTACTCCTCATCTATGTTTTTACTAATTTCATTATTTCTCAGCAAGTGAAAGGACATCTATGTCTTCCCCAAAACAGACATTACCCTATACAGTTGTAGGTGTACGTTAATTAGCCAGTATAATCAGTGCTCAATTTTGAAAACTTTGTTGTGAATATCGCCCACATAATATCAGGTATATTTAAAAGATAATGACAGGGTACTAACTAGATATTATATTTCAATTAGGAAAAAATAGAGCTGTGTAACTGCCATTTCAAATTTGAAATTCATTGTTTAGTTATCAGTTGTTTAAGATGACACTGTAGCATTAAATGCTCTAAGAGATAGTGTAGTGGCTCTGTGTGGTAAACAAAGATAAAGAGACTAAGCCACTGGTAGGGTTGACAGACCTGTCCATGTCAATGTCACCTCTGCTGGATCTCATTGCTTCTATACGTCAGGGTATGTCTACACTACCCGCCGGATCGGTGGGCAGAGATCGATCCAGCAGAGGTTGATTTATCACGTCTAGACTAGACACGATAAATCGACCCCCGAGACATCCTGTACTCCACCGCCGTGAGAGGCGCAGGCAGAGTCGCCGGGGGAGTGGCAGCAGTCGACTCACTGCAGTGAGTAGGTATAAGTAAGTCGACTTCAGCTACATTATTCACATAAGTTGTGTAACTTAGATCGATTCCCCCCCCCGACAGTGTAGACCAGGCCTTAGTGATACCAAAGTACTAGTAAATATCTCATAGTAGCACCTAAAGACCCCAGGAGTAGTTGAAGTCCCAGTTTGGTTGGTGCTGTACACATAGCAAAAAGAAAACTTTAAGCCAATATTCAGAATTCTCTTATTTCTCACATGTCTTTTGCAGGATATATGTTTCAAATGCTGCATTCTGTTTTATTCTTGCAATCAATTTTTAACTAACTTAATAGCTCCCAGGGTGATCTGATTTAAATCAAAGCAATTTTAAAATTCCAGGTTTTAATCAGGATTTAAAATAAATGAAAACTTGATTTAATTTTAAATTATCAATTTTAATGGCATTTTGCATTTGTTCTTTAATTATTTTCCTAACCAAAGGTTCATTCTTATTGGTTGGTAACTATTAAAACAAGTTGATTTGTACTAACTATAGCCTTTTAACTAAATTTGGAGCTTCTTTTTGCTAGCCGGGAGGCTGCAACAAATCGATACACATTTATGTAAGCAATTACATAATTTAACTTGCATTTATTCAGATATTTAAAAATGTAAAATTCAGTATGTTAGAAAATGGTAAATGGTGCATTTATTATATTCCTCATGGTTAATTTTCTACTTAATATTGTGTGAAGCTCTATTTGGACAGAATTAAAATTCAATTTAAAATACATAAAAACAGAATTCTATTTTTTAACTAAAAACAAAACTATCTAAAATGTGCTGGATACATAAAAAAGTAAATTTAAAACTGATTTATTAAGCAAAGGAAGTATTATCTGTAGTTAGTGAACTGAAATTATTGTTTCTGGGGACCACATCCATCAAGATTTTAGAACAAGTTGATCTCAAAGACTCAGCAACTTTAAGATCAGAAGGGACCATCAAGATCATCTAGTCTGACCTCCTGCACATTGCAGGTCACAGAACCTCACCCACCCATTCCTGTAATAGACCCCTAATCTCATCGTCTCACACTTATGTTTTATTCATCGACTGGAAGAGGAAAACAAGCTTTCCTGCTTTTTCAAGTCCCATTTGGTTTCTTAACTTTGAATGAACTAGTCATTGAACTGAACTAGTTGAATAAATTTAAATGAAAAAATATTCTCTCTGTACTTGCAGAAGAGGCTACTGCTGTCAAAAGCTGGTTTAGCAGTTAAACTCTGATTCTAGATGTTTAGCCAGTGACTCAACCACTGAACTGGTAGAACTTTCTTTAAAACTTAACAGCAAACACGTATTGCTAATATTTTTGTATGTAAATGTTTTTAATAGATAAGTAATTTAGGCCTTAACACAAATTATTCAATTAGAAATTTAATTTTAAATAGTTTTTTTAATAAGCCTGTATTTAATTTAAATTAAAATCTTTTTTTATATCATTGATTATTTTAATCCATCTTGATAGCTCTGCTTTTTGGTATTTTCCTTCATCTTTTTCTGTTTTTTAGTTGCTTAGGTTATACTTTGGTATAGCTGTGTTACACAGAACTGAGAGTCTGCCCAGGAAATTATTTGTATTGTACTTGTATTTTGTATTATACTTGTATTTTCTTCCATTTGGTCCATTCTGCTGTATTCATTCTTCCCTGCCCATTGATGAGGTTTCTGAGCTTTATTCATTAAAACAGAATCATGTATAATTCCCAACCTTATTTCAAATTTCAGAGCTCGTTACACATCCTTAGGCAACAAGTGAGACCTTTGCAACACATTAATTCCAAGGAAATGACTTGTATGGCTGTTATTGCTGCAACAAGATTAAAAATGGAGAATCCCATGCAATTACGGATATTTTGAGAGCAATGCATTTTTAGTGGGCTTTCTATTGAAGAAATAATGTGATGTACATTAGCCAGCCAGACTGGCTGATTTAAATCTCAATGTTCTATTCATTTTAGCCTTATGAATTAAAGCCTTCCTTAAAAACAGACGATATAATCTCATCATATGGTGATAATACTCTTTCCATTCCACTAGTAATTCTGGAGGATATTAAAACAGAACCTACTAAAAGTCAGACATTTTTATATCAGCAGGTTCAGATAACTTGCATCTAAAAAGGTTTAAAAGTGCTGGATGTGGAGCTCACTGGACCATTAATGTTGATTTTCAATAAGTCTTGGAACATGGGGGAAGTTCTAGAAGACTGGGAGAAAGCTAATGTTGTTCCAATTTTTTAAAAAGGGTGAATGGGATGACCTGGGTAATTATAGGCCTGTCACCCTAACAACAATTCCTAGCAACATAATGAGGCAACTGAGATGAAATTCAATTAATAAAGAATTAAAGGAGGGTAATGTAATTAATGCAAATCAATGTGGGTTTATGGAAAACTGATTCTGCCAAACTAAACTTGATGCATTTTTTGATGAGATTGACTTGGCACCACACAATATTTTGATTAAAAAATTAGAGCGACACAAAATGAACCTGGACACATTAAATGGATTAAAAACTGGCTAACTGATAGGTCTCAAAATGTAATTGTAAATGGGGAATCATCATCAAGCAGGTGTGTTTTTCAGTGGCATCCTGCAGGGATCAGTTCTAGGCCCTACACTATTTAACATTTTTATCAATGACCTGCAACCAAACACAAAATCATCATTGATACAATTCGCAGATGACAGAAGAATTGAAGGAGTGTTAAATAGTGAAGAGGACAGGTCATTGAGTCAGAGGGTTCTGGATCACTTGGTAAACTGGGTGCAAGTAAACAATATGCGTTTTCATAGGGCTAAATGTAAATGTATATATCACGGAGTATGAGGGAGTCAGGGCCCTGCACCCCTCTTCCTAAGATTCACCGTGACTCTTAGCCAGCCAGTAAAACAGAAGGTTTATTAGATGACAGGAGCACAGTCCCAAGCAGAGCATGTAGGTACAACCACAACCCCTCAATCAAGTCCTTCTGGGGGGTTTAGGGACCTTAGACCCCAGCTTGGGGTTTCCTGCGTTGCACCACCCAGCCCAAGACTGAAAACAAAAACTCCTCCAGCAGCTCTCTCCCCCTTCTCCCCAGCTCCTCCTCTCCTTTGTTCAGTCTCCCGGCCAGAAGGTGTCACTTCTCCCAACCACCCTCTTGGCTTAGGTTACAGCTCAGGTAGCTTCCTTCAAGGGAAGTCCCCCATCCCCAATGTAACTCCCCTGCAACATTCCCCCCGCTCCCTGCTCCGTCACAGTATACATCTAAGAACAAAAAATGTAAGCCATACTTACATGAGTGGGGACTCTATCCTGAGATTCAGTGACTCTGAAAGATGTGTGGTCATGGTGGATAATCAGCTGAACACAAGCTCTTAGTGTCACGCGTGGCCAAAAGGGACAACACAATCCTGGGATGCATAACCAGGGGAATCTCCAGTACAAGTAGAGAGAATATATTACCTCTGTATTTGGCCCTGGTACAACCGCTGCTGTGTTCAGTTTTGGTGCCCACAATTCAAAAAGAATGTTGACAAACTGGTGAGAGTTCAGAGAACAATCATGAGAATGATCAATTGATTAGAAAACTTGCCTTATAGGGACTGACGGAAGGAGCTCAATCTGTTTAGCTTAACAAAAAGGGTTGACTTGAGTACAGTCAAGGGGAACAAATATTTAATAATGAGCTCTTCAATCTAGCAAAGAAAGGTGGTATAACACAATCCAATGGCTGGAAGTTGAAGCTAGACAAATTTTGACTGGAAATAAGGCATAAATTATTACAAGTGAGGGTAATTAACCATTGGAACAATTGAGCAAGCGTTGTGGTAGATTTTCCATCATTGACAATTTTAAAATCAAGACTGCTCTCGATATGAGTTTGGGGAAGTTCTATGGCATGTGTAATACAGCATGTCAGACTAAATGATCAAAATGGTCCTGACTGGCACTGGATTCTATGAATCCTTTATCAGGCCTCAGGTCCGTAACCTGTAATAGAAGACCATTTAATGGTTATTGGGAAGTGGTGACAGCTGCACCATAGTTAAGGTTGCAATTAAGTTTCCATTGTAATCCCAATTTTAGCTCTACAATCAAAAGAATAATTATCCTTAATATGAGTATCTGGGGATAATGAGCCTTGAGAAAACCAAACTGGGAGGGGTTCCAAATGCTTTGGAGGATAGATCTGAACAAACTGGAGAAAGGGTCTGAAGTAAATAAGATGAAATTCAATAAAGACAAATGCAAACTACTCCACTTAAGAAGAAACAGTCAGTGGCACACATACAAAATGGGAAATGACTGCCTAGGAAGGAGTACTGCAGAAAGGGATCTGGGGGTCATAGTAGATCACAAGCTAAATATGAGTCAACAGTATAACGCTGTTGCAAAAAAAGTGAACATCATTCTGGGATGTATTAGCAGGAGTGTTGTAAGTAAGACACGAGAAGTAATTCTTCCGCTCTACTCCACTGTGATTAGGCCTCAGCTGGAGTACTGTGTCCGGTTCTGGGTGCCACATTTCAGGAAAGATGTGCACAAATTGGAGAAAGTCCAGAGAAGAGCAACAAAAATGCTTAAAGGTCTAGAAAACAGGACATATGAGGGCAGAATGAAAAAACTTGGTTTGTTTACTCTGGAGAAAAGATGACTGAGAGGGAACATGATAACAGCTTCCAAGTACATAAAAGGTTGTTACAAGGAGGAGGGAGAAAAATTGTTCTCCTTAACCTCTGAGGATAGGTCAAGAAGCAGTGGGCTTAAATTGCAGCGAGGGCGGTTTAGGTTGGAAATTAGGAAAAACTGCCTGTCAGGGCGGGTAAGCACTGGTATAACTTGCTTAGGGACCTTGTGGAATCTCCATCATTGGAGGTTTTTAAGAGCAGGTTAGATAAACACCTGTCAGGGATGGTCTAAATAATACTTGGTCCTGCCATGAGTGCAGGAGACTGAACTAGATGACTTCCCGAGGTCCCTTCCAGTCCTACAATTCTATAAAATCAATAATTATCTCCTGAGTTATATCAGATGTATCCAGCAGAATTCAAGAAGTCCTTTAGCACCTCCCACCCCATTTTATGCCTTAACACACAAAGGATGATATAAAACAGTTAATTGGTAGCAAAGGACCAAAGTCCATTAAAATCACTTTAATTTATAAAGATTTGAACAGTAACATTATAATGGCTCATTGACTTCAGAAAGCTTACGGTCAGATGCCATGACTGCTAGAGACCTAAGGTTTAATTTTTTGGAGTGGAAATAGTCTCTAGCCCTTTTGTTTAGGGAGAGTAAACACCAAGCATAAACTGTTTGCTAAACCAACTTCTTAATGTAGAATTATCAGTAGCAGTAGTAGCACCCAGGAGACCTAGTCATGGATGAGGACTCCATTGTGCTAGGCGCTGTACCAACAGAACAAAACAAGTGACATCTGTCCCAAAAAGCTGACAATCTATCTTACAAACCTAAATACAGGAGTCTGATATCATAGCTTATTAAGTCATTGGCGTATAATGTACTCACACTTGTATGCTTGCAAATCTTGCATTCTAAAAATGATTATAATGATGACTGAAACCTTCCCAAACAACATTTTGGCATTTGCTGTATTAAGGGATGCAATTTGATTGAGATTATGCAATGCAGATGTGTTTTCACTTCTGTTTTGCTGCTACTGGAGCAGAGTTCAGAATATGGTTACTGGAGTGAGCGAGGGACTCTGAGGGCAGAAGCCAGCTACAGGAGGCCTGGAGGCATGGTTACGTGAGCGCCATAGAATTTGAGGTGGTCCTCAAAGCCCAGAACTGTCATGGAGATCAGCCCCAGCTTTCTGTTGATTTACATGTATTGACATAGACACTGAGGAATCCACAGGGTTGTGAGCAAGCTCCACAGTCTATTCTATGGGCATGTGGGAGCAAAATGCACGTTGAGGGAATGGCTGAGAAGAAATCTTCATGAGGGAAACCTCCGATATTTCCTCCCCTCTAACCCGCTCTGGCTGATTTTCCCATGAGAGGGTGCAAATTTTTGTTTTGTCTAAATGAAAATGTACATTCCCCAAGCACAATGCTGCAGCAAAAAGAGTCCATGAATGCAGAATAACCACTATTGCCAGATCCCTGTGTAACGACAAAAAAAGCCAAATGCCAAGGGTGTCAATGTATACCAAAGGAAGTGTCTGGAGGATGGGTCTCTCTTATAGCTGATCTAACAGTGGATGAAAACATTCATTTGAATTTGGATGAACTGTTCAGTTTAGCTGTGTTCATGCACCTTACTACTCAGTCTAAGTGAAATTCATCCCTGTGCAGACGGGCCAGCACTTAATTCCACTACAGGTGAATTCCATCCCTTTCACAATCAATTGTCTAGAAGGGGTATTGTTCACACAAATGGTTCAGTAGTAGCACATCTATCATACATATCCGCCAAGGATCTGTAACAGAACCTGTGCTGTTAAACATATTCATAAATTATCTGGAAAGGGGGTAAACAGGAGGTGGCAAAGTTTGCAGATACTACTAAATTACTGAGGATAATAAAATCCAAAACTGACTGCAAAGAGTTACAAAGGGATCTCACAAACCTAGGTGACACTGCAACAAAATGGCAGATGAAATTCAATGCCGATAGATACAAAATAATGCACATTGGAAAACATAATCCCAACTATACATACAAAATGATGGGGTCTAATTGTCACTAGTGAAAAAAGATCTTAGAGTCATCATGGAAAGTTCTCTGAAAACATCCGTTCAATATGCAGCAGCAGTCAAAAGAGCTAGGAATATTAGGACCCATTAGGAAAGTGATAGATAATAAGACAGAAAATGTCATAATGCCACTGGATAAATTAGTGGTACACCCACATGTCGAATACTGTCTGCAGTTCTAGTCACACCATTTCCAAAAAGATATTTTAGAATTGGAAAAAGTACAAAGCAGGGCAACAAAAATGATTAGGGTATGGAACTGCTTCCATAAGAGGAGAGATTAAAAAGATTGGGACAGTTCAGTTTAGAAAATGTCATGAATGGTGTGGAGAAAGTGAAAACGGAAATGTTACGTACCCCTTCACATAACACAAGAACTAGGAGTCACTCAATGAAATTAATAAGCAGCGGGTTTAAAAGAAACATAAGGAAGAACTTCATCACACAATGCACAGTCAACCTGGGAACTCATTGCCATGGGATGTTGGGAAGGCCAAATGTATAAATGGGATCGAAAAAGAATTATATACATTTGTGGAGGATAGGTCCATCAGTGGCAATTAGGCAAGATGGTCAGGGATACAACCCAATGTCCTGGGTGTCCTTAAACCCTAAAAATCCTAGAAGCTAGGAAAGTGGATAGATCACTCAACAATTGCCCTGTTCTGTTCATTCCTTTTGAAGCACTTGGCATTGGCCACTGTCAGGAGACAGGATACTGTTCATTTTTATTATTTGTCATTTTGCTATTTTTAGTTTTCCTATTTACTCATGGAGTCAGGGAGCAGAGACAACATTACTAAGCTTTTATCTATATGCAGAGAATTGTACTGGTTAAACTTTGAGTAGGATTTAAACCAATTTAGTAAAATTGGTGTAAAAGGTTGTATGAACCCTCTTATTTCAGTTTACACCGGGCTTAAATCAAAAAGGCACAGGCTTTGGCTTATTTTTGTTTCACTTTTCTCACACCGAATGATGAGACCTTTGCATAAGTTTAAATAAATCAGTGTAAGTTTGTGTATAGATAGGACCTTAGGTTAAGAGTTGTATACCATGAACAGTTCAATGCCACAGTTTATGCACACAAATTTCAGCCTATCTGGCAAATGGTTACGAATAATGGATGCATTCACAGAAACCTGGATCAGTTCATTAATAGAATATAGATTGAATTATTCATTGCAAATAAATTATTTATCAGCTGTGCTTGGAAGTACTGCACACAGTTTTGGGTACCTTATTACAAACAAAGATATTAATAAATTAGAGAGAATTCAGAGAGGGGCAACCAAAATGATGAAAGGATTCTAAGATGAGACCTCCAGGAAGGGTTAAGAGAATGCAATATGTACAGCTTACATACAGGGTAATAGTATAAGAGATGGTGAGGGAGTGTTTACAGTGGTAGAGAAGAGAACAACAAAGAGCAGTGGCTTGAAATTAAAAAAAAATTAGCTGTATTAATACTGATTTTGTTCCCTTTATTGATCAACAACTCAGAAGGAGGCCAGCGAAAGGTAAAATATACTGATGATATAAAACTACAGTTAATACAGAAGGAGGTAATAAAACTCTTAATGACTTAGATATACTAAGAGATGGCCAGGTACGTAACTCAGACAATACATTGTAGAGAAACAGAAGATATAAAGTCCAGATTAAAATTTAAAAAAAATATGGAAAGAGTATAAATTTAGTAATCATATACCACAGTACATTCAAGAGAAAAATCTGGGGATATACAAAATTCTGAAGGGAATAAATCAGATAGACTTCACAAGGCTGTTTGAACTAGTGTCCTACTCAATAACAAGAGATAGGATCTTACAGCAGGGACAAGGCTGCCACAAAAGGAATTAGAGGCATTCTTTTACGCAGACTTGTCAATACAATATATGAAAACAGAGTATCAAAGGCAGTCATTGCAGCAGCTAGCATCTGAAGAAAAAATATTGTGGGATAAAACTAAAAATGTAACTCAACACGAGGAGGCAAACCTAGCTGGGCTTCTAGACTTTGCTCTTGCTTACAGCGCCCTGTATCCTATGAAGACCACTGTAACAGGGTTCCCTCACTACTGTGGCACCTCCTGCTGGTTGTCTTGGGAATTAACTCTACATGGTAGTGCACCCTCTTTGGGTGGTGCCTCGCCGCCATCACTCCTACTCTAGGACCCATGTTTGTCCAAGGACCGTGGCGTCCTCTTCAGCAACACTGCCTTCCGGCTGTGCCGCACACTGTGTTTCCCCCTTCTGGCGCGACCTGCAATCTCTGTCCAGCCACTTCCCTCAGTGGCAACTGCAGTGCATTATCCCGGGGCTGCTTCCCCTGTGACTCAGCACCATCTTCTGCCCTTACCTCGGGGAGGCCTGCAGGCCCTAGCAACCAGTAAGGAGCTCTCTTTAGGTTCCCCAGTCCCTGCTTGCAGCACTGCTCTCTCCAGGGTGCTGGCAGTTCTCTCATCCCTCCCAAGCCACAGTCCTTCCTCCATGGGCTCCCAGCAGAAAACTGCACTCCTCTGCCCTGCAGCTCCCTTTTTATAAGGGCCTGCTTGGCTCTGAATTGCTGCTTCCTTCACCCCTTCTCTGATTGGCTGCCTCCTGTGCAGCCTCTCTAGGGCTCTATTAACCTCTTCTCCAAGTAAGGGGAAGCAGCCCCATTACAACCACCAACAGGAGTATGATCTAGTGGACAGAGCAGAGGAGTAGAAGTCTAAAACCCCTGATTCTATTTCTCTCTTCCACTATGAAATTGGTTGCCATAAACCCATTTTACAGCCAACTGTGGTACAGAGGTTATCAGTTTATCTGTAAAATAAGCATAATAATTAGCTTCATTACAGGAATGAAGAATTAACAAAAAGACATGTTTATAAACCACTTTAAAGTCCTCAGATGAAAACGATTATTGATTGTATGCAAGTGCCAAGTACCAGCATTAATACCAGAACATCAGCAGTAAAATCATTTTTCAAAGCATTGCTCTAGCACATTCTAACAATCCCAAACCAGTTGCTGGTTTGGCTGGCATTAAAGTTTTCCTCTTCCTCATACATACAGAAATCATTCTAGTCTGAGTTTGTAATGTCCTTATTATTAAAACCACTCTGTTAAAAAAGCAACAATGGACTATTGTACAGTCAAAGATCCACATTCAACCCTTGTTCTTCATATTGAACTCTAATTGACATCAACAGGAATTTTGCACAAAGATCAGGGAGTAGACTATGCCCCCAAATAATTTAGAGCATGAATTCTGGGTTGTAATGAATACAGAAAATTTGTGACTACAGACAGAGCAATATGATATTACACAGCAGGTCTGTTAGACTGCGTGTTTTGTTACATAGGATGTGGGACTGAAAAATCATCAGAAATACTAAGCTACGTCTCAATTTGGTTCAAATTTTCCATTTGGGGAAAAATGTATTATTAACAAGGCCATGGCCTGTATAGAGCACAAGAATTGTGAAAATGTATTCCCCAGTTTGAAACAGCAGCACTGTTTGATGTTTCCTGAAGGTTCTCCTTATACAATAGCTTGGTGGAAATTGTTTGTGTTGTCTGCCCTGCAGGATGAATTGCTATTGTCAGCTAACTGAGTAGGAAGAAATTTCATAAACACTCCAAATAATAACAGCAGATTAATCAATACCATCACATTTTAAAGGAGCCATAAAGAGAGGCAGCATGAGCTAGTCTACACAGCAAGTTAGTGCACAGCAAGCCAGTGTGTGTATCTACAGCATGCCAGCTTGTCATGTACTAACATCCTATTTGGTCACAGCTAGCACATAGCGAAAGTCCCAGAGTGCAGTACTTTCACTGTGCTGTAGCAGCGGACACATGGGATGTTACTACACAGCCAGTTGGTGCACTGTATATGGTATGAGGCACGCCAGGGTGTGAATCGACTGTGCATCAATTTGCACTTCCTCTGGCCACTGCTACAATACATTATTGCAGGGCAAGCTGGTGTGCTGGAGATTCACACCCCCATTTGCCATGGACTAACTTGCTACATAGATCAGAGGGGCAGCCGTGTGAGTCTGAATCTGTAAAAAGCAACAGAGGGCCCTGTGGCACCTTTGAGACTAACAGAAGTATTGGGAGCATAAGCTTTCGTGGGTAAGAACCTCACTTCTTCAGATGCAAGTAATGGAAATCTCCAGAGGCAGGTATATATCAGTGTGGAGATAACGAGGTTAGTTCAATCAGGGAGGGTGAGGTGCTCTGCTAGCAGTTGAGGTGTGAACACCAAGGGAGGATAAACTGCTTCTGTAGCTGGAGATTTCCATTACTTGCATCTGAAGAAGTGAGGTTCTTACCCACGAAAGCTTATGCTCCCAATACTTCTGTTAGTCTCAAAGGTGCCACAGGACCCTCTGTTGCTTGCTACATAGAGGAGCCCTTAAAGCATGAGACTAGAAGCTGGAAGACCTACTTATCTCAAAGAACAGTCAAAATGAATTGTGAAGATTGTGTAACGTCTGATCCTGCATCCAATGAAGTCAATGACAATACTTCTGTTGACTTAAATGGGTGAAAGATTGAACCCATAAAGTGTTATGCAAGTGCTACATTATTATATTCTAAAGAGACAAGCACGTTTATACTAAAGATTGTTGCGAGTATTTTGTACCTTTTGTATGAATTTGCTCACTGTCCTTCAGCACAGAAACCACAGGAAGATTTGCTATCCAGTGTTTAGTGATCTCAGCTATCTTAGATACTTATACTGCCCCCATTACTGTAGTATCTGAGCCCCTAACTATCTTAGTGTATTTAGCCTCACAGCATCACTGTGAGCTAGGCAAGCACTATTACCCCCACATTACAGATGGGGAACTGAGGCAGAAAGAGGCTAAGTGACTTACCCAGGGTCACATAGGAAATCTGTGGCAGACCAGGGAACTGAATCTGGGTTTCTTAGGTCCCACAGTAATGCCCTACCACTGGAACATATCCGACAGTATTAGCTTTGGTTCCAGGATCAGTATCTATACCAGTGCAGGCCTGTGGATTGGGAGTCACAAAGGTCTAGGCCTGTTGTTCTCAACCAGGGGTCCAGGGCCCCCTGGGGGGCCATGAGTAGGTTTCAGGGGGTCTTCCAAGCATAGCCAGCATTAGAGACTCTGGGGCCCAGGGCAGAAAGCTGAAAGCCTCAGAAAGAAAAAGAACCCCTAGTCTAGACCAAAATTTTCAAACTGCATTACCTATGAGTTAGGTACCTTATTAATGCTGTCCCACCTTTAGAAAGCTTTGAAATCTACAGATGAAAAACACAATATGGGCCAGATCTTCAGCTCCTGTAAATCAACACTGACGAACTTTTAACTATTAAGTATTTATTATTCCTCTGAACTGTTCTGTTGTAAGATCACATTAGAGAATTTACTCTCCATATTACAAAACTTCAGAGTTTCTGCTGTGCAAAGAGTTCAGATGCTACCTTAATTTTTTCATTGTGTTAAAAAATTAAATGCAAGGAAGTGGCAAGGAGAACTACAGCTCTTACCTACCTTACGGGGATTTTTTTTTTTAAATCTCCTGCAGACCTCTACCAGATAAAAGGACAATTATTATTACGTACTTTGAACCTTCACTAATCAATGTGGAGCACTTTGAGATCCTAGGATAGAACTTCCAGGATTAAATAATTGTGTCTGTTGTACTCTTGTTCTTTGTAGGCAAACAGGATTTCACACGCAACAAGTTTTTCCAGTTTCAAGTCTGTCGTTGCATACCACTAGCCATCTATTCTGATTTAAGGACTCTGGCAACCTTTGCACTTGTTATGTATTGATCAGGGTTTAATTACTTATGGTGAATGTCACCTAATTATATTTCAATTTAAAACATACTCACTTTGAAAATGTAACAGGGAAAAGTAGAAAGATTATAGATTTTCCCATTTTAAAACCTTTAGCCAATGAGATTGCAAGACTGAGTACTACTGATTATATAGTGCACTTCTACACACATTATAATTCTCTGCAGTAATGCCTCTTGCTCCCAGTATAACAATAGTGAAACCAATTTCATGCCAGTGTTGTGAGAATCAGTATGCATGAAGTGTTGGTTTCCTACTGAAAAATTAATTAGTGTTATTTGTATGCATCACTCAAACTTTTTGTAGCAGTGAACAAGACCTGAACAGTGATTTCCCAAATTCTGTTCTAACTTTTTCCCTGCTATTTTAAAATTCAATAAGCACAAATCACTGCTGTTTTCTAAAGCTAAACAACAAATTGCTTTGCTATGACTCCTACATCTATTTACTTAATGGAGACACTTATAAAGGAAAGCTCTTTGAATACCAATGCTTGTTTCCATAGAGGCATCATCCCAATTATAAGGATTGGGAAGTAAATGTTCCAAAAAAAAAAAAAAAAAAAGAATATAGACTATGCTCCAGGCTGAATTCCTCTACGCTCCTTTGTATGCTACCATTCCAATTTCAGAGCCCAGGCTGCTAAGACAAATATGGTTCAGTGTGTCACCCATGGGACCAGACACCCTGCTGGGGTGCTGGGACTGCAGCTGGAGTATATCCAGGTCTCTAAATTGGGATTTGAATCTGGGATCATCTGGCCTAAAGACAAGAATGTTGCTGATACTGACTAATGTAACCATGCACAAATTTTTTACGTAGACCATTTCTGCCTGGCTCAGCACAATTTTAATAGCAGTGTCACAAAAAAAAAAAAAAAGATCAGATAGCCAAAACCAGCAATTTCCCCAGATTCACTGGCAAACAATGAGGTCATAAACCACCAATTAACAAGACTTTAACCATGAAGTAAAGCCCAAATTCAATACATATATTTTAAATACTGTATATCAGATATTCAGAACATTAACCATTTTTCAATATCTATATGTACCCTATTTTTTCTCAATTCTGGATCTGGGTTTAGACTACTGAAAAAGTCAGACTCAAAGGAAAAATGAAATTATGAAAAAACCCTATTCAAAAGAAAAATCTGTAAATCTCAGATTTTATTCCCCTGTCTCAACTTCTTCCCCTAAAATGCTGTATTTGTTGTGTCATCCAAGGAATAAGACACATGGATTATTTGAGGCTTTAGTAATCCCTTGTTATAGCAGTCATGGCCTTATCCCATTCAAGCCCAATCCTGTATGCTTAAACCTGTCTAATGATGCCTCTCAGTCTTCATGACATTGGGGAGATCAAATCAAATAATCAATGGAGCATTTCATTAGTTTTTCCACAATAAACCATGAACAAGTTTAGTGTTTCACATCAGAAGCCTGATCAGACTGCATTTGGCAGAGGCAGCAATGCTGGTTGGGTCAGCTGTGATAAATGGTGAGCTGGAGTTCAAATGAGACTTGTTAATGGTGAGAGAAACTCAATGAATAAAAATGGAGCCATAGAGCATAGGGATAACAATTGTCATGCCAATGTATCTTAGCCCTGGCCTGGCCTGATAATATCTAAGGGTCGAAGTATGCACTCAGGTCCTCCTACCTGTACAAATCTTGGCCATTCTGATGAATATCAGTCTCAGTTTCCCAAGTGTGCCAAGTAATATAAATTTTGTGATGGTAATTATTTCTGCTTTGGAATATTTGTCCACTAGAACCTGGGCTAAGCATTAATTCCTTACACATGGTCTACCAAAGAGTTCTCAGAATGTAAGAATGCTTAGCTTGGACTAGATTTGAACCAGCAACTTAAAAAAGTAAAAGGCCCAATAGCTAACCCATGTCAAGTCTTTGAATTTGCAAAGGTCTTGGTTCAGCTATAGGAAAACGTACTGTCCATAGTCAAAATGTGATGGTCGGGGTTGACAGCTATCTTCTCAGCTAATTTGTCTCAATGTTTGAATTTAACTATCCTCCCTTAAATAAAAGTGACAGGTTTTACCTTTATAGATCTGCTAGCAATCTGCATGGCTACGTTTATAGTCCACTACGTGGTATGTGTTTGAGTGCTCAACATACAATGGGCTCTGCTAAAAACAAACTCTGTTCTACTCAGGTTCTCGTACCACACCCATAACTGTGGAGCTAACCACCATACTAAGCGTAGTCACATTTACAGCACTGTTTCCTATTTTCAGTACAGGAAATACAGCAACTGCAGTAGTAAAGTCAAACATTTTAGCAAATTAAACTTTTTTTTTTAATTGTACCCAACTGGGGTTGTAAGTTAATAATATTGCCAATTGTAAAGATAACCACTGTCCTCCTCCTAATTTGTAACCAGGCTTTGAGACCTAGAGACTAAGAAAGCAAATTTTTCGGTGAATGAGGTTATCGGTCGTTGTCCTACTATTAATCTTCATATTGCGCATTTGAGGTCTTGGGGGGAAAGAATTTTGCACCTGCAAGCCCATTTATAATAGCACGACTTAAGTGAAAGCTATTAGTAAGTTTACATCTGATACCAATAGTTTGCGTTATCTCAAATCATACAAAGTATTTCTTCTTTTAGGTCTCTGCCATGCAATAGTCTCTTGCTGCCACTTGGGTGAAGCATCCATTGCTAGGCAAACACAAGCCTATCTGGCAATTTCCGCTGATCTGAGGACTGACTAGATTCTGTCTACTTGCCTCTTAGGTACTCATTCTTCAATAATGCAATTAATTCCCAATGAAATATAGCTGAGTTAGGAAGTGCATCTGGCAATTCCTTTGGATAATGTCTCATGAAATTAGTGTATCAAAAGCCACAATGAGACAACAGTACATGCCAAACTACTAAAAAACAAATGAAGCCAAAACACACACACAAAAAATCAGTCAGAAGTTTCATACCTGTTAGAACGTTTTTAATCCAATAATCGATTATAAAAATCTAAGATGGCTGGTAAAACATCATATGCTGAAAGAGAAACCTGTACTTAAATGGCTATCTGTGCAATCATTTGGGGCTTCATCTTAAGCCAGATAAATTAAAACTCAGAAATTAAAAATGATGCCAATATTAACCTATAGTCCCCATAAGGTTGTGGAGAGATCTGTGTTTAAATAGATATCTGTAATTTCTAAGAAATGCATAGTGAGAGAGATCTAGGAATAATTTAAGATTTTTGTTCCCCAGTGCTGACTAACTTATTGTTAAGCAGCAGGGGAGCATGGACTGAGGTTTGCTGGGTGCATTCAGAATTGATGGCAGCTGACTGTTTTTAGGGTCTGAATTTCAGCCCACTCTTAATTGAGCCTTTGCCCTTACAGACACAAATATACTGCATTTTAGATGTCTTAGTTTCCCTTATGAAAGATAACAGACAGGGCTCAGGTGAAGTAAACACAAAGACAATTCTTCATTGAGACTGATGGGTACACACTAGCTCTCTCCGGCCATCAAATGCAGCACATTGTACACCCCTGTGGCATGTGTCCAGGTACATTAACTGAGCCTTTGGCTAGTGCCAATGAAGCACTAGATTAGAGTCCAGTCCAGCTGCGTAATGGGTGCACAGGGAGTGATGTAGAAGCTGCTTGTGTTTTCTTACTTCCCAATGTATCAAAGTACAAAAATGGCAGGATTTTGCCCTTAGAAAGTACTTTCAAAGTCACTACGTATATTGAGAATTTTATTATGAACATAAAAAACTCTCTATTCATGCCATCAGTGTGTGTGTGTTAGCAGCCCATGCATTTCTTCATTGGAGAGATCCATTGTCAATGGTTGTATATTCCACTACTACTGATTCTCCTTAAACTTCCTTGATACAGCAAGAACAGTTTTCCACTCATAGCATCTTGCCATCTTCTGAGAGGCTCTATAAACTCTCACAAATTTGGCAAATCTGACTTGGGGCTCTGCAAAACATCTCTGTAGTTTCAGAGAAAATGCACTAAAGCCTCTGTTATGACTATTGGACCTATGAGGTGTACCCCTAAAGTGAGATAAAATGTAAAAAGTTTGTGAAAGTTTATTAGATATTACAATAACCATGAAAAACAGATTAAATTGTTTACAATGTTTAATGTTGTAAGATGTGTAAAAGAACCAGACAAAGAAGCTGGATTAGTCTAAACCAAAAGGCCATGCTGATATAATCCAAGGATGGTTGAAATTATGCTTGGCAAAAGCAGAAGATGTGGAACCAGAAGTTCACAGACCAGAATCGGTATGACAGATGCTAGAACTAATTGGCAGATAAAATAATGAAGGAGATGAACTGTCACCCACTCTCCCCCTTTTTGGGTCCCTTAAAAAGAGATTTCGAAAAAAACACATGATCAGTTCAGCTTAGCTCTCCCTCTCATCTTCTGTCCTACCTTGCATCTGAGCTCATCCCCCAAACTGCCCCCACTGCAACTCATCTTGAGTTATCTAAAGGACTTTCTTCCTGAGAAGAAGGCCTGCTGACCTTAATCTTGTTCAAGGAACTTTGTTTTCACCTGAGAGTGCTGAAACTCACCACATTATCATGACATCCAATCTTCAACCCATCAGCGGGGATATCTAATTGTCAGCACTGCAGAGGCATGTATAATCTGCACTGCTTCCTCTTCCCACGTTGAGTTATTTTCTGCCCCCTTTCATTCCTTCTATCCCATCTTGCACTCTCTTGGCTTTTTATCGAAGTCTGAAATCAACTATGCTGTATGCATCCAAGCCTGATTTTTCTAAGAAGAAAAGATCCAATCGCATGACATCCCTGACCAAATTGTAAACCAGAATCCAAGCAGCATGTGTCATGGTTAAGTTGCCAGCCAAAAGCATCCACTTGTAACTACTCAAGTGTTCCAAAAACATCAACAAAAGCTGCATTTCACCCATCTTTACTATCCTGTCTCCTCCACCTTGTTTTTAAAAACAGGATAAATACATGCCCTCTACACATCAGGACTGACTAAAATTAACCCTTTCCTTTTCATCAAAGAAAGGCTGTTCTGAAAATAGGAGATTCTGATATTTTGTCTCCAAAAGGAAAAAGACTTTAAAGGTTTTGACTAAGTTTGTTTCACATAATCACTCCAGCACAGTTTCAATATAAAAGCCTATTTTGATTTCTTGTTCTTTCCTGTGTTTAATCAATAAACTTTTAATTTCAATGAAATCTTTGGGTTTTTTCCAAGTAACTGAGCAACACCAAGACCCCTGTTTAAAATAACCCCGAATCTACCTATCTCTGTTTAATGTTGGACAGTGAAAGAGTTGATAAACAGCTTTAATTCTTTGGGCCTTTGAGATCAATATCCATACCACACTCCACAATACTTAGGGTTACCATATTTAAAAAATAAAAAAAGAGGACACTCCACGGGGCCCCGGCCCCTTCCCCACCCCCGACCCCGCCCCAACTCCGCACCTTCCCCGCCCTAACTCCGCCCATTCCCCAAAGTCCCCGCCCTAACTCCCCCTCCTCCCTTCCAGCCATGCGAAAAGGGCTGCCCAAGCGCTACCGGCTTCACGGTTTGCCGGGCAGCCTCCAGACCCAGCGCCCCCGGCCGGCGCTTCCCCTCCCGGGCTCCAGCTGCTCTGATCCTCCCCTGACTCTTCGGCTCTGTTTAAGAGCCAAGCTGCCCGAGCCAGCGCTACCGGCTTCGGGCAGCACTGTGCCTCCGGACCCCAGCCGCCGGAGCAGAGCAGCTGGAGCCCGGGAAGGGAAGTGCCTGGCTGGCGGCTCAGGGTCCGGAGGCACGGGGGCTGCCCTAAGCCGGTAGCGCTGGCTCGGGCAGCTTGGCTCTAAAACAGAGCTGAAGTCTGAGTCAGGGGAGGAGCAGAGCAGCCGCGGGAGAGGAAGTGCCCGGCTGGTATTTTTCCCGGACATGTTCGGCTTTTTCGCAATTCCCCCCGGCGGGGGTTTGATTGCCAAAAAGCCAGACATCTCCGGGAAAAAACGGACATATGGTAACCCTACAATACTCCACTCACCATACTAGGATCTAAGGCTTCTTGGATGAATGCACAATCAACA